>NC_081419.1:40103240-40410521 GCF_949786415.1 Peromyscus eremicus
GGGAAGGAGGGGCAGGGGAGGAGGACAAAAGACTCTTCAGTGATGTTGCTCCTATAAATGGCATAGAGGATTTCCCAGCAGTTTGCCTTTGAGTTGTCCATGCTCCTGTAAGTAATTCCAATAAGCTCACTGGTTCACCAAGCTGGACTTCAATCCTTTCTTATGACTTTGTGCCCTCTCCCTGTGTGGAGTATGGAGACATCTCTTTATGTCTCCCCAGGAAAGTCAGATAATAGCATGGCTGTAAGAAGAGTGTGATAGACCCTGGCAAAGCCTCCCTATGTATGCCTACTAGATTTTTCCCTTCCTTACTCCTGGTGTTTCTCTAGCCACCAAGGACCCTGGGTTATATTCTTAAGGAGGGAGATGATCACATGGGCAATCAGATGGGGCTGCTCAGTGTACTGGGCCACTGCAAGGAGATCACTTCTGTTGAACACTTCATGAGCCAGGGGTCGGCAACTTTGGATGCAATAACAACGAGAAATACACACAGACCCACAAGGCCTCCCACTGAAGGCTATGGGCAGTGTTCCCTGCATGGTGACAGACTGCACTGGCTGGTCCCCAGGGGCTCCCTTGCTACCTGCTACTGGGCATTACTTAGCTGTCCCCCCAAGGTCAACTCTGCTATTCCCCATACAATTGCCACAAGCCCAGTCTCCTCACTTTGGATTCTACTTCCTTAATTCAAAGTCCTTTTCCACCCACCTTTCTCCTACTTCTGCTAGGTCAGATGACTCAGTTCCTCTGGTATGTTGCATAGTTTTCTATTCCTGAATCTATTCATCTAGTTTCTATGGCTTTTAAAGCACTCTTTGCATATTAAAAAAAGCATTCTCTTCTAGTATTTGTCTTTTAAACTTTCTTTCTATTGAAAGTTGTATAGTCTTCTTACTCCAATAGATGTCATTTCCTTTATGGCTTCCAGACTTTGTGTCACTGAAAAGCCTCCCACGTCCTAAGACTTCAGTTTCTATCCATGGTTTTTGTCTGTGGCTTTTGTTACTTTTTTTTCTGGAATAATACTTGATTTGTCTACAGTTTTATTTAAGCTACAATGAAAGTTCATTACACATCTTAGCATTTTCCCTTTTTTAATAAAAGTTTATTATTATAACGTATAATTGGCTCCAGTACAACACTTCATCTTACTTATAGGTCAAGAATTATTACACAGCAGGAGACTCCGATGTTCAAACAGGAATGGAAAGAGTCATTGTCATCGCACGTACAAGGAACAGCTACTTTGTGCCCGATTTCTATTCTACCTGTGACCAGAGCCTTCCCCCCCACTTCTTGGTTTCTGAACACCTTATCTTCCTATCTATCTCCTTGGCTTGCTTCTGGGTCTGCTTCTTGCCACCCTCACAGCCTAACATGATCCCTGAAGCCCCTTCTCCAGACCTGAATCCTAGCTTTGTGTTTTTCAAATGCCTCACCAGAGCCCTCATCATCTTGGCGGAACAACAGGTATTTACTCCTGTAACTTAAACTGTCAACAGGCCAAGTTCCTTACATGCTGGGCTTACTTCTGTGCTCTCTGTTTCACTGATCTATAAAGTTTCAAAATTTATAATGGTTATGTAATTTTATAAGTTTTTTTTTTTTTAATCTGGGTGTTCTCCATTTGTGACCATCACTTTTTATTGCTCTTCTGTTTCACAATTGGCTCTTTCCCCACCCCAATCCCACAGTGAACTTTAGTATCATATTGCATAATATTCAAACTCAAGCCTTCAGCAACAAATGAAAATGAGAGAATAATGACCACTGACAAAGTGATCTTGACTGCTGAACTTTAACAATGGGTGCTTTAGTTTCTTCTATGTTTATGGCTTCTGCTACACAAACAGCACAACTAGAATTCAAAACTGAACCTAGCTGATTATTTACTGGGTTATGCAAGCCCATGATGCCATTGCTACTCTGAATCTTAACAAAACCATGAGACTGTACTAAAATCAGCTTTTAGCTTGACTTAAATGCAGGGGGAAAATTTGAGTTTATTGCTCCTGCACAGTAAAGCTGGTAGGTAGCTCACATGGATATGAGCAGAAACAGGTACCCAGGCCATTTGCCACCCAAGAAATACAAGATTAAAAAAAAAAAAACTGCATTGCTGTTTTTACCTCCAATGCAATAAACCTAGGTTATTTTCTTGCTTCCAAAAGTATGTATCAATGTAGATAGTTGAAAAGTTTCCTATGGATTCAGAATAGTATAGAGTGAGTTGGAGTGAAAGATGTAGAGAACCTAATTTGAACACGACTATGTTGGGCTGATGTGTGGGACTCCCAACTCTATTAGAAAGTTCTCTCCCCATGGCTAGCTTGTGCAGCAAGTAGACTAAGTTAGTTTCACTAACAAGATTTTGTAATGCAATTAAAAAAAAAGACAGAAAGATTTCTTTGTAAGGTGTGTTTAGAAAAATCTCACTGTGAGATTCATATTGAAAGTAATTCTACAAATTGCAATAAAAATAGCAAAAAATTCAGAGTAGGAACAAGTGGCACATCCATGTAGTAGATGTAGTAAGTCCATATTGTTGTGCCCAGATCGCGACCTCCAGAGAGACCACCAAAGACGAGCATGCCGGAATGCAAAAGCAAGGTTTAATTCTGGATATCCAAAAGCAATACAAGCCTAGGCAGGGACTTCGTCCAATACATCCAACACAGTGGAGGTTGGAGGAAGTGCCCGCCTGTCCGCAAGCTCAGCTTTTAAAGGGAAAAATCACAAGGTTACATCATTTAGGGGTGCTAGTACAAGTACAATTCTGATTGGCTCACTTCTAGGGACTTCTAGAAATTACTTCTAAGGGAGTGGTTGCCCGCCACCATTTCTCATTGGCTGCCCTCAGGTGGGGGCATTTTTATGGTCAGTTACCCTGGAAACCAGGGAGAGGACATTCCATAGTCCAGCAGGCATTACCTCGTGACTACCTTGTGACTCTGTACTTTTACACTTCCTGGTTTCTGGAATCTGAACTGACTGGTTTCAGTAACTAATGGCCTATTCCCAAAAGGAGAGATCTTAGGCCTTAATTTTAGGGTGAAAGCATTAAGATGGCTCATTTTGGTCTCACAATATGACACATCCAATTGACACAGATTTCATGTGTGAAACTAGAACCTTCAGGTCCTCATGTTATTATAAACTCCCAATTAGGCCTTCTTCCTCACTCTCCATTTCTCTTGGGTTTTCTCATTGCAGAGAAAGAAAAGGTATAGATCAAATGCTTCTGCTCGGCCTTGATCCCCTAATGCCCTCAATACTAAGGAGTATGCCAATATCTTGATATTTGCTGAAGACAAAACACTGATTTTGCCACCCTAGTTCCCCTTCTGGCCTAGAACGCTTCATTTAAGGAAAGTATTTCCTTTTGAGATGGCAAGTAAGAAGTCACTTCAAATGGAGAAAGTTTCTGTCCTCAACTGTCACCTGCTATAGACGAATTTCTAAAACGGTCTTATTAAATAAAAAACATGGAGCCAAATATAGGGGTGAAAGCCTTAGAGAGATCAGGGAAATAGGGAAAGCCACCAGCCAACCTTACCTCACCAACTCTGCAGCTTCCAAATGCGAGCTACTTCCTGTCTTACCCACGCTTTTATTGCCTTGCTGTTCTGCCCTCTCATTGGCCCAGCTACCTCACTTCCTCTTCCTACACAGCTCTGTCACTTTCTGTCTGTCTGTACAGACCTCCAGGTCTCTATTGTTGGTACTGGGATTAAAGGCATATGTCACCACATTTGGCTCTGTTCCCTAGTGTGGCCTTGAATACACAGAGATACTGCCTGCTAAGTGATAGGATTAAGGGTGTGTGCCACCACTGTCTGACTTCTGTTTACTTAAAATGGCTTGCTATTCCCTCTGATCTCCAGGCAAACTTTATTTATTAAAGTACAAATAAAATATCACTACATTTCCCTTTCTTTCTTTCTTTTTTTTTGGGGGGGGGCGGTGAAAGCCTTAGAGAAAGATCAGAGGACTAGGACAAACCAAGAGCTAACCTCACCTAACCATAGCCAAAATTGAAACTGTGTAACTGTCCTGTAGAACCTCTCTATTCCCTTACAAAGTCATTAGAGAGTAAACAAGCATGATTTCTTGATAACTTTTCATAATTTTTGTGCAAGCATTCCATAATCTTTTTCCTGATGTTGCATGTATGATTAATCTTTCACGAAGACATTCACAGATCCATCTCCAGTTCTTCACCATTTGTTAGCCCCCCAAATCTGCCCAAGAATTTTTAGTATACATAAGCCCTGTGGCCCAGTAATTACATTTTTGTTTAATTCAAACTACAAAATTAGTAAATCAAAGTAAAAAGAATTACACATATCAGAATTTTTATAAGGAAAATATAAACACCTGGAATGCCCTATAAATAATGTTTTGTTCTTATGACAATTATATTACTGTTAAATACCATGTTTTCAAAGAATAGTCAATTATATAAAGATATGTGCCAAAACTAATATGAATATTTACAAAAATATGTAGGGTACATACATGTGTATAAAATAGTCACTGAAATACCAATACATAAATCCAAATCTAACTTCAGTCCCATCAGCTTATGTCAAGTAACTACAGACTGTATCTAAGGGATTTTTAGGTCTTGCTTTCCAATTAACAAACCCTAAAGATTCGTCCTGCTTGAATATCCCTTTAGAAGTTTCCTGAAGTCAGATAGGTTATCCAAGAGAATTCTGGGCCAGGGTGAAAGTTTGAACCATTTTTCTGAGCAGCCTGGAATGCTTGCCCTTGTTTAATAATGAGGTTCTTCAATAAAGAAAAAAAGGAAAAAACAAAAAGCAGAGGAATAGTAGGGCAATCACTTTCAGAAAAGAACCAGAAAACATGCACATGACTTCCATTTTGCCTCATTGGTGGAAACATGGTCACATGACCACATCTAGCCTCAAGAGAATCTGGGAAATCTAGTAGGAGCGTCATGTCTCCAGAAAGAATGAATTTAGGAGACAAGTAGCCAGCTTGGAGACACAGATTTTTGTTGTTGCTGTTGTTGGTTGTTGTTGCTCAAATGCGGAAAGGAAATACACCCAAATATTCGTAGTAACCATCTCTTAAGTTGTGAGATTTGGGAAGACCTTTTCTTTGTACTTTCTGAATTGCCTACACTTTCTTCAATGACTATTTTCTTCAAAGCAGATAGTTTGAAACTTTTAAATTAAGAGAAAAAAGACTAGATATGAATACTCTAAAAATATCACCAGCAGTTGTGTCTGGAAGATAAGATTCCTTTGCCTTCTTACTTTCATGTGTTTTCTGATTTTTAAAAATTTATTTGAAATTTTAGAAAGTAGTTCACCAAATGTCTTAGTTCCTGCAAGGGCAGGTAGAAATATTGTTATGGACTATATTTGGGCTTCACACATGGTCACAATTACAGTGTACTTCTGTCAAAGCCCTCTGTTTCCTTTGTTTTAAAATAGAAAGTAAACCTGCTTTTATATGATTCTCAGTAAGATGATGAACGGCACAAAAATCTGCAGCCTACCCCCCTAACACAGCCATTTTAAGGAAGTCATCTGTTTAATTGTAGAATGGAAGCTCTACCCACCTAGTAACTCATTCTCCTCATCCAAGTCATAGCACTCTCCAGCTATAGAAGAATTTCTCAAACCCTTCCTCATCTATCCATGTGGGAGACAGCCATCCCTTCCCTCATCCTCACCCTCAGTCCATCCTGAGTTCAAGTAGGGTTAGCTCACTAGACCATCCACCACAGTTCCCAATGATGGAGGCTCAAAGTGCCGTCTTGCTGTACACTTCATATTCCAGTGACATTCTTAAAGACCTGAAGACATTAACCCTGATTAACAAAGACTGAAAGAGAAAGAAACTAAACGATCATGAACAAAAAATTCTAAGACTCCGGCTAGCAAGATGGCTCCACAGATAAAAAAGCTTCCTGTACCCCTAGTGACCTGAGTTTGACCCTGGGATTTGCAGGATAGAAGGAGAAGACCAGTTCCCACAAGTTGTCCTCTGACCCTACATGTGCACTGTGGCAGCAATGTACACACACACACACACACACACACACACACACACACACATAAATAAATAAATAAATAAATAAATAAATAAATAAATAAATAAATAAATAAATAAAATAAGCAAATAAATCATGTTCAAAATTAAAAATAGGATTCCCGGTAACATAAAAATAGCTGCTCACAATAGCTGCTCATACAAATGAGTGCATTTAGAAGCATATGTAACAGGAGAAAGGAAAGCAATGTAGGTACCACACCTTGGAAACATACCCAAACTGTCAAATGCCCTTGTCTGTCTCTCTCCCTTAGAACTCGCAGTCCAGAAACTTCACCTTCAATGCAAGCATCATGGTAAAATGAGCAGCAGGAACACTTACCACACACTGGTATTTACAAACGTTTTACATTTTTCAGAGCACAGTGACTCTACCTACCAGCTTTTAGCATGATGTGTGGGTGGAGGAAGGAATGGAGGAGAGAGGGTGACATAAAGGGATTCAGGTCCATTTCAGCTGTCATCTTAGATAAGTCTGCAAAATGTCTGCTTTCTTTCTTAGACACATCCAAGTCTTTCTAGAGCCTATCCCTTGCTTTATGTTCAGCAATTTTTTGTCTCATTTAGTTGTTCTGATAATACAGGGCTTTCAGGTTTCACCATGTTCCAATTGTTTTATCATCTGCCCTGGCATGATCCTTTGGTCCTCTAGTGTTCCCTTTTTCTCCTCTGAGAAACACACTGAACACATCAATCCCTGGCAGCTGTTCTGCATCTCTTTGTGAAGACTGAGACAAAGAGTTAGTTGGGTCTGGTATACCTGTCAGTCAAACTGTTCTGGGATTTTGCATTTATAAATAACTTCACTTATGATTTTTTAAAAAGCTATTATTGCCTGACTTTATGTTTCCATTTCCCTAACCTACCCTTATTACTTATGAAGCACAATAGACAAGCAACATAATTTACTTATTTAAGAAAAAGAAGCCAGGCATGATGGTACACATACACAATCCCAGCACCAGGCAGGCTAAGGCTCACAAATCCAAGCCCATTCTGCAATGCAAGGCAAAAAAAAATAATAAATAAAGGAAGAGAAAGTGGCACTTTCCTAAAACATTCTTTAACTCTGGATTTTGTAAAATAATTGAAAGATCAGTGACTTTGCAGAAATAGATTTTTATGGTTCTTATTACGATCCACAGATTCTCAGGGTTTGTTCTAGAAACTACTTAATTAGAGGTTTTGTTGAAGTCTACCTTTAGCTTCTGTTGACACAATAGGTCACTGTTCATTTTTTTAATAACTAGAAAACCTTTTCTTATTAAAAAAACAAAAAAACAAAAAAACAAAAAACGGTCTTCCAGAAAAGCATCACACCCAGACTGATGCATTTGGCGGTAAAGAACTGTACTTCTTTGGTTTACCTGAGTCCTCTTCTGTCGTCTGTCAAGAGGAAGCCCCTGCAGGTTGTACTCTGCAAAATAGCAGAGAACTAAGATGTGGAAGAAGGCTGTCCTTAGGCTGTTTGCTTTATGATGGAAAGAAGGAGAATTCTTTGTTGTAAATTTTGTAAGTTGGTTAACCGATAATAAATTGCTAAGACCAAGAGGCTTTTATTTATTTTTTTCCAAAAGAGCTCTGAGAAATCGTGAATGCACAGAGAAATGTTAGCTGCTTCTGCCATATGGGAAGCAAACTAGGGAGGTCAAAGACTTCTAAGGCCTAGAGAAATGTGGATGAGCTGACAGGATGGCTTGCTGCTCCTTTTTCCAAAGCTGTTGACTTTCTAACAACCAGCAACTTTGGGCTTTTCATCCAATGCTTTATTGATTATTATTTACGGCAGCATATGATGACAGGATATAACTGTGCAGAAGGGTTTTGAACAGCAAATTGTGGGGGAAATGTCAATTTTTAAAAATAAATCTAAACAAGAATAATAATAAGTGAGTTTTGACATCCAAAACTAACTCCACATTATGGAAGCCTTGAAATTCACACTTGCCTCTGTGCACTAAAGCCTGCCCAGATTCGCATGGCCCCAATACAATTGCATTAAGAACAGTCTATCGTTGTTTATTCTTTGTGATCAATTGTTTATCCGGTGTTAGACAAATATTGTGGGAAGAATAGATTGGAACAGGCTTCGGAACTATTCCTTGGATGTTCATCAACAGAAACACAGAGAGACAGCAGAGCTCAGCACTTGGATAGATGAAATCCAACAAGAAATCTAAAAGAAACTGACTGGAATTTTAAATCCTCAACAATGAATAGAGTCATGGGATTACTGGTATAAATGCAAACCTGATGCTGCAGAAAATAACTCCGAATTTTTGTTTCCAAAAAATAAATATATCAACTTGTCTTTCCAAGGAGATCCTTAATGATACATGTGCCAGGGTAATGTATGCATGTATATATATAATGTGTGTATTTTATATATAGTCTTTTTTGAAAAAAGCAGAAGGAAAAAAAAGCCTGAAGAACATATAACATATGGCATTCCCTGTCGCCTCAGCTGGTGTTTGCCATTTCCTGCTTGTAACTTTCTTAATTTTACATCTTCTCCTCAATTTCAATATACTAGACATTTAAATCAGAATTTCAAGTTGGCCTTCCCCCCTTTTTTTTTCCATTTGCTGTTTCTGCTCCTATTAATTTTTTCAGCTACATGATGAGCTCTATCTAATTTAAAGAAGAGCTAGTGATTGCTGTGGGGTATTGCCAGAATTAATCAAGACAGTGTTCATTCTGATGTGACTGCCCGGGTAGGTGATGTGCAGACAATAAAAACCTATTCTAATATTTTAATCAAATTTTCTAGGACTGATAATGTAACTGACGTTAGGAAGAATGCCAATCTGTGACTGGCACAGAACCAGTCTCAAAAATAAAACCCAAAAGTCACACTGATTCACTTACACATTGCCCCTCAATCAAAGCGGTGCCTCTTTCCTAACCCCAACTCCAGCGAAAGCCAGGCCACCTTAGGAAGACATCCTCTTTAGAAAACTCATGAAAACAAGTGTCCTTAACCCTCAGAGAAACAAGCTGAATTTCCTTCTCAAAGTAACTTACTAGGATTCCAAAGTATTAAGAGCCTGGCCTCGGCTGGCGGCTAAAGCCTTCCTCATCAATTCCAAAAGTCAAAAGTGAAGGAGAAGAGAACAGAACTTACACATCACCTCACTCCTTCTAAAATGAATCTTAGAGGCTAACCAGAGGGCTCAGAGGGTAAAGTTACCTGCTGCCAAACCTGAGACCCTGTGTTCGATGCCTGGACCCACATGACGGAAGAAGAGACGTGACACCCAAAGTTGTCCTCTCACCTCCAAAAGAGTGCCTGGCACACGCATGCACACATAATAAACAAACAAACAAATAAATAAAGCCTGGCGGTGGTAGCGCAAGCCTTTAATCCCAGCACTCGGGAGGCAGAGGAAGGTGGATCTCTGAGTTCGAGGCCAGCCTGGTCTACAAAATGAGTTCCAGGACAGCAAGGACTAAACAGAGAAATCCTGTCTTGAAAAACCATAAATAAGTAAATAGATAGATAGATAGACAGATAGATAGATAGTTAGTTAGATAGATAAGCCATCACAAAAAATGTATCTTACTTGTTCTACACTAGAAATGGAAGCTGGGAAATATTAGCAGTTTATGGTTGTCTCCCACTTCTGTCAGACTTTTGGGGATGTTGTAGTTCTAAAAGTTCTTCTAGTTTGTTTTCGTAATTAACTCTTGCTCCCATAGGTACTCCAAGGGGTGTTCCTGTTAAAACAAAGAGTAACTCACTCCAAACACATTCGTTCGTGCTCAGGCAATGATGCCTGAGTTCAGACAGTGTCAGCTAAGAGAGGACGACTAGGTAGAACTCCATCAGCACCGCAGCTGTCAACGTGTGCTAGCAGCTCTTCAGCTAAGTTCCTAAACACACACATACACGTGCAGGGATCCTGCCACACTCCTCTGGCTTCATCAGTCAAAGTAGAGTTTAGAGAATGGGGGCATTATCTTAAAATCTTAGTCATGTGATCGCAAACTCACCCCAGCACCTTCCTTGTGTGCTCCCTCAACGTCGTCTGACGGTGCTGTGCTTTTCTCTTTCCTAAGTCCTTCTCCCATGGGAGGACGACCAGGTTTCAGTGAAAATATGACTAGAGTTATCTTTAAACTTTGAGAAAAGAGAGATATGAGAGGGGATGGAACAGACGGTTCCTGGGTTAAGAGCACAGGCTGCTCTTCCAGAGGACCCGGATTCGATTTCCAGCACCCACATGGCAGCTCACAACTGTCTGTAACTCCAGTTCCAGAGGATCCAGCACCGTCACACAGACATACACACAGGCAAAACACCAATGCACATCAAGTTAAAATTTAAAAAATCATTTTTGTTATTTTGTCTTTTTTTTTTTTTCTGGATCTGAGGACTGAACCCAGGGCCACTCTACCACTGAGCTAAATCCCCAACCCCCAAAAAAATCATTTTTAAAGAGAGAGACAGACAGAGAGAGAGACATAGAGAGAGACAGAGGAGAGAAATGAGAAAGAGAGGGAGCTGGAGAGATGGTTCTGTGGCTAACAACTTGTACTGCTCTTGCAGTGGACCGGAGTTGGGTTTTCAAAACTCTTGTGAGATGGCTGACAGTTACCTGCCACTCCAGCTCCAGGGACTCGGAAGCCGCTGATGTCTTTGAGCACTGGCACTCACATACACAGACACACACATGCACATAATTAAACATATTAAAATAATTTTTAAAGAAGATACGGATACTCTAGGTTACCGGTCTGCCTGTGGTACTGGGGATAGAAATTCTGCTGATGCTTTTGATGTAACAGCCAAAGCATGAGTCTCCAGACACAGAACTAAGACTTCAATAACAGAACATGGATCTAAGAGAGTCGGGTAAAACAGCCGCTAAGGCAGCAACGGGGAGGCATGATCCAAACAGAAAGTTATACTCTACTAGCCTTCTTACCTGTGAATTAATGATCTGCAATGCGGAATTACAGACCCCTTCACCATGCAGCCATGAGAACCATCAATCCATATTTTTATGATCATAAATATCTAGTTTGGAATTTTTTTAATTTATTCATTAAAAAAAAAGAGCAGCCATTACCTTATGCCAGTGTGAGAAAAGAAAAGCAACAAATTTAAAATAAAACATCTCAGAATTGTACATGGATCTGGGTTCCAAAACTGATAGCAGAGGTTGGGACTAGAGATGTCAGAATGAACTTTTAAGTCAAGCAAATCTTTGAATCTGTTAAGAAATCACATCTAAATATTGCTAAGTGTAAGAATTTTTGCATTACCAAATGAAATGGGCAAAGGATAAAAATTACAAAATAAAGGAAAGCCAAAACTTAGTGTATTGTCACACAAAATCTAACATTTTCATTTCTTGTCCTCATACCTTACCCCGGCTAGAAAACTAACAGGGAACTGAGACTTAAGGAAATTAGGTCCCAACATCCATAAATCGCCATGAAAACGCACTATCAGAAGACTGACAAGCGGCAACTCTTATGATGAGAATTTACAGCGTTCAAAAAAAAGTGATGCCAGATGTCAAAATATGTATTTAGTGACTCATAAAATTGCATTGCCCTAAAGTGAAAAAAATAGGAATACTACATTTAAAAAATATTTTCAGCAGATGTCCCTAAAATACTTCAAACTTTAAAAGAACTCTTCAATCTTCTCAGTACTTTCTCCTCCCTGAGTATCTCTCATTTCCTTGACGTCTTCCTAGCACTATTCTCCAGGATTAGGCACAGACCCAAGGGTAGGAGAAAGGGGGATGAATGCTGAACTAGTTCTTCTCATTCATCCCCATCTTCCTCAACCTTCCCAGACACCAGACAGGTGAGATCATGGACAAAGGGAGATGGAAACAGGTTTGAATCATATCCCTCCCCTTCTTCTTTGTGAAAGGCAATGTGCAGGTTCCACATTACATGTGATATTTCAGAATCCTTCAAAGTCAAATACCAATGGGCATTTCATTGAATGAAGAAAACTCTACACATGAGAGAAAAACAAGACCCCTCCTTTTCCCCAACCTCTTTATCTTTTACAGAAGTTGAGACCAAAGGCTAAATCTGCCTATGGATAGGTGTTCGTCTGTGGTGGGTTTTGTTTGCCTGTTATTGGTTTTGTTTTTAAGACAGGGTGTTAGCCGGGTGGTGGGGGCGCACGCCTTTAATCCCAGCACTCAGGAGGCAGAGGCAGGAGGATCTCTATAAGTTCGAGGCCAGCCTGGGCTACAGAATGAGTTCTAGGAAAGACTCCAAAGCTACACAGAGAAACCCTGTCTCGAAATAAACAAATAAACAAAAAGACGGGTGTCATGTAGCTCAGGCTATTGTAGAGAGATGGATTTCATACTCAGTCTTGATCCTTTCCCACCCACCAATGCTGAAATTACAGGCATGTACCACATGATCAAGCAACAGCTACATTTCTCATTAACGGGATGTCTTTCAAGAGATCTCCTTCCAACTGAGACAGCCCTTCCTGCCGCCTGCTAAACTTCACATGTCTCTCCACCATGCACCTTGTTGATTAGGCCCTGCATGCATGCACTTCAGATTTTGGACCTCCAAGTTAAAGTCATCTTTATCCATTCACACAAACTCAGCACTGGTGGAGGCTTTCAAATCCATGTTCTAGAACAATCATCCATTAGGTAATTAGATTTCCTGATAAAATATTTTTGGCTTAGCTTTTTGAAAATCAGAAACACCAAAAAGACTTTTAAAAAAAAATTAGAAGCCTGAGTCCTCTCTCTCTCCCACTGAACTAAAATGGCCAAGGAACGGGAGGAGGCGAGTCCCTCATGCACTCAGGTAAATATACCCGGTGAGCAGCCAGCACACTATTTCCTTATTATATCTAATGACAAAGAGCTCCCAGTTCGTTTGGTTGTTTGCTTGTTTTTTATAACAGTGTAAGGAAGTTCTCTCCTCAAGCAAATGTGGGTGCTCTTACTAGGGAGAGAGAAGAGTCATCTGCCTCTCAGCCCTGGGGTGACTTGACAGTATATTACTGAGTCTTATCCAAACTCTGGGGGGGTTGTTATGGAAACTAGTCCGAACTCCTTCCTCTTCCTGCCATAATTTTCATTCCCTGCTGGCTCAATCTGGAGAAATCTTCCCCTCTCTATGTCCACGTGAAATCTAAAGGTACCTATTTAGGCATTTCAGCTGTCATCAACAATATCCCAGTGATGGGATGAAATAGATTTTGCTTCCAAAATGATGAAAAGAGAGTCGGTGTGCAGAAATGACACATTATGAAACGAGGAAGAACAACATCTGGCTCAGAATGAGTCATACAGGTGCCATCAACAGACAAACAGGAAACTTCCTCGCTAAATAGCAAAGTTAAACTTCCTGGCTATTTTGGACTTTATACATGCCTATTAACCAATTCAGTAAAAATGTAATTAGAATGGATTTGACCAGATGTTTGACTGACCTAGTTTAAATGATCATCACTGTAACATGGCAAAAATTCATCCACATAACTGACCACAGAAATGTAATACCCATAGCTAACATAACATAATATAATATAATATAATATAATATAATATAATATAATATAATATAATATAATATATAATATATATACCTAGTAGACATTGTAGGGTACTTTGTATCTTTCAGAGTTTTCATTCCCAAATAATCTCTCTGCAATGATAAATAAATCCAGGTGTCAGATCATAACAAACTCATATGACAAAGAAGCAGGCTCCTATCACATGACTTACTCATGTAGAATCAGCACGTACTCAGATGACCAAATTCCCAAATCTGGTGCCAATACTCAAGCCCTGAAGATCTTCAATTTTCTGATTTATAGTGTCTAAGAGAAAGCTGGAAAAAGAAAAAAAATGTATCCCGCAAAAATGGAACTGTGATTGTAGGAAACACATCCCCAGACAAGAAGAAAAGCAGGAGAGAAAATAAATGTGAGAATGGAGTGTTAAGGTAATTCTGGGACATAAACATCTGCAAACACTTCCCAGACCCATCAGGAACTGGCTGTCAAAGACACAGATGCAGGACAGCAAACAGGAAAAGGAGGCTGGCTGAGCAGCCCTGGTACAGCTATAAAGAAGGAAAGTGATGCTTTTTCTTGCTAAACTGATCCTAACTGAGGAATTGAGCTCTGGAACATCTGGGGGAGGTAGCTGTAAAGGATTTCTGGACCTTGGCAACCAGAATGTTTCCTGGTGGTCAGTTACCATCAGGGTGGGAGTGAGGTCCAAAGAAGATACTCTGTTTTAAAGAAATAACTTTGAAAAGACGATGCATAGTTATTAGACTCTGCCGCATTTTGTTCAGCATGCAAAGTCATGATAAAATGAGAGGAGACAGCCTCTTCTATGCCCAGATGTTATAGCCTCCTAGTGATTAAATCCTGGGACTATCAGTTTGAAACAACAGTGGGGCCAGGCCTGGTGGCACACAGCTCCAACCCCAGTGCTCAGGAGGCAGAAGCAGCTGGGTCTCTGTGAGTTCAAGACATGCCTGGGATGATAGGGAACCCCAGGCTAGCCAAAGCTACATAATGAGACCTTGTCTCAAGCAAAACAAAACAAACAAACAACAACAAAAACAACCACTTTTAAAATGTTTTACAACTTGACAGTAAAAACAGCAGTCCTGTGCCACTCAAGCGCACAGGGCTGAGATTAGCTATGGACTTCAGTCTAATTCCTCAATGTTCAGGACTTGTTATTAAACATCTGCTGTAGAATTGTAAACAGATTACAAATCTCTTTGAGGTTTGAACCACATGATTTCATTTCTCTCAGTTTTTAAATTTTACTAGTTTCCAGTGTTGATTTAAGGATAGATGAACTTGATCTAATTGTCATGTATCCCTGTACTAATATTTCTTAGTAAGTTCTATATGTATATAAGTGTATGTATACATATAAATATAGTCCTGTTTTAGAAAAACCAAATTTAAATACCAAATATATATTCCAGCCTAAGGAGAAGCCAACATAAGAAAATTAAAAATACTAAAATCAATTCAAAGTGATTATTCACCTTTCTCAAACAAATGTTTATCAAGCCTGTTTTATGCTATAAACTGTGTGAATTACAAAGCTGCAAATTGGAACACAGGTTTTATAACCCATATCTGAAATGCTTGTCACCAGAAACCCTTCAGGTTTCAGAAGACTTTTTGGATTTTCAGAACATTCATATAAGCTTTATTGATTAAGCTTCAGTAAAAAGCTCCAGAAGACTATATATATTAAGAGCACTTAAGAGATTTACCATGGGAGGAAAAGGAAGCTGTTATGGGGTTAAAAAAATGAATAAATGAATGAAAATATAAGGGCATTCAGAGGAGAGTAAAGGCACGAGACAGCTGTTGAGGTTCTGATGATAAATAACTTTATGTACTGCACCAAGGAAAGCAGATTTTTTATTGTAGGCAAGAACCACTGAGACGTTTAAATGATTCTTAAAAGCATATTTTAAAAATAGTGTTTCAGTAACAGACAACAAAATGGCTTGAAAGGATTATAACCAGACACAAGGAAACCAAATATCAAGTCTATTAATAGAGCTCACGTGATGGGGCTGGGCATGTAATCCCCCGACCCCCAACACACACACACACACACACACACACACTCTCTTTCTCTTTCAAAATAAAATGGCCAGGTCTTTTTTTTTTTTTTTTTTTTTGGTTTTTCAAGACAGGATTTCTCTGTGTAGTTTTGGTGCCTGTCCTGGATCTCACTCTGTAGACAAGGCTGGCCTTGAACTCAGAGATCTGCCTGGCTCTGCCTCTCGAGTGCTGGGGTTAAAGGCATGTGCCACCACCACCCAGCTAATGGCCAGGTTTTAAAATAGAAATATAGAAAGGAAAATGGAAATTAACTGGGGCAAAGTAGAGTGGAAATGGGTATAACTAAGGCATCCATTTGTTGGAATCATATATTGCTTTGAAAGGATCTCCCTGTGCAAAGAATCTTAAACTAGAAAATCCTTTACTTTTTAAGTCAGTAAATAGGAAGATAATAGTTTAAAGTAAGTTATTGCTTTTGCATATTCTAGGATTCTTTTATGAAACTCAACTACCAAAAAGTCATAAAAGGTTTTACAGCTGAGCAGTGGTGACACACGCCTTTAATTCCAGCACTTGGGAGGCAGAAGCAGGTAATCTCTGTGAGTTTGAGGCCAGCCTGGGGTACAGAGTGAGTTCCAGGAAAGGCTCCAAAGCTACACAGAGAAACCCTGTCTCAAAAAAAAAGAGGGGGGTGTTTTACAAAATCCCATAGTACAGGGCAATTAAGACTACAACTATAGAAATGTTCTGACCCAACATAAGGAAATCTCCCACAAGGTGGGAATAAATGCCATCAAAGAAAAAAAGAGGGTACCAGGCAAGGAATTTGGATAGATTTCCTCCAAAAGAGATATACAAATGGCCATTAGGAATCTAAAAATGATGCTCAATATCACAAATCTTCAGTGAAATGCAAATCAAAACCACCATGAGCCATTGCCTCACCCATTAGAGCAATAGGGTAAGATAACATGTTAGTGAAGACATGGAAAGCTTTTTGCACTCTGGTGGGATGGTGGGATTGTAAAATGGTGCCACTTCTATAGCGGTTCCTTTAAAAATTAAATGTTGTGGAATATTAGTTAAAGATGTGTTATATTCTTTTATGCTGTGGAATATTTGTTTGATGATGCAAAGATGTGCTGCATTTTTTTATGTTGCATTTGTTTAACTCTGTGAAACTGTGTTACTTTACCTGCCTAAAACAGCTGATTGGTCTAATAAAGAGCTGAACGGCCAATAGTTAGGCAGGAGAAAAGCTAGGCAGGGCTGACAGGCCGAGAGAATAAATAGGAAGAGAAGAAGAGCAAAAAAGGAGGAGAAGAGGATGCCAGGGGCCAGCCACACAGCCAGACATGGAATAAGAAGGGAAAAAAAGATATACATAAATAGAAAAAGATAAAAATCTAGAGGCATAAGGTAGGTGTGATAATTTAAGTTAAGTAAAATCTGACTAGAAATAAGCTAAGCTAGGGCCAGGCATTTATAAGAAAGAGTAAGTCTCCGTATGATTATTTGGGAGCTGGATGGCAGGCTCCCCAAAGAGTAAAGAGTAAAAAAAAACAACTACAATTAAAAATAGAACCAAGAATCCCCAGTTCTCAAGATGGATATCCAGAAGAATTAAAAGTAGCTTTAAGGAGAAATTTGCAGATTGTGTTCATAGTAGCATTCATAACACCCAAGGGATGGAAACAAACATATACCCACAGGCCAGCAAAAGGAATGGATAACCAGAATATAGTATGTACACAATGGCATACCCCTCAGTCTTGAAAGGAGGAAAAACGTCATATGCCAAAATATGGATGCAATTTGAGAGCATCATGTCAAATAAAATACCAGAAAAAGACTATGATTATCTTTACATGAAATACATAGATGCACAATCTTCTCAACAATTCACCGACAAAGCCCAGCACATGGGAAGTTCTCTGTGAGTTCCAGGCCAGTCAGAGCTACAAAGTCTTAGAAGGAAAAAAAAATCACCTACAAAAAGAGACGCTGGCCTGCACTCTGTTCCCCATGGCCAACCTGTGACTAGAACATAGAAGATCGTTTATAGTTTTGGTTGTCAAGCTCTTGAGAGATTTATCCATTTGATTTCTTCATCTGAGGACTGCATAGAAAAGGTTGAGTAATTGCTGAGGAGACTGCTTTGGACCTGCAGATATAAAGGTGTATGTTATTGGCATAGCCAGTGTATTCTGCCAGCAGCAAGGTCTCCTGAGTCCCTGGGACTCAGTTGTAGAAAATCAAGTGAAAACATGAATCTTGGTGTGTAAATTTCTGCCACCTGCTACATTTTCTGTGTTCTGAGATGTAAAAGTCATTGCAAATTGCACAGGTAAGGACAGGCTTCTGGAAGTCATGTTTTAAGTTTTGGTGCTGAGTTTAACACAATGCATGTCCATAATAACCAGCGAAGAAAACCGCTTGAAAGTAATATATGTGGAGATGATCAAGACCATCTTGTGAATATCTTTCACTTTTCCTGGAATTACAGCATATGCACATTAAGCCAGAAGCAGCTCTATGACAGAGGGTTCTCAGAAGGAATGTGAGGCCCTCCCTTTTCCAACTGCATAGCTGTGTGAGGCTGGATTTTAAAAATATACACTTCAACCAAAACAACATTTCACAACAGATTGAATGCAGGAACAGACACAAGAATCCAGCTGTCTTCTACTGAGCCAGACATTAAAGAACTTTACAAAGCTGTAAAACAATGCCACTCTCCACATTAATTTTTTTTGTTTTTAAAAATAAAAAAATATATGGTTGTTACGTCACTATGTCAATAAACCTACTTCATGTTATCTTTCCATAAATTAATAAACCTGCTTAAGTTTCTGTAATTTGTACTGTGGTAAATATTAACATAAAACATAAATCATAGAGTTGGAGGGCTCCTCAGCAATTGTCAAGAACATTGGGGTACAAAAGATGATGATCCATGCCTGTAATCCCAGCAATTTGGAAAACTGAGGCAGTATCCTCAATCCTTGTGGATTGTGAGCTCAAAGATAACCTGGGATACACAGCCAAGCAGTTTGTAGATTTAAAAATGACACAAAATTTAAAGGTGTCCTGAGGTCAGAAAGTTTAAAAGCCACCATGCCTAAGAAGCTAATGTTTGCTATACGTAAAAGACACTGTAACACGGGGACCAGCGGAGACTAAGACACATAAACACCACAGATACAATACCACAGTGGCTTTAAACCTCTTCTTCAATGTCACCCTCTCAAAAACACTCCACTGGAAGTAGTTCCCACTAGCAGAAAATGACACAGACTTCAGGGAGAGTATCAAGGGCTGACAGAATTTGACCACACATTTGTCTCTGGTCGGATTTTACTACTGCATTTTGTCCAAGCTTGTTCTTTTTCTTATTAGTTTTTTATTTATTTTACATACCAACCACAGTTTCCCCCTCCCTCCTCTCCTCCTGTTCCCTCCCCCAACCTCCTTTCTGCACCCCCAACTTTGTTCTAACGACTAATTTAGCTTCTGATTTAACCAGCTTATCAAAAAGTTCCACACCTAAATGGACACACACATATACACATGTGAGCAAACACATTTGTGCATATATATGTGTACACACATACACACACACATATATGAGAATGGGCTGGCTATGATGAGCACATTTCCATCAAAGGGGTCAGTGTGTGCTAGAGGAAAATCTATCTGTACATGCTTTCACCAAAACAAAAGGTATTTACTAAGACAGTTACAAAGAACACATACTACTATACCTATAGCCAGCATACCCTAGGAGAGAGGTTCTGATCATTTCCCACAAGATTATGGTCAGCACTTACTAGATCATTGTGGTGGTTTGAAAGAAAATGGCCCCCAAAGGGAGTGGCACGATTAGGAGATGTGGCCTTGTTGAAATAGGTGTGGCCTTGTTGAAGGAAGTGTGTCACTGTGGGGACAAGCTTTGAGGTCTCCTATGGTTAAGATCCTACCCAGTATCTCAGACCACTTCCTGTTGCCTGAGGATCAAAGATGTAGAACTCTCATCTCCTCACCAGCACCATGTCTGCCTGCATGCCGCCATGCCCCCCACCATGATGATAGTAGACTGAACCTCTGAAACTGTAAGCCAGCACCTCAATTAAATGTCTTCCTTTATAACAGTTGTCATGATCATGGTGTCTCTTCCCAGCAATAGAAACCTTAACTAAGATAATCATTAATTTCTAGATTCCCTGAGAGCTTTAGTTTACGGCATAACTAGAGCATTGCATAGTTACAGTATATGGTGTACATTCCTGTCCCTGCCCTGGCTGAATCTGAGTTTGTTTCATCACTAAATTCCTTGCCAAGGTGTTTTTGTTTGTAATGCATAGATAATAATACCTACCTTAAGCGTTCATCCTAAAAGAATGCTGAGAAGAGAGTTAAGATTAGCAATGACTAAGTTCTTTGTTTGAAAGGTGCTATTTAAATTTTTAAGTGCTCTTATTAGGGCTGTCTGCAGTGCAACAGATGGGACCTAGAAGATGCTTAGTGTTGTTGATATTTCCTTTGAATATTTTCTTCTTCCCATCTCTCTCATTTACTATTTATTAAAAGTCTAGCTCTGATGTGCATAATAAGAAAAAACAGGGGGTTTCTGTATTTGAGCTGAATTTGCCAAGATGACCTTATCCAGACAGTATGAAGTACGTTGCTCTATCACTGGAAATAATCTGCACAGTTGGATTGCTGGCCTGCTAGGACCTGATGCACATAAGTAGATGGATTATAAGTTATTTTCTTTTTAAGAAACACTGCTCTTTATAGTTGACAAAGAATATAAAGAGAAAGCAAAGACTTACACACTGTTGGTGGGAATGTAAATTAGTACAGTCTTTATGGAAAACACTATGGCAAGTCCTCAAAATATTTAAAATAGAACTATCATGTGATCCAGAGTCCCACTGCTGGATCTAATTAAAGCAAATGCAATCAGTATACGGATGAGACACCTGCACTCCCATGTTCTTCACAACATGCTTCACAATAGCCAAGATAAAGAAATCAACTCCATTGTCTATTATGGAAAGAATGGATAAAGAAGATGTAATGTATATACGCCACACTCTTCAGCCACAATGAATGAAATCCTGCCATTTGTGATAATACGAGTACACCTAGACAACATTAATGATGAAAAAATTAAGATAAACACAGATTTAAAAAACACCCAGGGATCTCATTTATGAAATCTAAAGAAGTTGATTCTATAGAAATAGAGAGTGTAGAATGGTAGCTGAGACTGGAGTCATGGGAGGAGGGCAAGGAATTGATGGAAAGTTATAAAAGCGGAGTTGGGAGGATAATCGCAAATATGGTAGCTATAGCCAATGATTCTATGTTATTATAGATTCTCAAAAATGCAAATATAAGGGGTGTTAAGTATTCTTATTGCAAAAATAACTGTGTGAGGTGACACATTTGTTAATTACCTAGATTTAACTACTCCTTGTGCATATGCTCCAAGATATCATATTGTATACCAGAAACATATAGTTTTAATGTTTAAAACTATCAATTTAAAAACAAAAAATTGTTCTCTATTGGTGCTTAATGTTTGTGAAATGAAAATAGGGAAACACAATATTAAGGTCCCACCTATGACTTAAGTGTTTACCTGGCATGGCTAAGTGAACAACATGGATGAAGCCATAGAGTTTCATTATCGGTTATGTACCAGCAATTCAAAGCAATAAGGAGGGAGGTCAGAGAGGCTCAGTAATGGCCACATTGGCCAATCAACCAAAGACCTACCAGTCCCAAAGACAAGGGAGGGCTTAGAACTGGTAGGTGGAAGTGTTACAGAAGAGATAAAAATGGATTTTCTCTAAAGGCCTGATCCGAGAACCTAACAGAATCAGGTCATGCCTCGCATCATCCACTCCCAGCTTGCTTTTGGGGTACAATCACCTCTGGTCAAAGCCATTTTACTTCAAGGGTGACTTACTCTTCCTTTTCACTTCAGTTGTTTTTGCAGCCAACTCACTGCCGTGATATAGCACCACACTGGAAAACGCACCTTAGATTTGACAGGGGAAATGCCTAGGAAGAAACTTCACCTTGCCCAATTTGGATTAACGCAGTCAGAGAGGAAGCCGCTGCCTCTGAAGCCATCCAATGAGCAGGCTGCTGCTGGGCAGACTAGGAGAGAAAAGAACAGGTTGTGCCTGTTTATTGCTGCTTGGTGTTGTTCCCAAATAAATGGATGCTAATTGAGAGGGAGTGTGGCTTCATATTTTATGACACCCCGGGTATATGCTAGAAGTCTCAGGAGAGGTGATTTAAATTAAAGCTAATGTTAAACTCCACTTAATTAGCATTGCTGTAGATGATTTCATTTTTCCCTGTTAAGGGAAGAATGTGCCAGGTTACTGTTTTCCTGTTGCAAATACTAAACTACATGATGGAGGTGAAGAAGTTATTTCAGAACTGAATGACTTGCTGGCGAAGGCGAACCAGACAGCATGGCATTTTACTAATTAAGATGAGTGATGTACTAGCCAGATGGAAGGAATACAGATTAGAACAATGGAAAGAAATCCTCAGAATGACACCATTATTTTGGAAACTATTGTAAATCAGCTTGGGGTAGAGACTACAAGCAACTTCCATTTAAAAAAAAAAAAAATGAATCAGTCACTCCTGAGCATCCTGTGGGGAGGCATATTAAGGAGAGTCCACACTAGAGCCCTTGAATTGAATGTTCATCTCTACCTAATGGAAGCCTAAAAGCCCAGCAGGAGAGTGAATAGCCCTTACTTTTGCCAAACCCTGCCAGTCAGCATGCCAGTTCCTCTGACGTTGGCCTCCCTTCATCCTAAGCTCTGCCACTTGCCTTTATTTTTCTCACATTTCTGTGTACATTGTGCAGACTTTATGCATTAGATCAAGTTTCTTACTAAAGTGCCAGGGCAAGAGTTGTCATGTTGGCTACCAGTCGCCCAATCTGCTGACGATTTCATCTGCAATCAACTTAAAAGCACATGACTGGTTGGTTGTGGTCTAGCCACCTGACCCTAACCTCTGGCCATTGCATAGGGCACAAGTAGGCCAGAGGCAGTTTTACAGATTAATAGAGCCATATGTGGACCAGAGGAAAAAATGCAAATGTGTAATGATCCTACAAAGGGTTAGCTAAGTGGCCTGTCCTGCTCTAAGTCTCAGGAGACAAATTCTGAAGTTGGCCAGGACTCAGCTGCCTACCTCTGCCAAAGTGGACTCCTGCCATCTCAGAATCAAGATGATTATTCAGCTCTCTGATGCAAGTCAAACCCACTCCCAACTCCTGCTCACAAGGCGCCAGCATAAAATGGATACTGAGCTGGGAGAACAGGTGTGTTTGTGCTTGGAGAAAGCAGCCAGGGATATGAAAATGACTTAGCAGCTGGTGGGAAAGAAGATTGAAGTTGTGCCAGGCAAAAGGTGCTTTTCCCCTAATTATGCAAAAGCTTTCATTTCATTGATCATCTTGTTCTCTTCTTTCTCCATCTAAAAAATAGGAAATCTATATAACAACTCTTGGGGGAAGCTAAAATCATTGCCAGAGATGCTTATTAAGGGAATGAGGGTCAGGAAACACTCTTTGGTGAATAACCTTACTATTTTATGAGGATTTGTGAACTATGGTAAGATTAATTAGGGGGGGGAAGACTTATAAAATGAGATATAATCATTAGAGCTGAAAAATATGTCAATAGAAAGAATAACCTCTGAAAACAAGACCCAGGAAACCTGAAAAGCTCTTTAATAGTCCCTGTTATTAAACTTTTGGCATTCATTCATTCTTCTCGCTTGATAAAAAGATATCAACACGTGTTTTTAGGGGCACCGAACTATACTTATGAAACATAGGATGAGAAATACAGTGTTTGCTTTCTATAGTGGCTCCCAATCTAGGAATGAGGAAAATATTCTACCCTAAGTCATATGAGACATTAATGGAGCACCTCTTGGGATAGAACCTAACTCTAAGATCAGTTTATCCTTTTAGCGGGTGCAAATTTAATTTTTTAATTTGAATCTTAGGTGAAGTTAATGATTTGTAAACAAACAAACAAACCTTGGTAAAGGATTTTAATTAAGGGCAAGAACCTTGCTCACACGTGTGTGACAGTGTGAGCCCACAGGTCTCTGACTTCCCCCAGCATTGCTAGCTAACCTGTAAGTGTCCCCACCCCCACCCCGTAAGTATGTTTCTAAGATATGCCTAGCTTTTCCAAATAAGGTTTAAAAACCAGGGAATGATAAAATCAGAACACCCCCCCTCGAGCACACCATGCACACATTCACAGCAAAGAACAACTGCATGAAAATGTGTTGGTGACATTGTTGTTCTTAGCCTCGCTGCGCTCCCATCTCAGAAAGCAACGTGTGGCAAGCCACCAAGTTAAGGCTACCTTCTGACTCCACAGCTTGTGGTTACGAACCAACATTACACATCTCTCCACACTGTCAAAAACTGTATCAGCAGTCCTCAGAGCTGGAAACAGCAGTCACAGAATGAGGTTCCATATCTCTCTGTTTGACTTATAAAATGTCAATCATTGTGTGGTCTCAGATACATTGACTTGCTCACTGTTTGGTAACATTGCAATGACAATGTGTTTTAAATATATGCTGGAAGGACAATTTAAACACTTGACAGCAGTGAGAGTCAAGACAGACCATATTTTCTTTTCTGAATCTAGTATGCAAGAGAATCTGCACATACTGCCTGTGTTTTATTGTCATTTACATAGTCTTGGAATGTGAAAGTGGTGCTTTCACAAGCAAGCATTTGCTGGTTGATTTTACCTTGAGAGCTTGATACAGGGAAGGGGAACGCTGCTAGGAAGGGAACAAAGGAGGCATAAGCATAAAGCCTCCAGGTAGCCTTTTGTTTTGC
This sequence comes from Peromyscus eremicus, assembly GCF_949786415.1. Lineage (NCBI taxonomy): Eukaryota > Metazoa > Chordata > Mammalia > Rodentia > Cricetidae > Peromyscus > Peromyscus eremicus. Next base: position 40,127,804 of record NC_081419.1, read on the forward strand.
TCACTCTGCAGATCATTTAATTTTTTTTCCTTCTTACTACCTCTTTCCTTAAACTCCATATCAAGCTACTGCCCTGGAACATGTGGCCTTAAAATGTTTTGTGCAACACTCTGAACACGGCCACCTATTTTTTATTAGTGGAAAAGACTCAAGGAGACTATAAAGAACAAGGTACAAAACACAATGCAGTCATACTCATTGTTGAAATAATAAACGGTGCTTTCTTCTTTAATTATTATTTTTTTCTCTTTAGTCCCTTTCCAGAATAAGAGGCACATATAGCATGGTGGTGGACTCCTGTCATCCATTGGGGGATGAGGATGGGAAGATCAGAGGCTGAAGGTCATCCTTGGCTACGTAGAAAGTTCGAGGCCAGCCTGGGCTACACGAGACACCATTTAAAAAACAAAAATTAAAATGCTTTGGACTCTCTTGCTTCAGAGTGTTTCATTCCTGACGTGGTTTTCTAAAAATTACGAACTCCTCAAAGATATTAATCTATAGTGATGATTGAGGAAAAAAACTGGCCTAGCAGAACTGAAAGACTCTTTCTAACCTGAAACACAAAGTGGGGTGCCTAAGACTTGTACCTCCCTCCCTGGGCAGAGCCTCACAGAAGCAGCTAGGTTGAAGCAAAGACATGTCAGAGGTGAGCATAATGGGCCAGACTGACTCTGTCCCCATTTCCTAGGTAAAATTTAGACCTCTGTAGAGAAATAAAAAGAAGTAATATGGACAATGATTTGATTTCCTACCAGCCCAGTATTTTACTACAATATAATAATTCTTGTTGACATGAGCTTGTAATTCCAAACTCAACAATTTGAAATACCAAGAAAGATTCATCATCTTTGTTAACAATTATTCTACTCCAAAAAAAGTTTCTTTTTCTATCCAAGAGAATATTTGGCTTCTCTTATTTCTTCCACATGCCATAAAATTTGGAATATGAGGACCTAAAGTCTATTATTTGATTACACTTCTATTCCACAAATTTCAATTGAACTCCATTTTTTTTTTTTTTGTTTGTTTGTTTTGTTTTTTCGAGACAGGGTTTCTCTGTGTAGCTTTGCACCTTTTTCTGGAACTCACTTGGTAGCCCAGGCTGGCCTCAAACTCGTAGAGATCCGCCTGGTTCTGCCTCCCAAGTGCTGGGATTAAAGGTGTGCACCACCACCGCCCGGCTGAACTCCATTTTTTAATCCAAATAACTGGCTCTAGTATTTAATTGTGCTGATTAATCAGTTAGCCTGCCACAGTTTCATAGTTTCTGACTGATGTCGTCCTGGGTCGAAGATGACAAATTTTACGACTGATGGGTCAGGAAGCTGCCTGGGTAGCATGGTTTGTGTGGGTGTATGTTTGTTTGTTCAGTTCTTCCCTGCCCTTGAGCCCTATGGAGCCACTCCAACACATCCCCCTATATGGTTACACATGCAGGGTCTGCGTTTCAAGAAAGCAGTGCTGAACTTCAGGAGCTCTAATCCTTTGTACTGTACAGCAAGCATGCTTGTTTTAGGCTCTTGAGACTCTTAACTCTGTCTCCAAACCCTGTTTGCTCTTCAAGCCATTTTCAAAATGCTTCCAGCAATACCAGACTATCCCTCTGTTCCTAAGGCATGCAGAAATGTCAGAGACCCACAGAAAATTGTCTCCCAGCAGTGTGCTAATCCCACTGTAACATTTACAAAGGCTAAAAAAATGCATGACCTCAGCCCTTCAAGAATTCCATAAAAGAGCTCAATTAGCTGATGTGAGACTACAAGCAAGGAACTTCACTTTCCAGTGTTCCTTTCTCTGTAATTACAAAATAGGAATATCTGCCCACTCGTTGCTTATTTTGAGAAATAAAGGGAAAAGAACAGTTTGACAAACACTTTGTGTTTCATGATGGATGCTCTCAAATAGGAGAACAGTATACACAAATATACTGAGTTCTTATCACACTTTTATTCTCTGGTGCTTTGGGGGGAAGTGTGATAAGCACACAGATGTTTTATTCTGATAAGGTGGAAAGCTGGTTTTCTTTGTAGGGGGGATAACTGTTGAGCAGAAGTTTAAGCCTTTAGATTCATCAAACTATAAAGTCAACCAGATATATACTGATTACTCTGTTATTATTGAAACCACCAAGTGATCCCGAGATCACATGATCCTCATGATCTCCAAGTCCTCTCTACAGAGTCTTCCTTGTGCCCCTCATCATCATACACACATGGAGGCAGGCCTCCCCTCCCTTCTGTCTTCCAGCTCAGAACTAGATGTTACCTTCATTCTTTCCGACTTACCATTCTCTGCACTGTCTGGTGAGTGGGAATAAAGCCAAACTAGACTGTAAACTTAAGCTACAAGAGTCATAGGACTATACCAGCTGTGCTTTTATTTTTATCTGAATGCAGGCCTCCAGCATCCTATGGTTAACCATGCTAACAGTAAAGATAGGCTACATTTCCCTAGAAAGTGTTTACCTACATGGAGTCTCTAATCTTCAATGTGAGAATGCCTCTCCCTCACCCAGATCAACCTAATTAGAATATCTGAGGATGGAGCCAAGAGATAAACAACCTAGGTGGATTCTGGAAGTCTTGAGGGTTTGAGTACTGCTCATTAAAATAATAACTAATACAATTCCTATAATTATGTTAACCTTATAGATTTTAGAATGTAAGCTACAAGCATAGGCTACTCGTTAAAAGGGAAAAATGAGACAGAAAGAAACTGTTTTTAATGAAATAAAGAAAGACCAAATATATCTTGATGATGCACTTAGGTAGTCTTCTTTTAAAAGGACACGGGCTAAAAATAAATCAATATTGGGAAGGCACTTAAAGTGTGGTATATCTACTCAATGACTATTTTTCAGTTATTATAAACGATTATTATGGAACACGAACAAAAATATAGAACACAAAATTGCATGATTGAAACTAAATACTTCATTTCTTTGTAAAAAGCTGAAAGAGAATAGATCAGAGTTGTAAGATTATAAACTAATCCTCCTCCCTTATTTTTTTTTGTTTCAAAGAATAGATTTGCAAGCCGGGTGGTGGCAGCAGATTGGCACAGCCATGCTCCCGGGACTGTTCTGCACAGACCGGGAGCCACGGGCCCTTTCTGTACTTTGGATGGGCCAAGGACCACAGCAGCTAATATTTGCCAAGCCGCCTCATGCTTCGCCTCTCATTCCACTCTCCCGTCACCCTCACAGGGCGGTCGTGACCTTGAACTTCTCATCTTCCTGCCTCTACCTCTTGAGTGCTAGGACTACAGGTATGTACTACCACACCCAGTTTTATTCAGTGCTGGAGAGTCAAACCCAGGTCTTCCTGCATACTAAGCAAGCACTCTACCAACAGATCTACATTCCAAGTCCAATCATGAACCCCTTTGATAGATGGTACTACTGAGGCTCACACACACCTTTAATCCCAGCACTCAAGAGACAGAGGAAGACAGGTCTCTCTTGAGTTGGAGGCCAACCTGGCCTACAGAGCTAGTTCCAGGACAGCCAGGGCTACACAGAGAAACCCTATCTTGAAAATACACACACACACTTGCTTGTATAATTTAAGCTGAAGAAATAGAATGTGACTAAGTTCAGAAATTCTAGCTGCAGCCTGGCCTGACAAGTCTTGGTACTATGAAACAATGGATGATGGTGACTGGATCTGTTTACATTGACTTCTGATTGTGCATATATTAATATATTAATATTTTAAAATATTCACATGTCCCATTTTCTTCCCACTAATATCCAGCCACTTACTACCAAGACCTAAAGACACATGTCAGTCTAGGAATCACATGCTCTCCTCTTGCCTCTTCAGGCCTCAAGTGTTTGCACCTGCCAGTCATTCACTGATTCTCAAGTGAAATCTCAGTAATCTACTTTCCAGAAAATACCTTTACTTTCTTTCTCTGAAAACCCACAGACCTTGTAGCCCAACCTCGGAATTCATAGTAAATGTTGTTCTGCAGTGCAAAGGTCACTGACTGACCTATCAAAATTGGATGTTGCTATTCTTTTTAGACTAGTTTCTAGTTAGGAAAAGAGATTTTTTTCCCCCTCTACTATTTATTAGCTGTAAACATACAAAATAGAAAATCTTAAGATGAAATTCTTTCCATCCTTCATTTAGTAGGAAGTGCTATACCTCATATCAGGAGTGCCATAAAATGCTGCTCACGATGTACACAACATAAAAGCTGCGGCAAAAGGTTGAGTGGCAGCTAATAACCAGCCAGAACTGTGCTCACCAGATCTGTTCTTTTGTTGATGCAACACCTGGAAGGAAGTACACATTCCCTTATTGGGAGAGAAAAAATCTGCAATGTGTCTGTCATTAAAGCTCCTTGATTGATTTTTTTTCACCCCATCAAAAATGCCTGCCCAAGCATTCAGTCTAACCAAGGCTCTCTGAATACAAAACCATTCACTTTCTTGGTGCTTTTTTTTGACTGTACTTGCAAACAAAGACGCTAGCTCAGGCCCTGCCAAGATTGCCCCTAGCATTTTATTTCTTTAGTGCACAGTCTGCGAACAGAGCATGGCTTGTGTTTCCCTGCTTAAAAGTAACTCTAGAATCTGCCGTGCACACTACAGCTCCAGGGAAATTCAGTAATAATGATGTCAGTGTCTCTGGCAACAGCATAGTACCTTCAGTATATAGAGAAAAATATGAAAGTCGGTACCATCTAGACACAATAGGTCCTGTTAATAAGCTTTGAGCCTGAGTTAATTTATACAAGTAGTATCTAATGCAATACATAGAACACGTGTGTCTAATAAATCATGAATATCATCACCATCATTATTATTTCTTTCATATAAAGTCTAAAGAAAGTCAATCAAGGATAAATTAGAAGGGGAAGTTCCCAAAGTAATATGTGAGTTAATTTCAATATTAATAACAAAGTTCTATTTTCCATTTAGCTAGCTCTTACTGAAAACAATCACTATTCCCACCACGTTCAATAATGAGAACACGACCTATGAGTAACAGACACCCATTCCGCTTTTCTACCCCATCAAACATTGTCCTTGTCACTGTCCCATCTTCAACTCACCAGTTCTTCAACCAGTGACAGTTTATAAAATTGCTTGTTTGGGCACTTTTTGTAGTTCAGACTAACCAAACCTACAGCTTTCATTTTAGAGATTGATATTCAAACGTCCATTTTGTAGAATTTCTGCCAAATTTCCCTCTAAGAGCTACTTAAATGATTCGATTAGTCTTAAGCGCCTTATGGGGTAAGACTCCCCAGAATAAACGTTTGGAAATGATCTGTGGCACTCAATCCCTTTGAAAATTCAGAAATACAGTCTTGGGAACCTATGGCGTTGACTCTGAGAGTGTAGCCAGAGCGAATCTGACTGAGATGTGAGAACTGTAGAGATAGAGTGATTATGCTTCTCATCCGTCACAAGATCATGGCCAGCAGCTCTGCAACAGAAGGCAGATTAACAAGGGAAAATTATGCAAATTCATTTAATAAGTTTTGTGTGACATGAGCTTCAGAAAGGAAGAGCAGGAAAAAAACCACATTTCTTTTTTGTGCAGTTATGAATAAAAGGTCTGATGTACAGGAAATAACCAGGGTACAGGGTACTCAGACAAACCTCCTCGTTCGGATTTTCCTTGGCCTCCCTCTCCAAGCTTCTTTTCCTTTTGTGTATAAAGCAGAACACCTGTGCAGTGACTTACGACCCACCATCAAGGAAGACGGAGCAGAAAAGGCTCCTATGGCCAAATCTCTGAGGAGAAAGGCAGAAGGTGGCTGTGAAGTTGAATATTACTTGCCAGCCTGGCTATATTGAAAGATAACTAGAAATTCATAATCAAGTTCTAGGTGTATCTGTGAGTGCTTTTCCAGAGATGATTGGCATGTGGGTCGGGAAACAAAGTGGACAATGTTTGTCTAAATGAGAGCAACACCCTTCAGTAGGTTGGGGGTTCCAGAATGGAATAAAAAAATCAAAAGGCCTCTGAAGGCTAATTTGCACCAACTATGCATCTTTGGTTTTTTTTTTTATTCTGAGACTGCTAGTTCTAATACTGAGAAGCTATTGGTTTCTCTAGCTCTCAGGCCTACAACCATTGTGGGACTGTTCAGCCTTTGTTCGCTGTCTTAGTTACTTTTCTATTGTGATAAAGCACCATGACCAAGGCAACTTATAAAAGAAAGCAAGCCGGGCGGTGGTGGCGCACGCCTTTAATCCCAGCACTCGAGAGGCAGAGGCAGGCGGATCTTTGTGAGTTCGAGGCCAGCCTGGGCTACCAAGTGAGTTCCAGGAAAGGCGCAAAGCTACACAGAGAAACCCTGTCTCGAAAAACCAAAAAAAAAAAAAAAAAAAAAAAAAAAAAAAGAAAAAAAAGAAAGCATTTGATTTGGCTTCTAGTTTAAAGGTCAGAGTCCATGATGGCAGAGCAAAGGAATAGCAAGGGCTCACTTCTTGATCCACAACCATGTGCAGAGAGAACACTGGAAGTTGTCCAAGTCTTTTGAAATCTCGAAGCCCACCCTCAGTGACAGACCTCCTCCAACAAGGCCACACCAGCTAACCGTTCCCAAACAATTACACCAACTGGGGACCAAGTATTCAAACATAAGGCCACGGAGGCCAGTCTCATCTAGACCATGCCAATCATGTAAACCAATCTAGTAAATCCTCTCTTCTAATTAGACCTGTCTTCTATTGATACAGCTTGTCTGGAGCAGAAAGTAAGCTCCCTACCTCTGCAGTGTTCACATTCTCCCAGATGACGTATTTTAAGTTATTTTTTTCTAGTCTCAACAGAACTTACAGTTTTATTCCAGTCCTACCTAACTGGACTTAAACAGGTTCAAACACAACGCGTCTCCCTGAGCTCTGTTGGCCATCTTCGGAATTCAACTAATCTGACCCTCTGCCTAAACTAAGACTGCCAGGCCAGGAGCTGCAGCTAAAAGGCTTGTGGGGTATCTGGCAGCAGGGCCAGCACTTGGCTCCTCAGCTACACAGGGAAAGAAGTAGTATGCTGCAAAATGTAAATAGCCAAAGAATACACAGACAGAGGATAGTGAGAGATGCGGGGAAACAGGGAGCATGGTCTACTGCCATGATGGAAGATAAATATCTACCTAAAATGTATTTCATATGTAACTCATTTGTTCATTTGTGGGGTTTCTGTTTTGGTTTGGTTTTGGGGTGTGTGTGTGTGTGTGTGTTTTAAAAATATTCATTTGTCCATTCTTAAATAATTGTCATCTGTCTTTTTAAGTAGAATGTATCTTTGTGGATGTAAAGTCCCATCTGCCCTCTGAGAAACACAGCATGCATATGAAGTCCATAATACCCCACCCCCACCCCACCTCACCCCACCCCCTCCACCAGATATACCTGAGGTGGTAGTTAACTTTTGTCAACCTGATTGGATCTGGAATCAACCAAGGGACAAGCCTCTGGGGCAGTCTGTAAGGGCATTTCCTGAGAATCTTAACTGAGGGGGAAGAACCCTGCCCCATAGCAGGCAGCACCTTCATATGGCCACCCCAAAACAAAAAGGACTGAGGAAAAGGAAGAGCTGTGTTCGCCTGCCGTTTTCATCCTTCCTGGTGAACGCATCTGCTCTGTGGCTGCTACTCTGACCATCTTTCACTGATACTAGAACCCAGATTTCAGCCTTCCAATGTGGACTGCAAACCAAAGGAACTTCACACCTTCAGCACCAAATTGAAACTCTTGAAGCATCTAGTCTTGTGGATGAGCAGGTCGTGGGTTCTCAGCCTCTCCAGCAGTAGAAAGCTGGCGTCATGCAGATGGTCACTGTCCTGTAAGTGTATCTAATAAGTCTCCTTTGTAAGATAGATTCATTCTATCTGTTCTGTTCCCCGAAAGAACCCCAAATACACACCTGACAACTAATACATCTACTATTTACTGTGACCAAGTTACTCATCTCTGGGCCTGCCTTGTCACCTGAAAAAATATCAAATTTACAGGATAATTGTGAAAATAAAAGGAAAATAGCCCAGCCTGGAAGAGGTACACAATACAAGTTAACTTCCTGCCCCTTTCTTTCATTGAAATTTGCAAACTAGGTGTTAAGATAATAAAAAGAATCTCCATGTTTCCAAGATTAGCCTTTTGTGGAGCTGCTCCATTTCAAGGCAATCTAATTAACACCCATCTTCACCTTCACCCACACAGCCATCAGCTCCAACAGCAGTTAATCACTAGCGGGAGGTCACAGGGCGTATCCAGGCCTCCTGAGTCTTACTCCCAATTTATAGCTCTGAGTGTGTTTGCTACAGGAAATTTAAATATGATGACAACACAGTATTTTATTTGTGGTTCTAAAAATAGATAGGTAGATGCTTTGAATTTATGCTTCCCTCATCCTAATTTCTAATATAAATAGAATATCTAGAAATACTTCAATATACATAAAATATTTACAATTAAATATTTGGTATAATTTTCATATTCATTTATGCAGCATTTATTTGTGCTGCAGTAGAGTGGCTTTTTGTGAGCTATAAATACTTACTTTTCTGTTTCAAGTCTTTAATTTTTTTATTTTACTTATTTTTATTGTGTGTATATGGGTAACACACGCATTCCAGAGAGCCCATGTACAGGTAAGAGGATAGCCTTGTGGAACTGGTTCTGCCACTTTCCTGGACCGCCTTTTAGGTCTTTAAAGACACAGGATGTCATAGAGTTTGAAATGCTGACTGCATATAACAACCAACTGGGGTAATACTTTAAATGCAGACAGCTGGGGCAGCACATCTGTCTGGATCACGACGCAAAGCAAAACTGCCACCTCACACATCCAGTAAGCAGAGAAGAAGAGGAAGAGGCCAAAGTCTTCCAGTCTCCCACACTGACCTAAGTACTTCCCATTGGCCACACCTCTCAAAATCATTACCCCCCTCCCTTTTTTTTTCCAAGCTAGAAACTAAGCAGTTTTTAATGTGTGGGCTTAGGCAGGGTGGAGTGGGCAGACACAATGCACATTATTAAAGATCCAAGCCACAGCATCAAACTTGAAAATCAGTACCAACCTCAACCATATTGTGAACACTCTGTACAGTAGACAGCCAGGTGTCCCAGGAGTCCACTTGCCCTGTCTCTTTCCCCACCCCCTCTTCCTTTTGCTACCTGAGGGTCCACATCCATAGATTCTTGTATTTCCAAGTTATGGCAATCCTCTCTCCTATCAACTGAAGAAATGTCAGACTCTAAGCCAAAAAAAAAAAAAAAAAAAAAAAGCCGCATATTTTTTCAGTTCTTCTGGAATGTAAACCTCTCATTTCTATCAAGTTGCCGCAGACAGTTTTATACAGTGTGGGCTGCATATATGAGCAGCCAACACAGTGTGAGTACCTAAAGAAGAAACGTGATCCTGAATCTCCGTCAGGATTTGATTCTGCCATCTTTTCTCTTTTTCTTTTGTTTCTTTTCTTTTCTTTTTCTTTTCTTCTGTTTTTGGTTTTTCAAGACAGGGTTTCTCTGTTTAGGTCTTGCTGTCCTGGAACTCACTTTGGAGACCAGGCTGGCCTTGAGCTCAGAAATCCGCCTGAGTCTGCCTCCCAAGTGCTGGGATTAAAGGCATGTACCACCACTGCCCAGCCTAATTCTGCCATCTTTTTGTTTTGTTTTGTTTTTCAAGACAGGGTTTCTCCACGTAGTGGTGTCTGTTCTAGATCTCGATCTGTAGACCAAGCTGGCCTCAAACTCACAGAGAGGCGTCTGGCTCTGCTTCCCAAGTGCTGGGATTAAAGGCGTGCGCCGCCACCACTGCCTGGCAATTCTGCCATCTTTTAAGAGTTAGTGTTGAGTGGGATGGAGAGGCAGCTTAGTTGTTAAGACGACTTGCTACTCTTCTGCAAGACCAGAGTTTCGTTCCCAGCACCCGTGTCAGACGGATGGTTCACAATCACGTGTGACTTCAACTATAAGGGTTCCAAAGGCACCCACATCCATGTGGCACACCCCTCCACACACACACAAATAAATAAACATGAAATCTAAAAATGGAAGGAAATAGCTTGATAAAGGAAGCAAAATTATGTTTTAACTATGCTTTAAAATTGGCATCAATGACAATAAAGAAAACAAAACAGACAAAGGCTTTTAAATATAAACCCTTGACTTCTGGGCTGTTTACAGGTAGGCAAGCTGTAAAAGCAGAGGCAGTGAAATCACACAGTTAAGTAAAGGCATGGCCATAGACAACAGAATTCAAGCCAGGGAGGAGCAGAAATCAGGCTCAGGTTGTGCATTCGGAGTTGAGAACATGCACTGAATTCAAGAGTAAAGCAGCAGTAGTTCAGAAACACAGGCTGTGAAAGGTGGCGACTGTGCCACACCATAGATCAGAATTAGGTCATTATTTCAAAATGAAGAACGCAAAAGGCCAGAAGCAAATGAACACTCAGCAAAGCGCCTTGTGTCAGTCAGACTTTCTCTGGAAAGAAACCATAAGAGACCTTAAATATATCTTTTATATCTTCTCTGTCCACCCTGGCCTACAAAAGTATCTTCATTTACCTGCCCTATCTGTTTCCCAGCCTTGTTGGAACCACCCTGCAAGAATTACAAGTCTCAAAGCCTACACATCAAACTGGTCTGACCACATGACCTGCAGTAATTCCTGAAGAAAACATGTCCATGCACCAAACTATCTTGTTCTATTTACGTACATAACTAGACTCTGCATAGATTATTGATGGGGAAAGCAGTACAAGCAGGATTTTTCTTACATTACAAATAAGAGCTAGCCTATTTCAAACATCAGATCATGATGATTTGGGAAGTAATAAGACTTTTGTGGAGCTATACCTGAAAAAAATATAGTTAATGTTTGTTTCTCCAACTTCAACTAATATAGCCAATATACTTAAATAAGTGCTATTGTTGAATGCTGACATAACAGGGTATAGTGAGAACTAATCCCCCTACATACAAAAGTGTGCCAGCTAAATATGTATTGTCCTCTGTGGGGGTCCTCTTTCCCTCTCCGCCTGTCGGCCATCGGTCCGAAAGGGCAAAGAGGCAGAAACAGCAACAGAAAGCTTTGTACTCGGCCTACGAGCAAGAACAGAGACAGCCCTCCAGGAGACAGACTTCCATGAATTAGCTCAACTTTATTCCAGAGTATAAGCAATATATAGAATTGGGAAGCCTGGGGACAAACCCTAATTTGCATTAAATGGCACACTCCTATCATAAGACTCCTAGCACAAGTCTTTTTAACAGAAATCTGTATCGAGGGTCAAGCTAAAGATAAGTTAGGCATCTGGTTTACAGAGAGCTTTCACATAAGGTCAGTCCTCCGGGCCCAGGGACATTGTCCAGATAAGGGCAGGTAGAAGCAGGAAGTTCTGCTGGAGGGAGGGAGCCCCATGTTGTCAAACTCCCAGGCCACAGGGAGACTGCAGCCTCTACCAGTCAGCAAAGACCTCCCAACAGTCCTCTTGCTCCAAGCCCATCTTTACTGTTTGCTCTTCAAATGCAGTGTGGGTGGTGCTGAAACATTGGAAGTCTTCTTTGCAATGAACACAAGTTTAATCCCTTTCAGTATGGGAGCTGCAGGGACCCTAGAAATGGAGCAAAGCTTTTCTTTCTTTTTCTCCTATTTTCCATTCGCTTCTTTTTCCTGTCAAGGCTGGCACCTGGACATGTGGGGTTTACCTAGTGCCACTTACCCCAAGTTGTAATGTCTGAATGTGGAGGCTTCTTGTGAAATGTCAGTGCGATTTTCCATTGACAACTTCCCAATGAACCTCACAGGTATCCCTAAAGTCGACTTGCCAGGCTCAGCCCATCTGCCCTTAGGAAGTGATCACTGTTTACCTGGCACATGTAGAGCATTCCTGCTGTGACCAGCCAAGCAAGCTTCCTGCGTCCTAGTGATCTAGAAATATACATTCTTCAGTGTAGCACGAACCACAGTCTGGGGGACAAGGTCTCCACGTTTGTTCTTTGTCTGGATACTCTCTCAGAGACTTGGAATATTCTTAGGAGTTATTGCCACCTGGCATAATGTGCCATATTAAAATTTCCCATTCAAATTACCAATTGGTTTCTGTCTCCTAGTTGGACACTGACTGATGTCAGGGGGTGGAGGAGACCTTTACTGTGGGTGGCCAAACGTTTAAATGTTTACTTAAACCCTCAAATATTTAAAGAACCAGAGATACTTGGATGCTCTGCCGGTTGCCTATTTGAAATGAGCCTATCATCTTGATTACAATAAATGAAACAAAAATGAGTTGTAATTCAAATTTTAGAAAGATCATCATATTAAATCTTCAAAGTAAAACAAAACTCAAAAGCAAACTTCACATCTGAGGGCCTAAATCAGCTATCAGGTGTCAGTGTTGCTATACCTAAATATCTTCCTGAACTCACTGTTTTGCTGGCTGGCTGGCTAGCAAGGTCTAGGGATCTTCCTGTCTCCAAACTGTAACAGCATCTTCCTTTAAATTCTATTATTAGTAGTATTACTATTATATTTGTATAGTGTGTGTGTTTCACACGTATGTGCAGCTCCCACCGTCTTTGATTACGAAGTCACAAATGGTCAGGCACTTGGGAACTTAGATCTTTAATGCCTCTACAAACCTGTCAGCACCATCAGTGAGCTGTTTGATATTGGGCAAATCAATTTGTCCTTTCCTGTCTGGTTTTCTCTTCTTTGAAGTGAATGAGTTCAGCCAGGTTACCCGGAGAAGTAGCCTGCCCCACATGCAATTGCTCTATACGTTTACCTCTTCCTGGACCTTTCCCGAGTAACAGTAACTTGTGATTTTCCTCAGAACCTATGTTTATTGAATCTTCTATTCTGGATCGGGCATCCTCCTAGATATAATCAAATTTAAGAGGAACTTAACTGATACACTGAAGAACCTTGAAATCACTCTGCAAGCTTCAACCAGTGAATCCTGCCAGCATCACGGTGTCAGCAAGCTGAACAGTTTTCAAAGGTCAGCTCTCCTCGGGAGTCTGACTTGTTTTAGTAAAGTCATTGAAAACCCAGAGCCATGGATTTTCCTGTCTCGGCGGCTTTCTCTGCATCTGATTTCTTTCTCACTGTTGTTGTGCCTTAGAGGTTACCGACATGCTAACATATTTTTCTAGCTCCTCGTTTACAGAGAATTACAAGTATGAACTATGAATCTTGCTAATATTAGATGCTGGATAAGTACTAAATTACCATGCTGCATGTACTCACATGGAAAAATATCAATGACTTTAGGTACTTCACCGCAATTTCAGTTTCATCAATTTATCAATCCAAGAGAAACATACTTCAGGCATACATTTTCTGTCATTTATAAATTTTGAACCTCACTAACAGAAGCCAGTAATTTCTATTTCATCCTGATTACTTAAGCCTTTTTCTAGGTTCTTGGTTTAGAAAGAAAGTACTTCTGAGGCACATTTGGTTGGTTGTTCTCACTATCAACAAACAGGAATTCCAGCACACAGGTCAAAATAAGAGCACTATTTGGCTATAAACTAAATTAATTGATGCCTTAGGTACTGAAAGAGAAAGCAGGCCATCTAATGCTTGAAACAGACCCTTCTAGAACAAAATGCCTCATTTTCTGGTGGGAGTCTGTCAACTTACAGATTTTTAATGAAAACATAAGCAGTTCATCTTGTACTCTGAAGACTGGCTAAGCTGTCTGTCACAGATTAGAAATGGGAAAAAAAAGTTGAACAGAGAAATCAAAATGCTCATTCCCATTTTCCTGAGGTAACGGCATTGCATCGTCCAAGGAAGTTCAGTTTGCCTAAACTGGCACTGGAGAAGAGGCTGTGAGCCTAACTTGCTCCTCTGGTTCCTAACCAGAGCACCCCTTCTGCAGCACCCTCCTTCCCCCTCACCGTTCTCTTGCTTTATCCAACTGTACTATGATCACATGCCCATCCCAAGACCAAACTTGTAGACAAAGTAGTGTAGCCGGCTTTCTTGGACAGCCAGCCCCAAATCATGACATGGAGACTTATTATTATTTATGAATGCTCAGCCTTAGCTTAGGCTTGTTTCTAGCTAGCCTTTTTTTTTTAACTTAAATTAACCCAATTCTATGACTCTATGTGCTGCCCTGAGGTTTGTTTACCTCATCTGTGTACTCTCCATCCTGCTTTCCTGCTTCTTCTGTGTCTGGCTGCTACCCCCAACTCTTTTCTCTCTCTGCTACCAGCCAGGCCTATCACTCCTCTGCCTAGTTATTGGCTGTTCAGCTTTATATTAGGCCAATCAGGTGCCTTAGGCAGGCAAGGTGAAACAGCAACACATCTTTTTTTTTTTAAGATTTATTTATTTATTATATATACAGCATGTATGACTGCAGGCCAGAAGAGGGCACCAGATCTCATTACAGATGGTTGTGAGCCACCATGTGGTTGCTGGGAATTGAACTCAGGACCTCTGGAAAAGCAGTCAGTGCTCTTAACCTCTGATCCATCACTCCAGCCTCAACACATCTTTATGTAGTTAAACAAATGCAGCATAAACAAAAGCAACACACCTTTACATTATGAAACAAATGCAACATAAACAAATGCAACACATCTTTACATAGTTAAACAAATATTCTATTCCACAGCAGAGTAGAGGTTGAAAGTGGTATATTCTCAGTTGATTACTATTGTGTCCATCTGAAACCTTCCAGAATGGCATGAAGTAATAAAACATGTCAGAGAAAACATCTGAATTCCTTTTCACACACAGACCCCCAGGATTTTATGCTGTTATTGAGTGGTTGAATGATTGAATAATAGACTCTGTGCTCAAGTGCATGACAGTGGACAAGTAGACGCCAGCTGTGCTATAGATAGTTGCTAAAGCCATGGACTTTGGAGACACATGTGAGGGCTTCTACATGCTAGTTATTTGTACTTGAGTGGGTTAGTTCGTTTTTTTCTGTATCTATTTTTGTATCTGTAAAATAGTACTTTCATCAGAGAGTACTTACAAAATTAAATGAAGCGATATGTGTAAAGGGCTTGGAATTGTGTCAGGACCATAGTAAATGTCTTTTTAGTCGTTGTCGATGGAGATTTTAATCCCCTTTCAATGTTCCCAAACAATCACCATTTGTCATGTATTTGATGTATTTGTGCAGAAAGAAGGAACTCATTGCTTCCTAAAGTGAACTACTTATTTTCTAAATACAAGAATATTGGTTTTTTTTAAATAATAAACCAAATTTGTTTTCTAATTGCCCCTGTTCACTAACCTGAGGCCTACCTTAAAGAATTTAATTGGTGTCTGAATACACTTGTTTCCTGTCCATTTTCTCCAACAAAGCATTGCCCTTTCCTGTAATCATGTGTTTATGACATGGATGAGTATTTAATAGCTCTTTGTCTTTGGTCTCAGAGATCAGAAAGATGGGTTGGAAAGCAGGAATCATGCTTCCTTTTTTCCGAGGCCCTTATTAGCTTGGGGTATTGCTTAGTGCCTCCACCTGACTGCCTCGAATAACACTCAAGTCAATTTTGTATGTCTGTCCCTAAATTAAGTCTCATCAACCCTTCCTAGGCACAAGCAACTTTTCCCTTTTGTTTCTATTTGTAGGATAGTAGAGACAGTAACTAGAAACTTTATAATTGTTCCTATTAAACTTCATGTTGAAGCCAGCCAGTTACCAAAGTTTGTCCAACTATTTCTAGATTTTGATCCTATCAGTCTTTGGTTCATTACATATCACAACAGCTTTTTTCCTTTGGCTAGTCAATAATACTAGCTGTCAAATACATGGGGATGGCCGAATGTTAGGGAACCTAAGACCCTACTTTTATTGCCGTTCTCAAAATAATAAACCTAAAGTATGTCTTAGCTGCTCCGTTTGTTTACATCAAAAACTTTATTTTAAGAAGTGCCAAGAATATTAAAATTATGTCTGTCACCAAAACTGTAAATACTCTTCTATAATATTAAAAAGCAAATGGAGATTTTTTTAAACCTACTTAAAAGGCAATAAGAACAAGCAAAAGCCGTAAATCTAACCTAAAAGAAACAGTAAGTTCATTGAGATTATAGAAAAATATGAAATAAAACTTTGACCCTTATTCTTTTACTTCTTCAATGCCTACTCCTCATGAGCAGTTCCTGGCCTAAGAACTGTCTCTTTGCCCACAAAGTGCTATTCTGTTCTGCAGTGATCTGGCTATGAAGTTTCCTCCGTGCTCCCACACAAAAGACCTATGTGTTAAGAGCTTGATTGCCAGATGGTGAGCATTTGAAAAGTGCCTGGATTATAAGGATTCTATCTTCCTCAACAGATTAATCCACTGATGAATTTGTACCTTAGTGGTGCATTATTAAGAGGGGAGCCTGCTTGGAAAAAGTAAGTCACTGTGTCTTTAAAAGAGGTACCTTGTCCCTGACTGGCTCTTGTTGGTATCACTCTGTCTCCTATATGACATTGCACTTTACCTCACCATACAAGCACCTGGAAGCGGCAGAACCAAGCACCCACAAAGTGAAACCTCTGTAGTCCTGAGTCTACAGAAATCCTTCCTCCCTTAACCCATGTTTTCACGTTTGGTCACAATGACATAGAAGTGGCTAAAGTATCCTGCTTGCATCTTTCTCAATGAGTCGAGACATCATCATTTGCTTGCATTCTTAAACTCATGAACTCAGGCTGGTGAGATAGCTCAGTGTGTAAAGGCACTTGTTTCCAAAGCCTGATACCCCGATTTCAAGAAATACGTAAAAATGTTTATTAAACAATTTAATAAGCACTGATACAAGACCGATCATTACACTGGATTACAGCGTAAATGTAAGAATTGTGACACTCTTTCCCATTACCCAAAGCTCAGAGACTATCTCAGAAGAAGTCAGAAGGAACGTAAGAGCAGGAGGTTGGGAGAGAGTGCTGTGAACAGTTCTTCTGGGTGTGGTTCATCTGGGGCATTCATGAACTCACTAGCGCTGTGGTTACCTGCACAAGGCTTACACGAGATTTGGCTTGTTGACATTTCATTATTAAGGAGGGGAGGCTTAATGAGACCCTGTCCCTTCATGAGGGACTACTGACAGCTCACAGTGGCTGGAGGAAGAGACGACACTTTCTTTAGGGACTGGCAAGGTTCCTGTGCTTCAGTAAAGAATTTCCCACTCGTTTTCATTCAGGTGATCCTGGTGAGACACACACAGAACAAAGACATGAAGGTAGGAGATGGACTTCTTAGGAGGAAGAGGGTTTTAGTAGGACGGGGACCATGAAACAGGCTAATGACTCGTTACAAGGACATACATGTATGAAAGTGGCCAAGAATAAAAAAAAAAAAAACATATATTTTTGAAGAATTGTAACAAGTAAAGTTAGTTCTCTACCTAGCTACCCTCCTCATATTCACCATCCATTCACACTGGCCCCAAATTCTGCTGAATGTGGATACTGGAAGGATCGCTGTCACTTGGGACACTCCAAGTCCAAATTCTCGATTCATTCGCCCTAGAGAGACAAAGGGCAGTTAAGAGACAAAGAAAAACAGGAGACAGAGAGGGCCGGAATGAAGGGGGAAAGACAAAGGACTGCCTCTGGATTGAGTGGAGACAGATGTGGAAAATGGCGGTTTATAAAGGTCAAGAGGGAAAACCCGTGTTAGGACTGTTAGGACGAGGTGGTTTTTGTTAATTAGATGAGCCAAAGGGGACTTACGATGGCTGGACTTCAATACTTTGACAGCTGGACCTTGGTAGTCAGCCTTGGGAGGAGGAAGTGGCCAAATAAGGGAACAGACCTTGGTGGCTAGCTTTAGGAACGTAATCTAACAGTTTTTAGCAAGGCAGAGGGGGTGGGGAGATGGGCAAGGCCTGCCAGAGCCATGTTTGCCACGCTTGGGCAGGTTAGAGTCCCTTCAGATATTAAACATATGTATCACCACTAAGAAATAAATATTTGGCATAAATTTATAGGAAGTTGTAAACTCCCATGATCAGCAACTCTGTACATAGTTTATAGAAGTTGGAGA
Organism: Peromyscus eremicus; assembly: GCF_949786415.1. Taxonomy (NCBI): domain Eukaryota; kingdom Metazoa; phylum Chordata; class Mammalia; order Rodentia; family Cricetidae; genus Peromyscus; species Peromyscus eremicus. The sequence goes on from NC_081419.1 coordinate 40,145,799, forward strand.
AGGTTTTTTTTTTCTTGGTTTTTCATACTAAAAGAGTATCATTCATCTCTTCAGATACTACCAGCTTTTTGCTTTGTGATGGTAATTTACACCCCAGGGTCAGTCCTACTGTGGCCATAGACCAACAAAATCTTAGCGCTTTCGCCTATCAACAAGCAGAGGCAAGAAAGATGTTTCTACTCCCAGAAACCCCATGCCAGGAGCATTGATCTTCCAGGCGCCCGGTGTGCTAACCTAGGTGAAATGTCTCAGTTAAGCATCTACTCCTATTCCACATAGCTGCCTAACTTCTCGGCTGGATTCACAGGTATCTGAGTCTCCCTGAATCACAGCAGTTAACCAAGCTGAATCTTAGCAGTTAACAAACAGAACTTACCTTTTGCTTTCTCGGAGCTAGAGGGAAAGAATAGCTACAGAGGATTCTTCATGGGGAGACCTTGCACACAGACTTACATTGAGAGCCCTCCCACCCCACGGGAGCTGCTGCTTTGGTTAGCCGACATCTTGGCCATTTGTCTGCCTGAGTCGGAACCTAAGTTTTGCCCGCATCCTAACTTGGGGTTGACACCCATTTTCCCCGCCACCCATGAGAGAAAATGTTCCTTCCTCTCCTACTGGACTTTCTCTGAGAGGTTAAAAAGGTAGAATGGGGGCCAGGAAAGGACAGAGGAGTCAATAAGGGCTACAGGTGAAATACCCAGTTACCTTGCCGAGAGTCTGAACTAGTCAATGGTGTCATAGGCTTTTAATTTCACTCACTTACACATAACTTCTTTAAAAAGCATCTCTAACTTAGCCTCTATACCATGGTCTCAGAAGCCTCTCTCAACTCCCCACCTGGTTGAGGCCAATATTCCAGGAATAGCCAGTTTTTTCAGAAGTTTGGGTCTCAGCCAAACTCAATGGCCAAAGTAAATAATAGAGGGAAGGGCACAGGATGGAGAGAACAAAAAAATGAGAGTTATTTCCCAGTCAATATGGGAGCACCACTTTTCCAAAAAGCTGTGCTTCTAAAAGCTTGCTTCACTACCGTAAATTCTTAAGGAGTAAATTCCCTCACACCAATACTATCTTAAGTTTTTGATATTTCATTTCGTTGTACTTACATTGTTAGATTTTAATTTTTCCGTTGCACAAAAGCATGTTTAATGGCCGATATTTCATCAGTAAGATTGTTATAAGTACATAGTGCTGAAAAAAAAAAACGCTTCACTGTGTATTTTATGGAGAACAGTTTTAATTACATGCTTATTCAGCACTTTAGAAACTTAAAAAAATATTTTTAGAGAATATGCAATTATTCACCATATACAGCATTCCCTCCAATATGTTTAATTTGTAATTTCAGAGATGATAGTGCTTTAAAGCAGCAAAGAAACTAGACCATGAATCAGAAAGTGTAAATTTTAGCTTCTGTTAACTGGAATTCTGGGGGATGTCTTCACAGACTTCTTAACTCAGCGGGGAGACTGCCTACTGGATCCAGTCTTGTTCCAGCTCCTGGACTTGCTGTGGGAGAGCATAATGCAGGAAGTGTGAACTTGTGCTTGGGTTCGGATCCCTCAGAGAGGCTGTTGCTTTCTAACATTGTGACCCTGAGCACTCATCCTCCACCGTTTACTCATCTGTAATAAAAGGGAAATGGAACAGAAGGTGTCTACATTTCCAGCTCTAAAATTTTATAACAAAGAAAAATGTCCAAATGTTGCTGCCTTCCATTTGCATGTAAAATGCACAGCTTAGTTCCACGTGGCCTGAGAGAAACGCCCTCCTGGTGTGCTGGAACATGTGTTCATCTGTATAAACAGTGACCTATATCTCAAAACAGAAATTATGTCTAAAGAATCTTCTTTGCCTCATCTTTCTTACCAGTATCTACGGTCACACTCTGTAATCTTAAGATATACCCTATTTTACTCACTAGGCTTCATCCAAATGGCCTCTGTAAGTCAGAAAGCAAAGAAAAATATGCTCAAATTTGGTTTTTGCCTGTTATTTATAAATGCAGTGACCTGGGGTCAAATGTGACTCAAAAACTAAAATGATATTTTCCAAATAAGCTTACTTTTAAAACTTTTTACATGAAAAATACTTCTTCCCAAAAAAAACCTCATGTTTATAATTTCTAAAATTTTTTTTAGTGCCTTAACTATTCAGGTAAAATATCATTTCTTCAAAAGGAAGTCAGAGTTATAGTCATGGGTGGTTTCAGAACATTTTCTGGTAGTTTTTGCTTCATTTCAATATCTTGCCATGATTGGCTGTTGATAGCTACAAATAAGGAAGTCTTCAAGTCTGGGGATTTTTCAGTGGAAGTCCCCAGTTCAACATAAGGGAGAGCTCAGGACAGTTCGGGCAGCATTTGTGGAGACTGTGCAAACAGCTTCCAGAATGTGTACCTGCCTACATCTTTAAAGAAGAGCAGTCTATGAAGGGAGACCTGTAACCTGGAAACAAGGTAATCAAATCTTACTAATTCCTATTAATTCCTAGCATAGCAAGGTGGATGGGATGCCTTACGTCTGGCAAGATCAGTTCCACTTTTGTACCAGCCAGCTAAGCAGCTCCTGACACGAGTCAGGAATGCCTCTGTCATCACTGTTACAGTTAGAAATCTGGCCTTTAAAAAAGCCATGACCGAAGGAAAATTGAAAACACTGTGACCCTTTTTCTTTTCCCCTAACTTTTAAGATAGAATATTTTTATGACTTTAATTGAAATGAATTTTAGAAGTTTGTATCTGATATGTAAGCCTTCTCAAGAAGTGATTTTTTTTTTATACCAAAAGACTAAGAGATATTTGGTCTAAGTTAGCTTACTAAATTGAAAGTAAATTAAAAGTATGTGTAGCCATACCTTTTGCTTATATTTAAAAAAAAATGAACATCCTGTCTTCCCCCCTACCCCAGACGGGGTTTCTCTGTGTAGCCCATCCTATCTTTCTATGTATTGAGACTTCGGTAAACATTGGGAGTCTTTTGCATTATACACTGTAGATATAAATAGTAGAATATGTTCCAAGTCAGTTTGCTTTGTCTCCAACATGATCAAATGCGTCTATTCAAATATTAAATTAACTTACCTTTATTCTCATAAGAAATATATGATGATGAATATTTTATGACATCAGTTATTAGCCTTATAAGGGTTTCTAATTATAGTAATCAGGTCTTACTTTGTTATCAAAAAAAAAACCCTTTCATTTTCATCACCACAATTAATATTGAAGATTATATAATATGATTTTCTTAAGGATAACTCTAGATTAAATATCAAGAACTATTATCAGTATTGTCATATGAATAGTTTTTAGACACTCAGTGAGAGTGTCTGCTAGAGGAAAATGATTGCATATTTTCAATGGGACTTGTTCAGGGCATAGTGAGACAAGGTTTAAATACAAATTGATATCAGTTCATTTTCCCTGGCTTTTTATCACCACTGTCTTCTTTCCATATTCAAACTATGTTTGGGATGCTTAACTCAAGCTGCAGTAGGATGGGGAAAAAAGAAAACGACTTCATCCAAGTCACAGAATAATCACGTCATTCTTGGAAACTATCTCCTTGCTCACTCACCCACTGCCATCTCTTTGGTCCCCCCAAAGAATACAGTTTCATGTGTAAGCACATAGCTAACACCCTAGTCTGACTCTGGAATATGAAACTGTATGTCAACTCATTGTGCCTAAAATGTATGCCCAGAAGCCAACGGGGGTTCTAGAGCAATGTCCAATTATTTCTCTTAAACATTTCTTATTATGGCTAACAGGATGACTCAAAACAACTCTGTTAAATTCCCCTGGGGAAAAAAATCTGGTTGGAATTTTAGAAAACGTGTGCACTAACTTAAGGGAAATGATTGTGTGTGTAGTATAAAACCTTGTCCTTGAACATCCTGTCTTCCCCCACCCCCACCCCAGACGGGGTTTCTCTGTGTCGTTTTGGAGCTGCCCTGGATCTCGATCTGTAGCCCAGGCTGGCCTCAAACTCACAGAGATCTGCCTGGCTCTGCCTCCAGAATATTAGGATTAAAGGCATGCGCCACCACGGCCCATCCTATCTTTCTATGCATTGAGACTTCAGTAAACATTGGGAGTCTTTTGAATTATACACTGTAGATATAAATAGTAGAACATGTTCCAAGTCAGTTTGCTTTGTCTCCTTCTTATGTGCACAGTAGGGGAATTATCCATATAAGAATATTCTTCCTGGTATGTTTTAACTATTGCTAACACCTTTATTTCATAATTCTATCTAGTCATTTTATCCATCTCTTATTTTTTCTAAATCACATAATTTACATGTGATTTCTAGATCAAAAAGGATACTTGGACATGCTTTCTCCTTCTTGTTTTCTCACCATACCAGCTAGAATTTCTGGATCAGGGCTTCATAACAGAGGAGAGAGCAGTCGACTGTTAAATTTCTGCTCTCAGGGGAATTTCCCTAGTGGTTAATATGAAGATTGAGATTGGCTGTTGGTTTGAAGGAAATGCTTTTATAATCAAAATAATAATTATTATCAATATCTGGCTTATTAAGGGTGCATTCAATAAAAAAAATATAATTTTTAAATAATATTCCATGTCTTTGGTAACATCAGAGACAACTATCTGATTTTAGGATTTCTAATGAGGCAAGGATCTGCTTTTTTAAAAGACTTAGCAGAAATCAGGTTGCTGCTGTGCATGTTTCTGTGACAGAGCTGAATTATAATTAGAAACTGTGCTTTGTTATTTCTCAGATTAAAATAATAAATTGGTTGATCAAACCAAACCAAGCCTACACATTTCCTTTTTCTCTTCAATCCACATGCTTAGACGCCTCTCTTCTATCATTTTGGCTTCACAATTCAGTTCACAGCTCAAACTAACAGAAAAGAATGAAAACAATGTGGTTCTAAGCCAAGGAACCCTATCCAGGCAGAGCAACCGGATCTGTAAACAAAGCAGCTGTTCATATGGTTCTTGCAAACAGCTTTCGAAAGTCACATCCAAAGAGGGGATGCAAAATGTGTGTCCAAATTGATTATCTCATGTCTAGTTTACATTAAGAAAATATGTACTGGAAAGCACATGTTTGTGAATTACTGAGAATTCTCACATTCATATTCATAAGACATTAAATTTATCTATATTTTCATTTTATGGAACCTATCAGTGATGAGTTTCTATACTAAAGTTTACTTTCAGAAAGTAAAACGAGAAAAAAATGCCCAAACGCTCCATATTCTAACAAGTTTCACGCACGTGATCTGTTCCTTGAAATGTCTAAGGAATCAATCCACAACCTGGACCTTTACAACCTTTTCTAGTGTCTTCTATTGTTTTTGATCTTGCTGGGTTTTTTTATACTGTTCAGGTTTCGTTTGAAGACAATTCTTTTGAAAAGTAACCTTTAATTGAATTTTTTTTTTTTTTGTTTTGTTTTTTGTTTTTCGAGACAGAGTTAGTTCTGTTCCTGGAACTCACTCTGTAGCCCAGGCTGGCCTCAAACTCACAGAGATCTGCCTGCCTCTGCCTCCCGAGTGCTGGGATACAATGTATTTTGATCATGGTTCCCCTCCCCCAAGTCTTCCCAGATCCTCTCCACTTCTCTATTCACCTAACCTTGCGTTCTTTTCTCTACCTCTCTCTAAAACAAACAAAAACAAAAACCCAAGAAACACACACACAACCCCCCACACACACACACAAATGGAAATCAAAACAAACAATAAAAAGACCAATAAAACAAAAGAATGTCCAAACAAAGCAAAAGGATACAAAAAGTCTACAAAAATACTATTGAGTTTGTTTTGTTACTAAACCCAGTGAGACCTCATTGGAGAAAACTGATTTTTCTTTTGCAATGGATATCAGTTAGAGATAGCTTCTTGGTTAGGAGTGGGAGCTGGTGTCCACTTCCTCCTCTCAGGGCTGGGAGTCTGTCTGGCTTGAACCTGTGCAGGCTTTTGAAAACAATTATTTTTAAAACAATTCTTCTGATCAATTTTTTCAAATGTATTGACAAACATGATATTATCCTACATTTTTTTTCCATTTCTGTAACCGTTCTTAGTGTTCATTTTGTTTATATTTTCTCTCTCTTTTTTCTTTTTATTTCTTTCTTTTTTATTTATTTAACTTTATTTTATGTGCATTGGTGTGAGAGTGTCAGATCCCCTGGAACTGGAGTTACAGGCAGTTGTGAGCTGCCATGTGGATGCTGGGAATTGAACCCGGGTCCTCTGGAAGAGCAATCGGTGCTCTTAACCTCTGAGGCATTTCTCCAGCCCCTCTTTTTTATTGATTGGTCATATCACAGAACTAATTTCTGTGACATTTTATACTTACCGTTATAAAAAAATATCTTTTGGTTTTATCTTTGATAATATTTTCTTGATATCTTAAACATTATTTTACTTTCCTCAGTTCCTGATTGAGTATGTTTAGTTATGTATTTTTAAGCCTTTATTGTTTTCTAATAATTTTTTTGGGGGGGGGTTTTCAAGACAGGGTTTCTCTGTGTAGCTTTGCGCCTTTCCTGGAACTCGCTTGGTAGCCCAGGCTGGCCTTGAACTCACAGAGATCCGCCTGCCTCTGCCTCCCGAGTGCTGGGATTAAAGGCGTGCGCCACCACTGCCTGGCTTGTTTTCTAATAATTTAAGGCTAGGGATCTTTTAACTATATCTAATAACTTTATATGTCACTTTCATGTTAGCCTAATTTCACAGTATCAAGAGGGCTATTTTGGTTTGACTTTGGAGGTCTGCATTGGGTGGACGTGGGGCACACTGAGGATTGACCTTACACAAGCTCAGTAAGTACTTTACCTTACAGTTTTTAATTTCAGTTTTATTTTCTTTTTAATCATAAAGTGATTTAAGTCAGTCAAATTATTTTAGAATAATTTTAGATTTAGAAAAAAAAGTTAAGGGGCTGGGGATTTTAGCTCAGTGGTAGAGCGCTTGCCTAGCAAGCACAAGGCCCTGGGTTCAGTCCTCAGCTCTGAAAAGAAAGAAAGAAAGAAAGAAAGAAAGAAAGAAAGGAAGGAAGGAAGAAAGAAAGAAAGAAAAAAAAGTTAAGCAGGAACTATAAACTCCTGTATATCATCCTACTTCTTCCCTTCAAGTCGGTGTCCTGTTAGTGATATCTGTATTAGAGCGGTTATAACTAATGCAGATCTTTTTATTTTATTGAGTCTTTAAAATTTTTTATTATTTATTTTACTTATCTCTCTTCTAATCTCTGTTCATCCCTTTCCCCTGATAATTTGTTTCTCTTTTTCTAGTTCTTTGAAGTATACAGGGTCTTACTTTATCCCACCTACCTCTGACTTTCTCTGTCAGTGGAATTACAGGAGCCCCACCACCATGCCCTACTTATTTGTTTACCTGGGTTCAGGAGATCAAGTTCAGGTTCCTATGCTTGTAAGGAAGTGCTCTCTCCTAGATTCCCCACACCTAGTTTGCTTGCTTGCTTTTCTTTTCTTTTTTGATCACAAATTTTATTTACTGTGTGTGACGATCAGAGACGACTTAGGGAGTATGGTTTTTTTTTCTTCCACCTTGTTTGTGCTTAGGATGGAGCTCAGGTGGTCAGCCTCGTGGGTGAGCGACTTTATGCCCCAAGCTATCACTGCAGGCCCCGGTCTTCTTTCTTAATACCAACATAAACTGGAATTAAGGTCTCACTGAGCACGATTTTTACTATATGAGCTTTCATGTGCTGCAATTTTTGCTTTCAGTCATCTCTAACAAAATCTACTTTCTTTTGTGATTTCCTTTTTGACTCATTAGTAGCTTAAGAATGTGTCGGTTTTCACAGTTTTATGTCTTTTCCAGTTTTCCTTGGATTACTGACTTCTTCATGCCATCTTTGTTGGGGAAGATATTTCAAATGACTTCAGTCTTCTGAAATACATTGAGACTTTGGAGGGGGCAGCTTTTCCTCTGTCCTGGAGAAGTGTCCTTGTCCATTTGCTGAAAGTGTGTGTTCTGCTTCCTGTTGGCACAGTGCTCTGTTTACGTTGGTTTGGCTTAGTTGGCATATAGTAGTATTCCAAGTTGTCTTTTCCCTCTCTGGTCTGTTTTTCTATTCATCATCAAATGTGGCATAACAGAGTCTCCAATGATTATTGTAGTCTATTTCTCTTTCCAACTCTGGAAGTGTTCTCTTTCCAACTCTGGAAGTGTTCTCTTCATTTCCTTTAGGGCCCTCTTTGCTATTTATGTGTATAATTGTTATATCTTCTTGGTGAATGATTCTTTTTGGTGATACAATCTTATGGTATGTCTCCTATACGAGTTTTTTTTTTTTTTTTTTTTTTACTTAAAGCATATTCTGACTAATATTAGTACAGTTACCCATCTCTCTTTTGGTTATTGCATGCAAAAATATTTTTCATCTTTTATTATTATTATTTTGCCATGTGTGTTTGTGTACAATATGTGTGTTTGTGGGGGGGGAGGGTGTGTGTGGGTGTCAGTGTTTCTATTCGTGAATTCATGTGCATGTACATCATGGCACACCTGTGGAGGTCAGAGGACACCCTCGAATGCTAGTGGTTCTCACCTTCCACCTTTGAGAAAGGAGCCCTTGGTTTGGTTTCGTTTTCTTTACCACTGTACACCAGGCTGCTTGGCTGCTGAGCATGCAGGGACTCTGTCTCCATCTCCTATCTCCCCACAAAGGTGCTGGAATAACATATAACTTTACATAGTTCTGGGGATTCAAACTTGGAATTTCATGCTTGCCTGGCAAATTCTTCACCCACTGAGCCAGCTCTGGAGTCCACATCTTTCACTCTCATCTATCTGTGTCTTTTCATCTAAAATAAGTCTCTTCTAGACAGCATGTAGTTTGATTATTTGATTATGCTGGATTGTCCATATTTGGCCAAGCTCTGCTCTCCATCTACTTTTAAAGTGATCACTAATAAGAAAAGACTTCTGCCGTTTACTACTTGATGTATGTATTTCTTATACCATACTTCTTTTTTAAAAATCCAAGCAAAGTAAAAATACCCAGGCTGAACAGTAGGTGACTGATTATGTCACTTGGGAAAAAACAATCCAATGAACATATAAGTAAATGTCCTCAAACATTATATATTTTTTTTTACCATGGCACTACCTTACTCTATAATCACAATAATTCAAGTGACATCGTATTTGAAAATAAAGTCCACCATGCAAGTGAATTTATTAATGACTAGCCAAGTTAAAAAAAATACACCAGTGGTTCTTAATCAAGAGGACAGACAATAAAGGAACCCTACCAGCCCAGGGCAAGGCAAGAAGCTCAATCTGCTCAGGTCTGATACTATTTGCTAGTTTTCACTGAGGAATTTGCTACAATAAATAAAAATAATACCTCTGAATTACTGGAAAAGAAAAAAGTAGGTATTACCTATCAGCAGTCTTATCATGAAATTTAAATATCACCTTAGTGAAAGAAAAAAATCTTTAAAGGAACATCAGTCATTTCCACACATTCATAATAGAAGGCCTATTATGAGTTTTAAATATTACTAAGTATTTGGTTGAGGATCAGTTTAGACAAGGTGACATTAAAAGTTCAAGAGAAAAACTAAGCCATCTTCTAATTTTGCTTTAATGTCAAATTAAATAAAGCAACTTTAAAATTCAATAAAAATGCAGCTAGTCTGTTTTAAGAAGTATTTCCAAAATTCAACCACTGAGCTTCTTTTCAGGAGAAATCATACGTTAGTACTAATTATTCTAACTTAACTTCAGAAGTAAAAACGCACAATCAAACTCACAGCACAGTGATGTAAGATATTTCCTCCTCGGTGTCAAAGAATTGCTTTTACGTTCTTAGATGCCATTCTGTTTCAAAGAGTCACTCAACTCATCTGGTGGCTGGACTGGTCAGCGTCCTTCTCAGTCGCTTCTTGTTTGCGTTGGAGATGTCCTGACATTATTGTCACCTTCCTTAAACTATTCTGTGAATGCAAGCGGGCGACTTTCTGGAATGTTTGTTGTCATCTGCTGCCTGACCCAGCAGCTGACAACGGCTTGGTAAGCATGGTCATTGATGTCATTGATGGGCACTACCTGACTACAGGAGTCCATCTCCTCAAAAGGAGCCCCTATCCCTACTGCTTGAATCATCCTTGTAAGTTTGGTTCACAGACACCATCCCCTCAACTAGCAAGTGCTTCTGCATGCTCTCATAAACCATTGTCCCGTTCCTTGCTTCCTCTGTTACTTCTGCCTTCTGACTCTTTACACTGTTTGAGCCCCTTCTGATTTTTCTCTCATGTATTTTTAAGAGATGTTTTCTTAGGGGTCACATGGAGATTAAAATAATTTAAATTAATATAGACTTAGTTTTAGGAACATCCATAAACTATTCTGTTAGTTTACTCCCTCCTTTATGTCTTCTTGCAAGTTATCTCTATATATCGTATGCTCATGTAGAAAATTAAAAAAGAGAAATTATAAACAAAAACTGAATCATGCTGGAATTTGTACTTATATAGTTGACTGATTTTACTGAAAAACATTGTTTCTTTATATGGTTTCAATTCTAGTGGAATTTTAAAAATTCCATCCTCCATTACTTCCTTTCTTGCTCTTTAGAGCAAGTCTACTAACAACAAATTCTTTCAGCTTTTATTTAACGTCAAAGTGTCTTTATTCTTCTTAGTTTTTGGAGGATAGTTTTGCTGGATATAGAATTCTTTTTGTTGCTGTTTTTGTTTTGTTTTTCAAGACAGGGTTTCTCTATGTTACAGCCCTGGCTGTCCTGGAACTTGCTTTGTAGATCAGGATAGCCTCAAACTCACAGAAATTAACTGCCTCTGCCTCCCGAGTGCTGGGATATAGAATTCTTAGTTGACACTTTTTCTCCTGCATTTTCACTTTGTTGTCAAAGCAAAACTGCTGTTACTCTCTTTTCTAAAAAAAAAAAATTGTTTGTTTTATGTGTATCATTGCTTGACTGCATGCATGTCTATGCGCCATGTGTGTGTCTGGTGTCCTTGGAGGCCAGAAGATGGCACCAGATCGCCTGAAACTGGAGTTACAGACTCCTGGAAATCACCTGACATACTGTTTTGTGCCACCATGCGTTACTGTGGGAAGCCAGCCAGTGGTCTTAACCCCTGAGCCATCTGTCCAGCCACCAAACTGCCATTAATCTTAACAATTGCTTGCAGATAGTATGACACTTCTCTTTTGATATATCTATATATCTATATACATTTGTAATAGAGATATTACATATAGATATAGATAGAAATAGATAATAGATAGCAGGAATCTTAAATGGTCTTATTAATGAAATCAAACCTGAGGCCAGGTATTGGGGTGAATGGTGGAAGATCAGAGAAGCAGAACAAGTCACAGCCACCTCACCTCACCAATTCCTCAGCTGAACCTATTTCCTTAGACTGGAAGCCTCTGTGTCCTCATCCAAATGGCTCTCAGCTGAACTGCTGCTAGAAGCCTGTAGCTGGAGAATTTCTCTCCAGCTCCCACCAAGTTCCACCAGTCCCAAAGCCCACTTATAAAGTAAACACACAGACTCTTACATTATTTAAACTGCTTGGCCATTAGCTCAGGCCTATCATTGTCTAGCTCTTACTCTTATATTTAGCCCATTTTTATTAATCTATACTTTGCCACATGGCTTGTGGCTTACTGGTACCTTACATCTTGCTTGTCCTGGCCGTGGCTCCAGCCTGTCTCCTGCTCCTCCTTCCTGTTCCCTCAATTCTCCTCTCTGTTAGTCCCGCCTATACTTCCTGTCTGGCTACCAGTCAATCAGTGTTTATTTATACAGAGCGATATCCACAGCAGAAGCCTAAAAGCTTAACCAGCCAAATGCTTCTAGTTTCTGGTCTTCATGCCTTATATACCTTTCTGTTTTCTACCATCACTCCCTGGGATTAAAGGCTCACTTTCTGGGATTAAAGGCATGTGTCACCATGCCTGGCTGTTTCCAATGTGGCCTTGAACTCACAGAGATTGGCCTGTGTCTACCTCCTGAGCTAGGATTAAAGGTGTGTGCTACCACTGCCTAACCTCTATGTTTAATATTGTGGCTGTTCTGTCTCTGACCCCAGATAAGTTTATTAGAGTGCACAATATTTTGGGGAACACAATACCACCACATAGATAGATGATAGATAGACTTGTGTAGCTAGACAAGCCAGACTAGCCCCACACTTGCTGTTTCTATCTGGCCTCTGCCTCCACCAGAGATTACAGTTGTGCATCACAGTAACCTGGCTCCTCTTCTTACTGTCTTCATACTTCCGAGAGTCTCATTTTGTCTTGGGCTCTTTCTGTTTTTCCTTGAGAGGTAGGGTGTCATGTAGCCCAGGCAGAACTAGTATCTGAAGAACTTGTATCTGAAGATGACCTTGAACCTTTTATCCTCCTGCCTCTAGCTCCCAAGTGCTGGGATTACAGGTGTGCACTGCCACACATGGCTCATGCCGTGGTGCAGTAAATCACAAGGTCTCACGCATGTGAGGCCAGCACTCTACCAACAGCCTACATACTCAGCCCCAAATAAGGATTTTTTTTTCTTTTTCTTCTGAGATAAAGTTTCATGTAGCTCAGGTTGGTTCAAACTCTCCATGTGCCAAGGTTGATTTTGAATTCCTGATCCTTCTGCCTCCACCTCCTGAGTGCTGGGATACTGTCTAGAGACGTGGAAGTAATACTTATTCCAGGTTTATAGTTTGTATTTTACATTAATGTGATGAGATGACAGAGTGACTCTAGGTGATAAAAAGTCCAGGAACATGCTAACATTAAAATTTGGCAAGAGATAATGTGAGAATAGTTATAAGGTCATTAAGATAATTATGAATTGACAGTGGTTTGAACAAAGGGTGGCAGTGGCGACAGACTGTGACATTGAGGACAGAGAGTATATATGTGCAAAAAATTCTTATTATTTGCCGTGCCTATAAATCACATTCCAAAATGTTCACTGTTTTGTGTTTTCTTTATGCAGCATAATCTTCTCAAAGGCATCCTTTGTTTTGTGCTTACTTATTTTGCATTTTGCTTTGTTTTTTTTTTTGTTTTTTTTTTTTTTTTTTGGTTTTTCAAGACAGGGTTTCTCTGTGCAGTTTTGGTGCCTGTCCTGGATCTCACTCTGTAGACCAGGCTGGCCTCAAACTCACAGAGATCCTCCTGGCTCTGCCTCTGGGATTAAAGTGCTGGAATTAAAGGCATGCACCACCACCACCTGGCTTTTGTTTTGCTTTTTTTGGAGATAGGATCTCACTATATAGCTCTGGCTATCCTAGAATCCACTATAGAGACCAGCCTGACCTTGAATTCACAGAGGTCTGCCTGCCTCTGCCTCCTGAATACCGGGATTAACTGTGTGTGCCACGCCACTCGGCTTGCCTTTACTCATTTGAAGCCTAGTGCAGCCCTTTCTGGTTGGCTGTGTGGATTCCCCTTGGTTCTCACTTTCTATCTGGCTGTTACTAGTTCTTCAGCACAGATCTTGAACTGGGAGACCATATGGACGTGTATAGTTCACAGCTACTTCTGCAGCTTGAAACTGGTATTCATCAACTTTGGTACTATGGGTTGGGCTGAAGTGAGACAGACCCCTTACACAGACTGTCACTTTTCATTATGCAAAGAGTACCTGGCTAAGTAAAACTTATTATTGGTCCTTTAAAATAGAAATCAGATATTAAAAAGTAAGCTCCGACCGAGGCTCAAACTTCCAGCTCTGTCTACCCATTTCCTCTCATTATTGGTTTCACACACTTGGATACAGAGTGTTCAACAATGCACACGCACACACACACATCTTAGAAACACATGTACACTGCATACACATACACACAAAAAATAATTCTACCGACGTTAGTTCAATGCAGTTTTTAAAGTTTTCATAAAGCAGGGATTGTACATTGAGTCTATTTCCCCCCCACACTCTCCCATCCTCCCTTCCTCAGCCCTCTCCCTCCCCATTGCCCCTTTTGTTCTCCTCCACAGTTTCACTTCTACTTTCGCATCACGTAAACATGTGTGTGCGTGTGTGTGTGTGCACATATACATGATTTTATGTATTTATTTTAAGCCTAGGAACTACACATCAAACCTAAAACTAAAAAAATCCACTTTCTTTATCCATTTCTCTGTTGTTGGATACCTTGTTTGGTTCCATAACAGATACTGTGAATAATAGTGCCACAATAAATATTGGCGAGCACATTTCTCTGTGATATATCAACTTGGAGTCCTTCAGGTAAATACCCAGGAATGTTGTAGCTGGGCCACATGTACTTTTGGTTTTCTGAGAAACCTCCATATTGACTTCTGTAGTGACTGGTCTAATTTACATTCCTACCAACAGTGTATAATGATTCCCTTTTGTCCAGTTCTTACCAGCAAGCATTCTGTTTTTGTTTTCTGAAGAGCTGCCATGCTGACTAGGGTAAGATGGAATGTATATATAGTTACAATTTTTATTTCTCTGACAATTGGTGACATTTAGCATTTTTATATGTTTGTTGGCCATTTGTATTTCATCTTTTGGCATATTTATCGACTGGGTTGTTTCCCTGTTTAATTTATTGAGTTCTTTGTATATTCTAAATATGAATCCACTTTCCAATGTACAACTAACAAAGACTTTTCCCCATTCTGTAGGCTATCTCTTTACTTACGTAACATAAGGTCCCATTTGTCAATTGTTAGCCTTATTGCCTGAGCAACTTGAGTCCTGTTGAAAGAAAGTTCTTGCCTGTGTTTAGATCTAGTAGTGTCTCCCCTACATTTTTCTCTAACAGTTTTACAGTTCCAGGTCTTACATTGAAGTCTTTGGTTCTTTGGGAGTTGATTTTTTGGTGCAAGTGAGAGATACGGATCTAGTTTCATTCTTCTACCTAGGGATGTCCACAACACTATGTTTAATCTTCATTAAATATACTATATTTAGTTTCTGATGAAAATCATAGTCATTACAGGAAGAAGAAAATATATGTCACTGTTTTTATTTTAAAAATCATCTATTTTAAATGATTCTATGCCTATCCAAGCTCGTTTCCCATGTACAGTCACTTCTATTCATGGGAATGGAAAAAGAAAAATATGTATTTAAGACATGCTTATTTTTCCTTATTCAAAGTTTGTAGCCCATTCGTATTTCAAACTGCCTATGCATTCAGCCTTATGTTCTGTGTTTATTATTAATCCTATAATTTCAATAAGAATTCCTCAAAGCAGCTTCAAATATACTCGAAATCAATGCTGAATGAGTTAGACTTCATTAAAACTTGAAATTTCTGCTCTTCAAAAGACATGATCAGGTGGCCCTTACATTATCAATGTAAGACCTGGAACTCTAAAACTGTTAAGAGAAAAATGTAGGGGAGACACTACTAGATGCCTTTAACCCCAGTACCCAGGAAACAGAAACAAGCAGATGTCTGTGAGTTCAAGGTCAGCCTGGTTACATAGAGTTTTCCTGGCCATCCAGAAATACAGGGTAAGACCACGTTTAAAAAACAACAGATGATAAGCAAGCATATTTGAAGAAAGTCCACATGGCCAGCCATTCTCCTCCCCCAGAAGCTCCCGATTAAAACAATCAGACAACATTGCCTGTTAGAATGGCCAAAATCTAGAACACTGAGAACACTAAATGCTGGCAAGGGCTGGCAGGGACAGAAACTTCCCTCTTTGGAGTACAAGTAGTTTGGCAGTTTCCTAACAAAATTGGTATGTACTTACCGTCCCTCACATTCCTTCCATTTACCTTAAGCAGCTGATAATTTTTTTTCTCCTAATAAAGACAAGCACATTGTTGTTTATAGCAGTTTTTTCAACTTCAATGCTGAGGATACTGACATTGTACAAGCTTATATATGTGGAGATGAAGGGCATATTGGAAATTTCTAGCCCTTCTTCTCAATTTTGTTTTGTGCCTAAGCCTGCTCTAGAAAAAGCAAAGCATTTAATGTAAGCAGTGCTGTATCACATTTAACATATTACCTATTACAAAAAGAAATCACTTGATCCAAACGTTATACTTGAGAAGTTTCTGCTTGCTAAAAATTTTAATATTTTTATAGAATTCCGTATAACGTGCTTTGATCATATCCCCCTCAACTTCTCCTAGATCCACCCCCTCTCCCAACTTCGTGTCCTTTTTTTTTTTTTCAAGTGATTGCCAAGTCCACTTTGTGTTGTCTATGTGTATTCACCCATAACGGGTCATCCAAAGGAGAATGGGTAACACCTTAAAACTGGCCCCTCCTCCCCTCGATCCACTGTCCAGAGTGCCTCAATTAGTGATACAGGTCTGTGAGCCCCGCTGCTTCAGTGCCAGAGAGTTGATTGGCTTGATTTTGCGCAGATTCTGTGCAGGCCACTACAGCTGATGCTGAGTTTTAAAATTCTTTTAAACTATGCTTTGACTTTTAGAAGTTGCTCCAAATAATCAGGCTCACAGCTGGCACTTGACAAGTGCTTGAATCCTTGGACTTACTGACCTAAATAAACAAAACACCTGTAAGTGCCAGAGGTAGAGGAAAAACGGAGGCAGACAGAACCCGATCCTCTTGTTCTAACAGAGAAAAGATGTTTTCCTCGCTGTGTCCATCTGAGACCTCTCTCTTAGACCATTCAAGCATGTCTGGAAATGGAATAATGAGAAACTTTTAATCCATGGGAAATTTTAAAATAAATTTCTACTCCCATTTACCAACAATTAAATTTTGTTTAGCAAGTACATTCTTTGCAAAGTATTACTAATGGGGGAAACACCAAATTGATGTGTATGTGTAGTATTTCTCAATACACATCATTAAGTGATTCACTTAATTACATTTACATAAGGCTCCGGTGAAAAATGCAGATTCCTGGCCCTTTCCCTACCTCCTCTAAACAGGAATTCCACAATATCTCAAGTTTTTCTGAGTGGTTCTCTAACCTACCTATAGGGTGATATTACTAGTTATTTTTTGGTTTGCTCAAAATTCTAGCTAAGACACTGAAATGACCTTTAAATATAATAAACAATTCCCTCGCTAACAGATGTATTTCCTATGTGGCCTGGCTGGGGTGGAGCTTGGCGAGGGCGGGGCTTTGTGGGCGGGGCCCCGGCGAGAGGCGGGGAGGGGGCGGGCTTTGTGGGCGGAGCCCCGGCGAGAGGCGGGGAGGGGGCGGGGCCTGGCCCTGCGGATGGAAGGTGAAGCGTAAATGACTCGGCGCGCAGCCGCTGCTGCCCTCTGAACTGGAACGGAAAGCAACTTCCGGCTGTAGTCATTCGGCCGGGCACCGGCGACCTGTGGCGTGGGAGAGTGCCGCGGAAACCCTTCACTGTGAGTAAAAACTGAGAGTTCGGGCGTCTGGGTCGGCCGAGCCGGAGGACGCAGGACCGGGGTGTGTGAGCGGGAGGGACGCGCTGCAGCGAGGTGGCCCCGGGGAAGCGGAGCTGCGGCCACAGCGAGTTTACCGGGCACAAGTCCGTGCCCCCGAGCTGACCCTGTGGGGCTTTCCCGGCCCGTGACCTCGGTCGGCTTCGCCACGACGGTCCCCCCCACCGCGGCTGGGTGACCGCCGCCCTCATCGCTGCTTCCAGGGGCGGGAAATGAGCGCGACACGGCCCGCGGTGTTGGCGTGGGGGGACCCCTGGGGGTCCTCGACTTCCCCGCGGGACAGAGGCTGGCTTGCAGAAGCGGCTGCCCTGGCGGTTATGCTCTCGAACACTTACTAGGTTCTTTCTGTGTATCCCGGGAGTTGCACAATCCCCTTCTCTGCTTTCCTGTGGAGTGTCATCAGAGTCTTGTCAATGAGAAGTTGAGTAACTTCCCCACGGGTCCCGGAGAGAATGGGAGGCTTGAGATGCAAAGAGCAGAAGTAGCCACCCATGGGCACTCCAGACGGTCCCCACCGCGGTGTAAGCCGGGTGACAACGAGTTATCCACCAGAAAAGCGGTGATTGTCAAGAAATCCGAACAAGGGGGGAGATGCTGTACCCCAGGGGACTGGGGCTCTCTCACTGTTAGGCAGGCTGCACTGAGTAGCCTTCCTGGGTGTCTTTTCTCTCACAGACGCTTTGGAGAAGTTATCATAAAAGAAGAAATGATGGTATAGAAAGTGAAGTGATGCAGAGTTGAAGGAAAGATAATGCCCTGCTGTTGGCGACTTGGAGCAGGAAAACAAGCACCACTTTCTTGCGAAAAATCGTTTTGTTCTCTTTGAGAGGGACCGTAAACTCTCAAATAATACAGTAGAATGTGAAACCCCACTAAGTCGTTTCCGATCATGTAAGACAAAGCCTTCCACATCTCTTAAAGGCGCATAATCATGTTATTTTACTCCCCTATGAAAATGAGACAATGCATACTGTTCTGTGATCTGCTGTTTTAGTTTTGTTTTTGTTTTTTGTTTCTTTGAGACAGGGTTTCTCTGTGAAACAATCTTGGCTATCTTGGAACTCACTCTGTAGACCAGGCTGGCCTTGAACTCACAGAGATCCGCCTGCCTCTACCTCAGAGTGCCGGGTTCAAAGACATGCCACCACCGCCCAGCAGAGTTTTTTTTTTTTAAATGTATAATAGGTAAAATATTTAGGTGTATTATTGTCACAATGACATTCCTCTAGATATACCATTGTTTACTTTGTTCATTTTTTCCAAGTTTGTTTGTTTTGTTTTTTGGTTGTTTTTGTTGTTGTTGTTTTATCTTTTGTTTTGTTTTGTCTTGGTTTTTGTTTGTTTGTTTGTTTGGTTGGTTTTGGGGGCCTTTTTAAAAAGAGATACAGTTGTTGCCCAACATGGTGGCCCATGCTTTTAGTCCTAGTACTCAGGAAGAAACAGATATAGTAACCCTTCATGATAGATGCCAGGTACTTAAACTATTGTCATTTGGCTTTAAGCACCTATGTTTTGTAAAATACAAGATTACTGTCCTCTCACAAGTTATTGGAATCATTTCCTATGTTATCTGTTTTTAATAATTTACTCATTTAAACATCCAAAATTATTTTTGAATGCTGAAGATAATTTTTCTCGTGAGTGGTGTCATAGTTTTTGTCAACATGCTAAAAACCTAGACACACCTGAAAAGAGAAATTCTCATTTGAGATGCTGCCTCCATCAGATTGGCCTGTGGACATGTCTGTGTGGCATTTTCTAGACTGATCGCTGGTTGATGTGGGAAGCTCTGTCATCCCTGGGCAGGTGGGCTTTATAAGACTTTATAGGAAAGCAAGCTGAGCAAACCAGGGGAAACAAGCTAGGAGGCAGTGCCCCTCCAAAATCTTCGCCCCCAACTTCCTGCTTGAGGTCCTGCCCTAACTCCCCTAAGTAAACCCCTTCGGCGTCCTCAAGTTGCTTTTGGTCATAGTATTTATCATAGCAACAGAAACCAAACTACAAGTGGGTAGCCATTTTTTTCCCCAAAATAATTTCTTACCATCAGTTTCTAAGTGGATGAGATGCTTAGCAAGTAAAGATGCCTGCAACAAAGCCTGACATCTGGGTTCTGTCCTCAGGACCAGCATGGTAGAAGGAGAGACCCAAGTTGTCCTCTGACTTACACACACACACACACACACACACACACACACACACACACATACAGAGTAATAAATGTAAAAAAAATTAATCAGTTTTTTCCCAACTGACTGGAAATTTCTTTTATTTTTTAAAGTAGGGGAATTGGGACACATGAGACTTGTCTGAAAAGAAAAAAGAAAAGCCAGGCATGGTGGCACATGCCTTTAATTCCAGTACTGGGAGGCAGAGGCAGGAGCTCTGTTGAGTTCAAGGCCAGTCTGGTCTCCATAGCCAGTTCCGGGCCAGTCAGGTCTGTATATTCTATCACAGGTTTATGAGGGTTTTTTTTTTTTTAATCTTTTTAAAGATTGGGGATTGAAAAATGTGACACATAGACTACAAAGGTCTGAAAGGCATATTTTTCAGTTGTTTAGAACCAGGTGCTCGTGCCTTTTCTAACACCCCTCAGTTTATTGGAACATCTGTTAAATACTGCACCTAGTTCAAAAGACTGCATTAGCCATCCACCCTAAAGGTAGTCCTGTGTTACCCTTTTCTGAATATAGTTCATAATCTTAATTTTAGAAGACATTTTTCTTACCTAGTCTAATAGCTTCCTCTTTTCCTTTACTTATTGAAGTTCACTGTAGCAAGCAGAGGAGAAATGGCAGTATAAATTCTAAAGGAAATGTGGATTAAATGAGAAAAGCCTCCATAGGCTCATGTATTTGCCTGCTTCATCCCCAGTTTGGTGAACAACTGTTTAGGCAGAATTAGGAGGTGTGGCCTTGGAGGAGGAGGTGTGTCTATAGGGGGTGGGCTTTGAGGTTTCAAAAGGCTCAGAATTTAAAGTTCTCAGCTACTGCTTCCAAACTCCATGATGGTCATGGACTGACCCTCTGAACCTGTAAGCAAGCCCCAATTAAATGCCTTTTTTTTTTTTTTTTTAGTAAGTTGCATTGATCATGATGTCTCTTCACAGCAATAGAACAATAACTAAGACAGAAGACAGAAGATAGAAGCACAAACCTCTTTTGACATAAATGAACACAAATGAGTTAAAATCACCCAATAATATTTATGCCTTTAAGATATTAGAAACAGTCGGGTAATGGTAGTACATGCCTTTGATCCCGGCACTTGAGAGGCAGAGGCAGGTGGATCTCTATGAGCTTGAGGACAGCATGGTCTACAGAGTGAGTTCCAGGACAGGCTTCAAAGCTACACATAGAAACCCTGTCTCGAAAACGAAAAAACAAAAAAACAAGATGTTAGGAACAAAAGATAAATAACTATAATCATGATAATAGTAGTTTTGTATCAGCAGGTGATATTTATTTGCAGTTTACCTTTGTGTATGAGTATGATTTTTTTAAAAAAAAATTGTTATATGGTAAACCCTCAAACATGTCAATTTTTTTAAGATTTCATTTTTATTTGTGTTTGCGTGTGCGTGTGTGTGTGTGTGTGTGTGTGTGAGAGAGAGAGAGAGAGAGAGAGAGAGAGAGAGAGAGAGAGAGAGAGAGAGAGAGAGAGAGTCGGGGCACGAACAAATGTATGTATGCCGTGGTACACGTTTGGAAGTCAGGAGTGACTGCCTTCAGGATTATCTGTTTTCACCTTCTACCTTGTTAAGATAGGGTCTCTTGTTTCTGCTGAGCTTTGTGTACTCCAGGCTAGCTGGCCCAGCCTCAGGTCATTTCTCCTGTCTGCCTCCCATTTCACCATAGGAATGCTAGGCTATAAGAGCCTTCTACTTAACTTGGCTTTCTATGTGGGTTACATAGTGAGGCATCTCACCAGCCTATAATTATTTTTACCATAGAAAACTTAGTCATAAATGAAACTAACCAAATAGCCATTCACATAATGCCTGCATTCTCATGAAAGTAGTATTCATGGATGTCATGACATAACCTCCATAGTTTACAGATGTGTATTGCTAAGTTCCATTACCTGCCAAGGGTGATTCTTGAAAGTAACCAAAAAAAAATTGTCTGAAATGGCCAATTTTAAAAGTTAATAATTCTAGGGCCAACTACATGGCTCAGGGAGTAAAGCAGCTTGCCACCAAGTCTGATGACCTGAGTTTGATCCCAGACCCATATGGCAGAAAGAGAAAACCAACTCCCACAAGTTGTTCTCTGGCTTTCACACATGTGCTGGGACATACACCTCCCCTCACCTCCACACACACACACATACCCACAACCTCTATATAAATACCTATAGATTTTTGTTGTTGTTGTTTTAATTCAAGTTAATTATTCTAAGGCTAGCTAAATGGCTCAGCAAGTACAAATCCTTGCTCTGCAAACCTGGCAGCCTGAGTTTGAACCCTGGTATCCACGTAAATAAGGTGGAAGGAGAGAACTGACTCCACAGAGTCCTCATACGTCATGTACATACATGTAGCAGTAATAATTCTTTGATTGAATAGTTCTCCAAAAGTTAACAATGTTATTTATGTATTAACAATAAACTAGTAGTTTAAAAAGTGGGCTTTTGTGCTGGCTAGTTTTATGTCAGTTTGACACAAGCTGGAGTCATTTGGGAAGAGGAAACATCAGTGAGAAAATGCCACCATGATGGCCTGTGGGCAAGCTTGTGGTGCGTTTTTGAATTAGTGATTAATGTAGGAAGGCACAGTCCATGTGGGTGGTACCACCTGGGTTGGTGCTATATGAAAGTAGACTGAGGAAGCCATGAGGAGCAAGCCAGTAAGCAACACTCTTCCATGGCCTCTATATCAGCTCCTGCCCTCAGGTTCCTGCCCTGTTTGGGTTCCTGTCCTGACTTCCTTTGATGATAGGCATTGATGTGGAATCAAATCCCATTCCTCCTCAAGTTGTTTCTGGTCGTGGTGTTTTATCACAGCAATAGAAATCCTAACTAGGACAGCTTTTGTAATGATGGTTGGCTTGTAATCAATCATTAAAGCTCTGCTCCATGCATAGGCAACACACCACCTTTACCCTGAACTGTCCTGGTGCTTTTCACGTCATATTAAATAGTATATATTTTCTCACCTATTTCTTTTGGAACTGCCTGTGAGATTGGGCTACAGCACAATGACAGCTTGTTATTACCATTAAAGTAAGAAGGTTCCCAGCAAAACGGGGAAGCTAGAGACAATATAGTGAAGCTGATAGTTTCCTTCGGGGTATGGAACTTGCCTGTGCAAAAGCAACACCTTTTCTTTTTATAGCAGAATTGAAAAAAAGAGATAAAAAAGCAATGTATTTTGCTCAATAACATTCTTCTACCTACTTCATTTTTTGTTTTGTGTGCAGTGTTGTTTGAGCAAGATTAGTAAGTCAGTTCTTTGCTCTTGTTCTGATTGATGTCCCCATTTCTTTGGGATTATTCCAGGAGTTTTTGTTTTAAGTTCTGGCCCTGCTCTCACACTGTATGCCAGGCAGGTCTTGAACTTAAGACCCTCCTACCTCAACCTTCCTGCCAGCTGGGATTACAAACTTGTACCACAGGGCTCAGAATGACAGTAGTTTTAAAGAGACTTTGTGGATTTTTATTTCTTACTTTTGAGGAAAAGAAATTGGGGGAATAAATAATGCTAATTTTCTCACAGAAAAATATCCTGGACCATAACTTGACTTTTATTCTTTCAAAGATAAAATCTCTATAATGATAATGATAGATAATATGTGATGAATGTAAATAGTTTCAAGTGTCAATAGTCTATAATAACTTTTACTTACCGCCAATATTTTTCCTTCACATACACACTAAAGTGTGTTAATGGTGAAAATAAAGTCTTAACTTTTAATCATTGAAGTAGGGAATTATTTGAAATTGATTAGACTAAGAAAACTAATAAGAATTACATTTTATTGGTTACTTAGCAAGTTAAAAGTAGGAGTCCTTGAAATATTTGCAGTAGAATGAAATATGGGATATTGTTTATTGAGCAGTGGACCACATACAGTTAACTAATTTTGCTGTAGACTTATAAAGATGGAAATCAAAGACTTTTAGGTCCTTCATCTTTTCAGTATGAAGGACCTATTACTTTAAATTGCTTGAAGAAAAGTTATTTGAGTCTGTAAGCAAATCAGCTATTACTCCAGGATGGCTAAATAGTTTACACACTTTTTTTGTGGGGGGAGGGGTTTGAGACAGGGTTTCTCTGTGTAGCCTTGGCTGTCCTGGAACTCACTCTGTAGACCAGACTGGCTTCAAACTCAGAGATCTACCTGTGTCTGCCTCCCAAGTGCTGAGATTAAAGTCATGCTCCACTCACTAGGCTAAACAGTTTACTTTTAATGACTGTTTACTACATAGCATTTTCTATATCATAATTTCATGGCCTCATATATTTGCTGTCCGTAAACTAGAAATGTTTGTAGTTCTTGATAATGACATTTCTCAGCATTTTAAAGTTATTTCTTTCAATCCACAGAAGCAACTTACCTGGGCTCATAGGAGCTCACAGAGATTGAACTGCCAACCAGAGAGCTTGCATGGCCCTCTGCACATATGTTATAATTGTGTAGCTGGTCTTCTTGTGGGACTCCTAACAGTGGGAGCAGGGGCTGTCTCCAACTCTGTTACCTGCTTTGAGGACCAAGGACCCTTTCCTCCTGCTGGGTTGCATTGTCCAGCCTTAATAGGAGAGGAGGTGCCTAATCATCATCTTCTTCTTCTTCTTCTTCTTCTTCTTCTTCTTCTTCTTCTTCTTCTTCTTCTTCTTCTTCTTCTTCTTCTTCTTCTTTTTTTTTTTTTTTGAGACAACGTTTCTCTGTGTAACAGCCCTGGCTGTCCTGGAACTTGCTCTGTAGACCAGGCTGGCCTCGAACTCACAGAGATCCACCTGCCTCTGCCTCCCAAGTGCTGGGATTAAAGGTGTGTGCCACCACCACCCAGCAAGGTGTCTAATCTTACTGCAACTTGATATGCCATGGCTAGCTGATACACATGGGAGGCCTGCCCTTTTCTGAAGAGTAAAGAGGAGGAGTGGATGGGGATGGGGATTGATGGAGGGAATGGGGGAAAAGGAGGGAGAGGAAACTGTGATCAAGCTGGAAAATAATTAATTAAAAAATAAAAGAAAAAGTTATTTTTGATAAAATCTCACAAATTGTAGGTAATAATTTATGCTGTTCTTCCCCACATAGTTTTAACTTATCTTCTACACATTACATACTGAATATAAACATTCTCTGTAGTTTTCTCATCTGTGAATGTCCCCGATTTATTTGACTTATGAGAACAGACTAGAATGAGCCATATAAAATTTCATGTTCTCACTCCTCTCTCTCTAGATTCTAACTTGACCTCTACTGAGACCCTTGAACATTACTTGTGAAGTATGTCATGGTGGCACATTGCCTGTAATCCCACCACTTGGCAGGCTGAGACAGGAGAATGACAAATTCAAAACCTTAGACCACATGGCGAGTGTTTCTGTCTCTGTCTCTCTCTTCCCCTCATTTCCCCCCCTCTCTCCCCTTCTCTTTCTCACTTTCCCCCTACTCCCACAAAACCCACAAAAGAATAATCACTCATGTGCCTGAGCACAGCCTACTGAGTAGTGCCATATTTATATTTAGTTCAGAGACAGAAAATCACATGGCCAAGTTTTCTTCTGATCTATTCTCTAACTATACACCTGAGCCCCTGGCATTTGATAAGGAGTCTGGAGAAGACAGTACAGTCAGACTCCTGATGGTCAGAGGGACCTTTTATCTCATGATAGCTGTACCATACAGCCTGGATGTGTAGTAGGCTGTACTATTTAGGTTTGTCTAAGTACACATCATGGTGTTTACGTGGTGACAAAAATCCCCAGCATATTTTTTAGAATATCTTCGCATGTAATTTGGAGAAAACAAGGAAGTGAAGCAAAGCTGAAACTCATGGGTGTGGTCCTACAAAATATTTCCTTCTTGGAAGATACATTTTCACCAGGTTCTAACATTTAGCAGTGTTACTCAGGGGTTCTTTGATTCAACTTACTAGTTGTCCCATTTTGTTTATCCTGATAATTTTAGCTAATCAGATTATAGAAAAAATGCAGAACAAAAATTTCTGACACTGTTGGAACTACAATAAAATTTCTTTTGTATTAGCTGCCTAATTGGAATTTAGAAATTGTTTAGTGTGGCATGGTATGAGTATATCCATAGCCAAAGTTTACGGCATGAAAAGTAAGACTAGAAATGCAAACTGTCATTTGAGAAATTGGCTGATTGCCTCTTAATATAGTTTTGGAAGTGGTAAATGATCATTAATATTAGGAATGACAGTTCTCTACTATTTTCTTTTCTTTCTTTCTTTCTTTTTTCTTCTTTTCTTTTTGAACAGGGTTTCTCTGTGTAGCTCTTGTCCTGGAACTAGCTCTGCCTACCATTTTCTTTTGAGTAAGGAAAACGTGTCTTGAAAGGTCTGCCTAACCCATCCAAGACTAAGAATAGATACTGTCTCACTTACGTGTATGTACTGTTATTGACAGATTTTTCTAGGTTTTACTCCTAATGCTAAAATCAGAGGAACTGTGGTTGAGATACAAAAAGGATAAAATGTTTCTTTCATGTATTGACCTTTTACCCAGCTCAGGTGGCAACTTTTCTGAAATAGAATGTGAATTTTTAGTATTCATACCCAGAAGGAATTGGGGAAGACAGGTGCCCTTCTCCTCTAGGGCAAAGTAGAAGAGGTTGATGTTTTTAAGGTGATTTCCTTTCCCCATCCTGAAACTGCATTAGGTTTAAATTGGCCTCTCACCACAAGTGTGAACCCTAACAGAACATTTACCCTGAAGTTCAATAGTCTTAGCAGTTGGGGAAACCCAGCTGGGGGCTTTCCCTACCTCTGATTCTCCCACACTTGTCTCTCACCCCACAAACGCACAAGTAGACTTTAAAGTGTTATGTATCACTTTAGGGTAGATAATGCTAGAATTTTTACCATTAAGCCCATGATTTTTCAGCTGGTCTGGTTGAACTGGGATATTGGAGGTAGGAAACTGTGAAGCACCTATATTCCAAAGTCTTAGCAAGCTTCTAAAGCACTACTACTTACTCTTGGTTTTTACTGTCTTTTCCAGGATTGGCTGACTCTTTTAGCACTCGTTCTAGAGAAAGCAGACTGTAAGATTGTTCCTCAAAATAAGACGTTTATTTTCAAAGGCTAGGAGCCTGGGAAGCTAAAGAAAGGTGATGGCAAATCTGAGGGCTTTGGGCTAGCCTAAGCTATTTAACAAAACCCTGTCTTCTAGGAAAACAAAATAAAACAGAGAAGAAAAAAGGGGGGTGGGGGTAGGCCAGGCATTGTAGCATATGCCATTAATCTCATCACTCAGGAGGGCAAGGCAGGCAGATCTTTGAATTTGAGACCAGCTTGTCTACATGAGAAGTTGTTGGACCAGCAAGAGCTACCTAGTGAGGTCCAGTCTCAAAACAAACAAACCAAAACCATAAACCAGAGAGCAGAAGAATAGTAGTGATGAAGAACATTAGAGACCAGTTCAGAAGATCCATCATCCATATATTAGAAGTCTCAGAAAAGAAGACAAAAATAAGAAAATTGAAAACAAAGTCAAGAAAATTCAAGAACTGGAGGATGGATTGCTGGATTGAATGAAGTTACCAAGTCTCAATTTGTGATGGATATAAGTTCCAGAAAACAGAGAACAACAACAAAAAAAAAAAAAATTGAGGAATTTTGATACAGTAATAGGAAGTAAAATGAAAGTTTTTTAAGGAAATGTTTTTCAGGAAATGAAAGCAACCATAGGATTTCATATAGTTCAGCAGTAAATAGTGTTATAATAAACTATAGTAAGTGCTGAATGCTAATCTTACAAAAAACAGAGATAGGAAATGATAATCAGACAAAAAGAGTTGTTGCCAAGATGAAGTAGGAAGTTTAGAAGAGATGCAGAGGACTATTGTCCATTTAAACCTTGTAGAGCTATTTGACTCAATAGGTTATAAATATGTATTGCTTTGATAAAATAAAGACTAAATTAGGCCAGGCAATGGTGGCTCACACCTTTAGTCCCAGGACTCAGGAGACAGAGGCAGGTGGATCTCTGAGTTCAAGGCCAGCCTGGTTTATAGATGAGTTCCAGGACAGCCAAATCTAAGTTAAGATCAAAGAACTAAAGATTGTGTTTTCACATCATAACCCTGGGTTTATTCAGTTCTTCCATTTTCTAATTCTGTGACCTTAGATAACTTATGTACCCTTTGGAAATTCTGTTTTCTTATCTCCAAAGTACCAGAATACATGTGTTCCTGCAGCAGAACGCTTGTAAAGCAAGTGGTTTATATGAAGCATCTGGCAAATATATGTGCACTCTAGTCTTTGTATTGTCCCATGAGGAATAGCCTGACATTTCTTGTGCCGTCATCGTCTTGTGTTTCGAGGACTACTTTTTCTTCATTGTTGGGATGCAAGTCAAACGAAGGACGGAAGTTGCCCTGCTCCATGCTTAGATTTTAAAGACATGCCATTGGGATCGTGCCCTCAATTATCTACAGACAGTTTGAAATTTTAATTGGATTTGCAGTGATTATGTATTGATAAGGGAAGCATCAAGTAAAGAGGATCATTGTTGCTTGGTCAAAGAAGGAATGATGTCACATTCCACTTCTCCACAAAAATGCCATTATAATGAAACATTTGTTTATACTCTGAAAGGCAATGGGAATTTCAGAGAATCAAGATCAATAAAGTGCTGTTGTTCTGAGTCATCAGCCAAAGCATCAAAATACTTGTTTTTTAATCAGAAAGTCTTCTTTTTTTTTTTTTTTTTTTTTTTTTTTTTTTTTTTTTTTTTTGGTTTTTCGAGACAGGGTTTCTCTGTGTAGCTTTGCGCCTTTCCTGGGACTCACTTGGTAGCCCAGGCTGACCTCGAACTCACAGAGATCCGCCTGGCTCTGCCTCCCGAGTGCTGGGATTAAAGGCGTGCGCCACCACCGCCCGGCTAATCAGAAAGTCTTCTACCTTAGCAGCTGCTGTTTTAGTTTTCA
Organism: Peromyscus eremicus; assembly: GCF_949786415.1. Lineage (NCBI taxonomy): Eukaryota > Metazoa > Chordata > Mammalia > Rodentia > Cricetidae > Peromyscus > Peromyscus eremicus. Next base: position 40,174,294 of record NC_081419.1, read on the forward strand.
TATTCTGTATTATTCAGGAACAGTTCAGAAAGCAGATCATATATAGAAATGCACTTTATGAAATCCATTTTCCTCCACTGGTGCATGTTTATATAGTGTTTTACAGTATTATTCCAGCTATGACATGACTCATGACAGTGATTTAAAATGTGTCACATTTTCCCCTTACAGAGAATCATCATCTAAGAAGTCTTATATACAATTTGCTGATCTCTGTTGCTTGATGATTCTAATGTATTAACGAGAAATAGCCTATACCATAACCATATCCCAAACATTTTTAAATGGGCAGATGAATGAGGTCCATGGAAAGGTCCATAGAGAGATATCTAAACATACAAGTTGTCTTGGAGACAGTGTGTTTTAAGCACATTGTAATCTAACCTTGTCTGTAATCAGTTTAATAACATTTAACTTTTTTTCAGATATAAATGGGATCAATATAGAAGATAGTCAACTTTGCTTCCCCACAGTAGGATTGCACAAAAAATGCTAAAATTTATTAGATCTGAATCTTCATGTTTAAGAAAAACTGGTATGGCCCTGAAGAAAGGGTAAAATGTTAGGTAATTGTGGCATAGATGGAGATCTGAAAAATTGTTAGGCTACCCCACGATTTAGGGCAGATGGGGCTTATCAGGAATATTCAGCAGTTATAATAAAAGTATGTTACACAGCATAAAAATATTGAGTCTAGATTTAAATGTACGTTATACATTTAAAGTCACACCCTAAACATCTTGGGAATGACTGGAAATAGAGATCTGGAGAGCTCTGAAGCCGTATTTACTTTCTCATTGGAGTTCTCACAATTGCTTCTAATAAAACAAGTTATGACTTGCAACCATTTGCCCAACAGCCTCTTGGTGTCCTCAGGGAAATTAAACACTGAGGTATGAAGAACTATGCCAGTGGTTAAGAGCATGCAGGTTACGGCTTTATAATTACAAGGCTTTTGCCTCTTCCTATTTATCGATGTAATATTCTCAAGGCTAAATGCTGCTCAGCAGTTTTAAACTTGTGATTTAAAGGGAAAATAGGCCTTTTTGAGAAAAGCTATATCCCCTGAAATTTCACTGACTTCCTATAGAAGAGCGCTCTCTCTCTCTCTCTCTCTCTCTCTCTCTCTCTCTCTATATATATATATATATATATATATATATATATATATATATATATATATATACTCTCTTCCGTTTGTTCTGATGCAGTAAGTGACTCCGGATGCTGGAAAGGGAGGCTAATCTGCTGACTCCTAAGATTTTAGGTACTAGTTTAGAAACAGTTTTCCATAATTAATCTTGTACAGCCTATGACATTTCTTGTATTGCTCTCCTATGTTTGGAGGATCTTTTAAAAGATTACTAAAAATATTTTTCAAAATTTTCATGTTAATTTTTTTTTTAGATGTTTTGAGACAGGATTTCTCTGTGTAGTCCTGGCTGTCCTGTAACTAGCTCTGCAGACCAGGCTGTCCTCGAACTCACAGAGATCTGCATCTGTCTGCTTCTGCTTCCCTAGTGCTTGGATTAAAGGTGTGTGCCACCATGCCCAGCATATTAAGATCATAAGATAGATGCAAACTACTACTTTTGAAAAAAAAAAACCCTGACTGGTTGTATTTATGGTCATAAATTTGATAGAATAGAAAAGATATTTTTAAAAGACGTTCATTCAAGGGCTAAGGAGATGGCTCAATGGTTAAGAGTACTTGTTGAGCAAGGACAAGGATCTGCGCTAGGTCTCTAGCACTCATGCAAGAAGGCCCAGCCTGGCCGAGCATACTTCCTTTTAGGAGCATTGTTAGTGCTTACTAGCTGAAGTAGTATCTAGTTCAGTGTCAAGGGCCATCCAACATTTACCTCCAGTCTGTCCATGGCCACCTGCACATGCACATACACACACATAAAAAATAAAATAAGTCATGTGGTCAAGCACTCTGCCAGAGGTTTATTTTTCATGTTGTTTAACTATGTAAAGGTTAACAGACTTGCATTACTACCTATTTTGTTAATAATCTTTTTTTAGAAAATCATAGAATTATGTTACAGTGTAAGTCTTATGCATTTCCAAGAATTCTAGCATCTTATAGATAAATAAGTAGGCCTATCTCTTTTGGTTTATATGTGGAAGACGGAGAAAAAAGTATAACTGTTAGTGATACAAAGTGATATAATAATAAATTCTGCTTCTCTCTCTTTGCTATTTCCTTTTTAAAATTGAATTTTTCCTGCATTTTCTTGGTGAGAATATTTGAATATGACTGTTTAAAGGTATACCAGTGTCAGGGCATTCAAAACAGACACAAGGAATACAAACAGTGGGAAAAACATTTAACCTTTAGTTCTAATTAAGTTAGCAATTGGCTCTTTCTTCCTCATTAATTATCTTTTCTAGCATTCTTGTTCAAAATTTAATTCACTATATTCTCAACTTCCCCATCCACCCCCACCAAGTGTTCTTCCTCTCCCCTGTGTCTTTCACTACTATTTTTTAATATTCTGCAAAATTACTGATGGACCATCTGCAACAGAATCATCTTATGTACTTTGTTGAGTAGAATGCACATCCTGACACCCATTTCTTGTCTGACTATTTTAGAATCACTAGTGACCAGGTACTGCCTTCTTATCTGTTAATGCATATCAAGTTGGCCATCAAAAATCCTGTTAATTTCACCTTTGAAATATCTCAAGTCCACTTATCTCTGATTCTATTCCCATTCATCTAGAATATAGCTGTAGTTTCTAAAGACTATCCCCACATTGTTTCCTTTGCTAATCTGTACTGCTGGCACCCAGTCTGTCTGTCTTTCTGCCTGCTTGCTTGCTTTCTTTCTTTCTTTCTTTCTTTCTTTCTTTTTCTTTCTTTTTCTTTCTTTCTTCCTTCTTTCCTTCCTTCCTTTCTTTCTTTCTTTCTTTCTTTCTTTCTTTCTTTCTTTCTTTCTTTCTTTCTTTCTTTCTTTCTTTCTTTCCTGCCTTTCTTTCTTAAATAATTGGGATTTTGTTTTGTTGTATTTTTATAGATGATAAATTTTCTTTAGTCTGAAGACTAAATACTTTACATGAGCTTTGGTGGTAACTCTAAATCAGAGTGCAGGAGTATTTCTATGCTTTATGAAATCAGTTCTTTAGCCATCTTACAATGAATGACAAAACTAACAGTTAATGAAGCTTCATGTGTAGTCTGGACACAAAGGTGCTGCTGAAGATACTTCAGAAATGTCCCAGGTGACTGTGGTCTCTGTTATGTTTCATATGACAGACTTTTTGTTTATTCAGTTTCTTCGCTTGCTTGCTTGCTTGCTTGCTTGCTTGTTTTTTGGATATAGGGTATTACTGTATAGCCCAGGCTGGCTTCACACATGTGACAGTCCCCCTGCCTCATCCTCCTAAGCTGAAATTAGAGATGTACCACCATATCGAGATGCTTGACAGGCGGCATCTTAAGAGAGCAATCAAAGAGGGCTTATTCTGGCTTATAGTTTCAGATGGATACAGCTGTATGGTAAGGGCTGGTGGCACAGTGTGAGATACCTGGACACACTCATCTGGTGAGAAAGCAGAGAGGACAAAAAAGTGGGGCCAAACTTCCAAACTCCAAGGCCCACACCCACTTGGGTTCTATCTCCTGAAAGTTCATTCCTTCCAAAAGAGCAGCAGTTGCTAAGGACTAAGCTTTGAAAAGCATGAGCCCCTTTCAGACGACAGCAATGGCCTTGTTCCTGGGTACTTGTTGGGTATAGTTGATGCAGTGAATAGGCTGTACATGGCCAGTTCCCTTTGTCCTCTTGAAATTAAGTCTACCTTGCCCTGCTTGAAAACCCTCATTAAACCCTTAGTTCAACAGGTTAAAGCCTGAGGTTTTTAGTGACATTTAGTGCTTACTACAGTCTGCTCTTACTTGAGTATGTTTGAAGTTTCTCCAGCTAATGTCACTGTGATCATGGGCTTTATGAATGAGTAATATACCCTAGGGTTTTTTTCAGTGCACCACAATCATACATGATGACTTAATACCATATCTAGAATCTCCCTCTCTCATACTCTCTGCACTAGACTTTCCTAAATAGAGTACTCCAGTCACCAAATACAGCCTCTTTGTGCCTTTGCTATTTTAGAGTGAATGCTATTAATTCTGTACTTCCGAAGTCTTTAGGACCCACTTTTGTCATATCCTATATGAAGTTTTCACAATTCTTCTGATTTAAATTTTCCTTTTACTCAAACCTTTATCTTTTTAGTTCTTCAGCAGCTCATTCTTCTTTTCTAACACAAAAATGCACAAAACTCCATTAGATGAAGTCTTGCAAATACTTCTTTTGCTAGACAAATCCCTATCAAAGTATGATCATACCTTTTATCTGACATTTAACTAACTTCTTAAGTTGGTTATTTTCTTATGTGTCCACCTCACTAAATTATGAGGTTTAATGGCAAAAGCCCCATGACTATTTGTCTCCTAGGAGAAAAGCATCATATTCTATGTGTTCAGCAATGAACCTGTCTTGAATATTATACTGAATTGCATATAGCTTATCCCTTCTCTTTTAGAAACCTACAGAACAGTAGTTAACCAAGACAAATGGTTTCTTCTTCATAAAACAATTGAAGTATGAGATGTGCAGACCTACTCTAGCAACTTCAGTGTCAAGGAGCTGAGCTCCTTAATTCTTGTTTTACCTTTTCTAGGAGCCTTTACCACCACAAGAGTCCATCCAGCTGAAAACTGAAATCAATGAAAAAGACAGCTTTCTGATAGTTATAGCCATTTGTGAATGTCCAGAATATAGTGCCCTCATCAGTACCTGCTAAAAATTAGAAAAACATCATTTAAGAGGAGGAGGTGATTGATTGTGAGGTTTGGATTTGAGTATGTTTACTTCAAATGAAAAGTATTTTCCTGAAGAGTGACAATTTTTTCAAAAAGCACACCAAAATGTAATTTACATGTAACTACTCCCAGAGACCTTCCTTTTCCTCTGGTCAGTGTCATTAATCTAACACACATTTCCCTTCTTGGTTGAATAAAATGTAACATATACTTATTTGTATCAACCAAAACTTAATTCCTCAGCTTATATTTTTAGTTCAGCAAGTAGTATGTGCCCATGTGGAATTTACTTAGCAGCTCCTCTTAATGACATTCATATGATATCATTCAAGAACCTAGAGTGTTGAAAATGCCCCATGATTTACTTAGATATGAAGAAAATATGAGAGCATTTTTAATATAGCATTTAGATTTTAAAAAGTTGGGATATGCTTTCTTGATGGAATAGACGTACATTTTTCATTCAGAGTAAAGAACTGTAGAGTAAGGAAGTTACTTAGAAATCTCATCCAAGCCGGGTGGTGGTGGTGCATGCCTTTAATCCCAGCACTCGGGAGGCAGAGCCAGGTGAATCTCTGTGAGTTCAAGGCCAGCCTGGGCTACCAAGTGAGTTCCAAGAAAGGCGCAAAGCTACGCAGAGAAACCCTGTCTCAAAAAAAGAAAGAAAGAAAGAAAGAAAGAAAAAGAAAGAAAGAAAGAAAGAAAGAAAGAAAGAAATCTTATCCAAACATCATTTTTGTACTGATGAGAAAGAAACTTGGGTCACCAAAAATTTAGTGACAAATAATTAAGGGTTAGCCAATAGCAGAACAGAGTATTAAACCTGATAGAATCCCAGTTCAAGGCTCTCGTGTCCCAGATTTTAAAATAGAGGTGTGGTTTACATTGGCAAATTGCTGTATATACGTAACTTCTAACTTCTAATCTCTGCCCTTGTGTATTACTGTATTTGAGTATATTATAGTCTTTGTGACTACCTGTACTTTTCTTTCCTTCTTATTTATTTTAACTTTTTTTTTTTTTGTAAACAGTCTTAAATACTTTTTTAAAACAGAGCAAACATGGGGGAAGTGAGAAAGAACTCCCAGGGGTGGTAAGGGCCCCAAGTGCATATCCTTAAATACTTCTTGAATGAGAAAGTACTTAAATAAAGTACTCAAAATGGCACTTTGTATTAATGCTAATTGCATATGTTTCTTTAATAGCTATGGGTAAGAAACATCCTAGCCACATTAAGTATCCTAACAGGATCATCTTTTTCATCTACCAGAGGTATCAATGGGAATTAAATTCCTAAGTAAAACAAGTGGAGAATCACAATTCCTTCAGTTCTTCAGAAAGTAATTACCATTATGATCCTTGCAATTCAAACCTAGCAATTGTTGTTAAGCCTGACAAGTTACTTAGGAATTTAATTAGTATCTTTTAGTATCTTTTAGTATCATTTAGTATCTTTAAATGATAGGATTTGGTTGCTAGTATTGAAGTATTGTTTTGCCTCTGTATTTAAAACAGCATTGTGGTGGTATTGTGTTCCCCAAAATATTGTGTACCCTAATAAACTTATCTGGGGTCAGAGAACAGAAAAGCCACTAGATACTTAGGATAGGCAGTGGTAGCACACGCCTTTAATCCTAACATTCCAGAGGCAGAAATCCATGTGTTCAAGGATACAGCCAAGCATGGTGACTCACGCCTTTAATCCCAGAAAGCAGCCTTTAATCCCAGGGAGTGGTGGTAGAAAGCGGAAAGGTATATAAGGCGTGAGGATCAGAAAGTAGAAGCTTTTAGCTGGTTAAGCTTCAGGCTTTCGAACAGCAATTCAGCTGAGAGCCATTGGGATGAGGACTCAGAAGCTTCCAGTCTGAGGAAACAAGACCAGCTGAGAAGTTGGCCAGGTGAGGTTAGCTGTGGCCCATTCTGTCTCTCTGACCTTCCAGTGTTCACCCCAATAACTGGCCTCAGGTTTGATTTTATTAATAAGAACTTTTAAGATTCCTGCTACACAGCATTATGGAATTAGGATTATAGCTGAGCTCATTGCTTACCATGGAACTCCTGGGTTCAACCTCCAGCATCACCACAAACCAAATACTGACACATAGGCAATTGATTTCCAACAAGGTAGCTAAAGCTATTCAGGAGGAAAAGAATAACCTTCCTTTTTCTTTATCTTTTGGGTTTTGTTTGGTTTTTGGTTTTTGTTGTTGTTTTGGTTCTTGTTTTTTGTTTTGGTTTGGTTTGGTTTGGTTTTTGTTTTTTCAAGACAAGAGTTTCCTGTATACCCTGACTGTCCTGGAACTCACTCTGTAGACCAGATTGGCTTTGAACACAAAGATCCATCTGCCTCTGCCGCTGCCCTCCAAGTGCTGGGATTAAAGGCATATGCCACCACTGCCCAACAAGAATAACCTGTTCAATAAATAATGTTTCAGGACACCTAGATATCCTCACACTAAAAATTGAATCTAGACACTATCTCATATCATATATAAAATTAGCTTATATGTATCAAAGAACAAATGTAAACACTAAAATTATAAAACACTTCTAAGGAAACAGGTGAAAAATGTGTATGTTCTTGAACTAGGCAACAGTTCTTTAGATATGGCACTAAAAGAAATTGCAAGCAGCAAAAGAAAACTATTATGTAAATTAAAATTCATTCAGGTTTAAAATGCAATGTGCCAAAGAACACTGTTAAGAAAGAGAACGGAGCTGTTTTCATCAGTGATGGTTTCTGCTTGAGATGATTCCTCTCATAAGCAGTTGTTCATCTCCAGAAGAGAAGAGGAAACACAAAGAGAAACCCCAGATGCAGAGCAGAGCCCCAGTGTTTCTGCCTCACACATGTGAAAAACCCTGAATGCCGTAAAATCACCAGGGTCGTAAACTGTAAACAGTGATCTTTTGTTTGTTGACTATTCCACTGTTCTGTGTTAGTTTTTAAAGGAAAATAAGGCTTCTAGAACATGGGCAAAGGATTTGAATGGAACTTCTTTCCAAAGATAAATGGCCGAAAAGCACGTGGAAGAATGTTTATTATCATTAAACGTAAGGGAAAGGAAAACCAAAACTACAATTTGATACTGCTTCATACCCAGTGGGACAACTATAATTTTTTAATCAGGCTAATGTTCCATCCATTTTTTTAAAAATATTTTTGATTAAAATATAGTTATATCACTAACCCCTTACCTTCCCTCCAATACCTCCCATGACCTCCCTCCCCATGTTCCTCCCCACATATTCTCTTAAATTGATGACCTCTTTTTCTTTGATTATTATTGTTACATGTGTGTGCGCACAAATATACAACCTACTAAGTCCATTTTTGTAGTTTGTGTTTATGATTTCAAGGCTGACCACTTAGTATTGGATAAGTATTATGTAGCTGTTGCCTCTGAGGTTAATCTTATAAGACAGCTTGTTAAGACATAGGCTATAAAAGAAAGTAAAGCAACAGGTTATTTAGGACAGATTTTTACAAGGAGCTGAAACAACAGGATTTCTAAGGGGGGGCGGTCAAACACTCCATCCTACAAAGAAGCTCCATAATGATAGGAAGTAAACAACTCAAAGTAGCTTCAGGAAGTCCCCGAAACTGACCAGATTCTCTAGTCTACTCTTTCCAAGAGTACATAAACAGTAGACTACTCAAGAGTCACTTTCAGACTAGCCAAGCTTCAAAGAAGATTCTGACCAGCCCAAAAGCCTAGAAGAAGCAGGGACCAGCCAAACAATCTGGAAGAAGGAATCAACTGAGCCACCTGAAAGGAACACCTTCCAGCCTGTTGAGCTGCCTGTAGGCTGTGTAGTATGCTTCAGGGTTCCAGCTTTTGTGAGCTATCACCCTTGCTGGGTTAGGCTTTGGTGTCACCATGTCATTTCTGATCCTTTAAATAACCCCTCACCCATATTCCTGTAAGTAATCACAGTAAAACTCACTGATTTTACCAAGCTGAACTTTGATGGGATCCATACTCTTGTCAGTCACAGGCTTCCTATTTGGGGTGAATAGATGTGTGTATTGACTCTCCCCAGGAAAAATCTGTCACACAACAATAACCAGTTAGGGAACTCATCCTTGGAGAGGCCTATTCTCCCACTCAGCAGTCATTAGTTGCTTGTAGTTCTTTGCGTAGGAGTTGTACACCCCGCCCCCACCCCTGGGAGATTTTGCCCCTTCTTCATTAGCATGTCTGTTGATACTGTTATTTAGTTTAGGTGGCCATCATCATCCCCCCCGCACCCCCCCCCCCAGACAGGGTTTCCCTGTGTAGCTTTGCGCCTTTCCTGAATCTCACGCTATAGACCAGGCTGGCTTCGAACTCACAAAGATCCGCCTGCCTCTGCCTCCCGAGTGCTGGGATTAAAGGTATGTGCCACCACCGCCCGGCTAGGCAGCCATTTCTAGGAGACAGTCTCACAGCGGACTTCCTAGTCATCTGGCTCTTACATTCTTTCTGCCCCATCTTTTAAGATGTTCTTTGAGCCTTAAGGGCAGGATTTGTATTGTACATATATCCACCAGGGATTCCCAACCATCTGTTAATCTCTGTATTGTGTCCACTTGTGGTTTTCTGTGATGGTTTTCACTTGCCAAAGCTTCTCTGATGAGGGTGTGATCTACACTTAGCTGTGAATATAAGGATAATATTTAGAATATAGTTAGGAATTATGCTGGTCCAGTAAAGAGGTGGTAGTAGGTTCTCTGCTAAGACTGGTGACCTCACTAACCTGGGGAAGCTGGTTAGGTTTCTAATACCAGGAATGATTTCTCTTCTGTTAAGTGGACCTTAAGTCCAATTAGACAACTGTTGTTAGTTCCAACATAGTAGTGCCATTATGGCCATGCTGGTCATTGTTATGATTCATAGATGTCATGACGAACTACATTTTTAAAAAATGCACTGTAAGAAGTGTTATGAGGATGGAGAAAAATTGGAACCTGGAGAGTGATCCTAATTACTCTTAATAATAAAAACCCGGCATCAAATATGGAGGGTGAAAGCTGAAAGATCAGAGAAGCAGAGCAGCCAGCCACTAGAGACTTCTTACCTCTATGAAATCTCAGACCAAATGGGGGCAATCCTGTCTCTACGAATCCTCAGACTGAATGGACCCTGAAATCCTGTCTCCACCCACCTTGTATTCCTGTCTCCATCTCCCTAGTGCTGGGATTAAAGGCATGCACCACCATGGCTTTGTTTCTCTTTTAGACTGGTTCAATCTCCTGTAGCCCAGGGTGGCCTGATCTTCCTGCTTCCTCCTCCCAAGTGCTGAGATTAAAGGTGTGTACCACCACTGCCTGGCCTCTATGGTTAACTAGTGGCTAGCTCTGCCCTCTGATCTCCAGGCAAGCTTTATTTGTCAGAACACAAGCAAAATACCATACAATAGGAACCTTTGTGCATTGCTAGTGGAAATGTAAAATTGCACAGCCATTATGGAAGCAATTTGATGGTCCCCAAAAGTTAAGCATAGAATTATCATTTGACCTAGAAATTCACCTTCACATGGGACTGGAGCATAATGGCTGCTCATTAGGACCCAAGTTCTATTCCCAACACCCACATGCTGACTCACAACCGTCTGTAATTCCAGTTCCAGGGGATTTGATGGCCTCTTCTGGCCTCTGGGCACTGAGCATACATGTGATATACAGATATACATGCAAAAAACAAACAAACACACCTTTATACATAACAGAATAGTTTTAAAAATTTTAATGTATACACAAATGTTCATAGTAGCTTTATTCATAGTAGCCTAAAAGTAGAAAAAAACTGAATATCAAGTAAGTGAGGCATGGATAAACAAAATGTTATATATCCATTCAGTGAATATACAATATTTGGAATATGTTCAGCTGTATAAAAGAACAAATTATTGTTATATTCTACAACATGGATGAACCTCAGAAAAAAATGAAAGAAACCACACATTAAGGCCCTGTGTTGTATGATTACATTATTTATTTATTTTTATGATGTTTATGGGTTAAACTAGGGTCTTGAATTATTAGATTAGCTCTCTACCACTGGCGCTAGCTGTCATCACTTCATCTATATAAAATGTTACAAAGAGGCAAATCCATTCAAACACCAATTATTTGCTAGGAAAGGTGGGGAATTGATGTTACCCTTTTTTTTTTTTTCCTGTTTTTCGAGACAGGGTTTCTCTGTGTAGTTTTGGTGCCTGTCCTGGATCTCACTCTATAGAGCAGGCTGGCCTCGAACTTATAGAGATCCGCCTGGCTCTGCCACCCTAGTGCTGAGATTAGAGGCGTGCACCACCACCACCCAGCTGATGTTAGCTTTTAATAGGTTCTGTGTTTTTGTCAGGGATAAAAAATTCACAAAATTGTACCAGTTGTACCACATAGCAAAATGCCCTAGTATATACTTGAAAATGTTAGATTTTGTTTTATGTGAATTATATTTAAATATAATGATTTAAATGTTCGATCCCCAGAGCCCACATAGTGGAAAAAGAGAACAGACTTCTGCAAATTGTCCTCTAACCTATACATATGTGCTGTGATACCCATGTGTGAACACATGCACACAGATATTCATAAAATAAATGTTTTAAAATTTCAATATTATAAAAATCCCCCCCTCAAAAAATAGTTTGTTATCCTTGAAAACCAATAGAGAATTGTGTGTCTCTTGTGGCTTTTAGAAAATCCTAAAAGAAAGGTTCTGGAATTTTTTTTTTTTTTTCTGCACAGGAAGAGTCAGAATCATTAAGGAGCTCTCAACCCAGTGCCAAGGAATGTATTAGAGATGTTAGGCAAACTGAGATGATAAAACCAAATTACCTCCTCCAAGAAAATCCTCTGTAGTTGAGAACCAGCAGGGAAGTTAGGAAACTAATAGGGAGTGGAGTTGAGACTGAGGGGATGTGAGCTTTCTTTTTTTAATGTACAATCCAACAGCAGCTCTCCCTAGATTTTGTTCTAAAATAAGAACATTTTCACACATTTTAATTGCTCTGTGATAACAACAGTGTGAACTCCATCCACAAACATTTATTATCATTTAGTTTTGCTCTAATTCAGTGTAGCAAGAATTCACCTTATAAGTAGAAGTAACGATCCATTTAGTAAAAAAAAAAAAGTCCCTTCCCACATTACTAATCATGTTGTACATTTCTATACTAAAGTATTAATAATTAAATGCTCATTTATATTTCTCCGTTTTTAGATGATATTTACAGGTTCTTATTCCCAAAGCAGCATTTTCATGAACTAGACCATGACTTAAGAACTGGAATATTAGTAAAGAATACTTTACTTAATACGGTAGATTTTGTACTTTATGTCATGATTTCAGGTAAAACTTTTATGTTTTTGTAAACCATGATATCACCTAGCACTATGTTTATAGGGCTCTTTTTAGGAAGCATTTTAAAAATGTATATAACTTTAATAACTATCTAAGTTGTTCTGATATTTTCCAGAGTTGGCATTCTTACCATCCTTTATAGTGATGCTACAGGACAAAGAGGAATGGATAAAAACATTGGTGAGCAACTCAATAGAGCATATGAAGCCTTCCGACAAGCATGCATGGATAGAGATTCAGCACTAAGAGAGCTACAGCAAAAGGTGTGTGGTTTGGGATTTGAAAATTGATTGTTCCTCTGGCAAATTGAGGTTGAGAACTGAGAATGTTAGATTGTTGGAAACTATTTGGAGAACTAGAATTACTAAAACACAAAAGTGTAGTAATGAGTGAACATTGAGATTTTTATTTGTTACCTTTTAAAAACATTTTGTGTCCTATGGGAAAGGTTGATTTGGTTTTAAAGTGATTATGATTAAGAAAGATAGCCGGGCGGTGGTGGCTCACACCTTTAATCCCAGCACTCGGGAGGCAGAGCCAGGCGGATCTCTGTGAGTTCGAGGCCAGCCTGGGCTACCGAGTGAGTTCCAGAAAAAGGCGCAAAGCTACACAGAGAAACCCTGTCTCGAAAAACCAAATAAAAAAGAAAGATAGAACATTGTTTCTCCATATGTAACTTTTAAATGTCACTATTTTATATAAGAAAGAAATAACTATAAAAGTCATTTTATGACTGAAAGACTTTTATCACTGCTTCTCAGTTTTGCATTGTTTCTTTGCATTTTTTTTTTATGTTGTCATTTGGGTAACAGGAAGACTAAAGTCTTAACATGTCCTGAACTAAGTTTGTTATTAATTTACTGTCTTCCATTCTTTATGACTGTTAAAAATAGAACGGAAGATGATAAATGATTACAGTGATGTGGCATGAGTTCATAACCAGAGGAATCATGGGAAAAGATAGGTGAAAGGGTCTAGAGGAATCTGTTCAGTCTTCTGTACACTTTCCCTCCATCTTCCAAGTTCTGTCACATGTGTGCAAAGCATAAGAAATTCCACGTAAGATTCACAGTTATTTGGGTTTTGTTGTTATTTTTGAATTCAGAGCTGGCTTCATAGATACACTGTGTCATCAGAAGTCCAAACTCAGGGAAAGTAGATCCACCATAAATGTTATTATGCTGTCTAAATAAGCTGACTCAGCAGTTAGTCTTACCACATAGGAATGTTTTTAAAAGCCAGTTTCCCAGATATAAAAGAACCAATTTTGCAAGTAGGCCTTTATGAAAATAACAGCCAAAAGATCTACTAGGAGGGCTGTTAGCTTATTCCTCCATTGGCAGTTAGAGGTCACGGATCTTACACTGATTCTTCTGGTTAAAAATTTCCTTGAGGAGCCAGGCGGCAGTGGTGACACATGCCTTTAATCCCAGCACTCAGGAGGCAGAGGCAGGCGGATCTCTGTGAGTTCGAAGCCATCCTGGTCTACAGAGCGAGATCCAGGACAGGCACCAAAACTATACAGAGAAACCCTGTCTCGAAAAACAAACAAACGAAAATTTCCTTGAGGAGCCAGACAGGTGGCTCACTGGTGTGAAGAACTTGCCATGAGAGCGTGAGGGCCAGATTGGATTCCCAGAACCTGTGTAGATATTGGTGGGCACAGTGATCTGGCTGGAATTGTAACTCTTGAAAGCCAGATGATCATACTGGACACATTGGCAAGCTCTCAGGTTCAATTGAGAGCCCCTGCCTGGATGATTAAGGTAGAAAGTAATTGAAGAAACTCAACATCTACCTCAGACCTTCATATGCACACACTTGCACATGTGCCCACCAACATGAACATACAAGCATACATACCACACATACAGATACATATGAAAAAAAATATTCCATGAAATTTTGAAGTCAAAAGAAATATGCTATCCATGAAATTTTTTGTTCTTTCAGTAAATATAGTATGTCACCTACACAATTTCTTCCTTTCTAGGTGATCCAGCTGCTATTAAACATTTCTATATATAACTTCCTGAATCCTAAAAAAACCATCTTTATTCTTTGTGAATCTTCTCATTGTTTGCAAAAGAATACTGTTTTTGAGTGAATTAAAGATTCTAAATCTTCTCATTTTAAGTGGCTAGGAAGAAGAGGAGCATGATATGACAGGGCCTTAAAAAATGATTTAAATTAGCAAAAAAATAAATAAAAACCACCCACATTTTATTCTTCCTACTTTACAATTAGGTTAAGAGACAACAGTTCTATTTGTGTTCTAGGGTAGCTAAGAACTAGGGAAGAAGATGATAAAGTTTTGAGAATACTAAAATAAGTAAAACATTATTTATACCTTTAGGAACTTTTAAAAGTTCAAATAGGTAATAATTAAAATGGTTATTCATGTATAATTTAAAAAACAGAAAAGAGGGTCACTGGCTATCATCTGACTATTATCAGGCATTGCAGAAAAGATCAAGCAGGTAGTGTGTGGCCCAGAGAAAAGGCATCTAATTCTTTCTTTGTGAGTCAGGTCAGCACAATATGAATTCTCAGTTGGACTAAGATTAGGAAGAGCATAGTAAGCTAGGGATCACACACACATGTGTGCACTTGTGTCTGTGTCTGAGTGTCAGCATAAAACAAGAAGTAAGGGAGTGTTTGGTACCCTGCGTGTCCTACAGGATGGTCCTATGACTCCATCAAGAATGATGAGGTATTACAGGAAAGGAAGCTGCAAAGATAACAGCCCATCATGAGGACTATGACTAAGTAGTATGCATTGTATCTTTATTCAGTGAAAAGTTACTAAAGAACTATATGCTTTAGAAAAGTCTTGACACTGACAGAGCCCAGTAAACATACTGAGGACATGTTACATATGTTCTAAGTGCAAGTTATATAAAAATATGGCAATCATCTAGTCATACTTTATAAATTCCAGTATGTACATTAATGTAAAATTCATGTATTAATAACTGTGTAATGTATTAAACTTTTACTAACATATATTGGATAGTAAGTTTATGTACATTTATTGCACTTTGGTTTAGAAAAAGAAAAAAATGAATAGCAATTATTTTAAGAATTCAAAACAAGGGACTGAATTAGCAGTTATGGGTGAATTGAAGAAAAGACCTAAAATTTCTTTTCCCCACCCCCCACCCCCCCGAAACAGCCCTGGCTGTCCTGGAACTCACTCTATAGACCAGGCTGGCCTCAAACTCACAAAGATCTTCCTGACTCTGTGTCCCAAGTGCTGGGATTAAAGGCATGCACACCACCTAGTGACCTAAAATTTCTTAAGGAGATAAAATAGAAAGCAGGTGGCACCTGAATATAGGTCACTTATGAAGGTGATGGCAGTGGAGTCTTGAATGACTAGTTTAATGCTGATGACTGAAATCAAGAGTGATGAAGAGCTTAAAGTGTGGTTACAGGGAAATAAGATATATAATTCAGTTCTGATTCTTAGGTTTAGACCTGTGGAACATATGGATGAACCATCTGATGGATAGGTATGACTACAGTTCTTTAGGTCTACAAGGAGTTCTATGTTGGAGTCTGTGGTGGTTTGAATAAGAATGGCCTCCACAGGCTCATATATTTGAATGCTTAGTCACCAGGGAGTGGCCCTTTTGAAAGGATTAGAAGGATTAAGGGGGAAGGCCTTGTTGGAGGAAATGTGTGTATGTGGGGGAACTTTGAGGTCTCAAGCCCAGAGTCAGTCAGTCTCAGTCTCTCTCTCTTCCCTGCCCTTTGCCCCCGCCCCCTGCCTATGGATCAGAATAAGTTCTCAGCTACTGCTCCAGTATCTGCTTCCTGCAGTGATGATAATGGACTAAACCTCTAAAACTGTAAGCAAGCCCCCAGTTAAATGCTTTCTCTTTGATAGTTGCCGTGGTCATGGTGCCTCTTCAAAGTAATAGAACAGTGACTAAGACAGACTATAACTAGAATAAGATTGCGTGGTTTTCACTGGTGTTTCTCAGTTAGCATGTTTAGCTTGAAGGAATATTTAAAAAACAGGATTAGGTTAGAGTGAAAGGAAGAGAAGACAGATTTCGAATGTAGTTTAAGCATTTCAGAGACACAAAGGACCCAGCAAACATCAGGATTTTAAAGAAACGTAAAAGGGGGCCATTAAAGAGACTTAACAACAACAAATATAGTCTACAAAGCAAGGAACAAATTAGAGAAGAAAAGTAAAAGAGCCACTGGAAAGGGTCTCAGGAAGAGTAGAGTAGTTAGCACAGTGAGGTAGCCCAGAGACTTGGTAAGGGGAGAGCGGGCGGTGGCTTGTGTTTGGCTATGTTGAAGTTACAGGGTTGTTAGTGGAGAGGGGAACACAGTACACTGAAAACTGGGGAATGAAGCAAAAAGACATCAAACTACACAATGCACAAGCTTGTGGAGGCTAGAGAAGTGTTTTCTGTTTTTAGGATGAGTGACCTGAAGAGAGACAGAGAGCTGGAGGGAGGTAGAAAGAATAATTGCTGTCCTGTGTTCAGTTTCTTGCACAACAGTCTGCATGATCCTTTGAAAAAGATTGCTTAAATTGTATTTATATTATACTCCACCTCAAAAATTTGCAATGATTTCTATAAATTCAAAAGCCCGCACTGTTGCCTGTCAGTACAAAGACACATTTAGCCCCTAATAGATACTTTTTCTTTTGCCATTCTCCTCCGTAACAGTCTTCCTACCACACATGTTTTCTGAAAAATTTCAGATTCTCCTCTTTCCTTAGGCCTTTCCAGTTGCTGTTACTACGGTGGTTCTTCCTTAGTGCCCTGGTTTCCTTCCATACTGGTTGCAGCCCTCTCTTCGGATGCCACCTCCTCAAGGCATTTCTTGATGTCTTCAATTTAAAAGTAGCCTCTGCTGCTCTTCGAGCTCTACTTGCTTATTTTTTCGGGAAACATGTGCATGTGGTTTTTTTTATAACTTTCACATTAAATCAAGGTATTTTTGTGCGAATTTTTTATTGTTCTTGTTATTTTTACTTACTTGTCTACTAACAAAGCAAAGCCCCTATGAGGTATAAGAGGCATGAGGCTTTGTCTAGCATGGGGGGTTGGGGGGGGGATCAGGTATTTAAAGTACAAGAAAGAAGGTAAAAGGAAGGCAGCCACTGGGTTGTTTTTGAAAATAAAAACAGCTTAGGTTAGAAACCAACCAGGAATAGAAAACAAATGTTCTCTCAGGACTGGAGGGAACAAGACCAACACACACACACACACACACACACACACACACACACACACTCTTCCCTCACGCATGCGAAAATAAACACGTGGATGTTGGAGGAAGTGGTAGAAAAAAAGAGGGATTGTCATAAAAATTTTTTCCTCTGAAATAGTGTCAGCTACTAGATAAAGTGATTTGAGAGTAAGAAATAAGAAAAAAAATGTTATATTCAAATTATTTTGAGTTTTTAGTAATAACAGTGTATATGTTTGCTGGTTATTTTTCAGCAGCTGTAGATAAGATCTGGAGTTAAGTGGTGTGCTTACACATTAAGATGCTAATTCAGTATTGAGAGTAAAAGAATTATAAGCACAAACAGAAGTGATATAAATTATGTACCCTGAGACATGAGCTGAAACTACCAAGAAGCTACTAAGAATAAAAAGGTGTTTGATGGCTGAGGTCATTTGTAAGAGTGAAAAGACTGTGTTACCAGTTGAGCACAGTTTAGAATCCTGTCTGCTCAAGTCGTAAAAGTAGGTAGCTGGAATGAGTTGAGGAAGTAGAACACTTCCTAAAGTGATGGTAGGGCTAATGGGATTTAGAGAAGCTGTGTGAAAGAACCAAAGCTGAGGAATAGAAAGAATGACCAAAATGTCAGATGGTAACAGTTTTGAAAGAGAGACATGCCCTGTGTTTCGTGTAGTGGATGGTCCAGAACTAAATGATAGGCTGGGATGGTGTTTGTCCTTCTGTTGTCCCACATCTGCTTCATTGTCCAGTCTTGTGGATCTATGCAATATCACACAGGTTCACTTGAGGTATTTATATCCTTGGAAAACAATATAATTGTCCTTAGTTTGAAGTGATATGTCAGCTGCTAAAATTGAAATTTATTAGCCATTACATAATCTGTAGTGTAATAAAATAGCCATTCTGGATTGGGTTTCATATTTGACCTTGCTTATTATCTTTTTAAACTTAACCTTTCCTGTAACATCTTTTTGGGGAAAATACTATGTACCGTGGATAGCAGAGTTCAGTCCATGAAATAAGACGTAGAGTCCACAATGTGAATTTTCAGTAGTTCAAGGCAAGGGAACCCAAAGAAAAGCTCTAAGGATGCGGGGTCCCCAGTACTGAGATTTTATTAGCAGCCATTGTGTGCAAAGATACTATACAATCATTAAACCATGTTTATAAGGAAATACAATGTTTTGTAAATAGATCACCAGAGGGAACAAAGACAAGGAAGTATTGCTAGAAAACTATATGGGAACAGAACAAGTCTTACATCTTAAGAAACAGCACATTCCCAGACCCTTGAGGTGGAAACATCTGTTGTGCAGTTCATTTCCCTCTTAGTGTGCCAAGGGTCAGTGTGCTCTTAGATGCAAACTGTGTTTCTCAGACAAGGCTGTTGCCTACATATGTTTTAGCGTTTTGGAGATTTTCTTATGTGGTCATTTGTTCTATAAATTACCAAATCTAACTCACTAATTTTCTGTCTTCTATATACTTTGAGATGTAATATTGAATTTTTCAGGTAAAACAAGCTCATTTAGAATCTGTAGTAACAAAATGACACGTTTTCTAACTTCAATAATAAGAGCAAAAGCTTTGAAGTCAAACCTGAGGTTTTAAAAATGGTCTACCACTTCCAAGATTTTCAGTCTTGGTAGTTTGAAGATTGAAGATGTGTCCTTAGAAATACAAAATACTTTATTTTTGTTGATACTGGTAAAGGGGATTGTTGTTTTATTTGTTTAGATAGTGAGATTAAGGAGTAGCAGATCAGCTAGGGAGGATTCTCAGCAAGCAGCTGAAAATGGGTCTTTGAAGTAAAGTTAGACTTAGAAATGCAAGTAGGGGCTCATCTGCAAAGAGATGACTTTTGATGTGATAAAAGGTGGTCGTAAGTAATGATACAGAGTAAGAGAAAAAACAGAACCAATGATGACAGAGAAATGAATGAACACAACTGCTCTTTTTAATGTTGCACTTCGAGATTTGACCTGTTGAGAGACATTCATAATGAGAGGCTACAAAGTTTCAGGCCTACATTCCCACATGAAAGCATCAAATATATAAAGATGAACCCAAAATAAATCGTAAGAGCTGGAAAAACCAGTAATCTACAGCAACCAAGTTTATGCCTCCTAAAGAAAAGTCATATTCAGACTGGCAGGGCGCTTTGTGGCGTTTTTCTTGCCTTAGTGCTACTACCATCCTAGAATGGTGTGTTTGGAAGAAAGAGACCAACTTTTGATTCTCTCCCCCTAATGAAGAAGGAACATAGCAGAGCTTGATTTTGGTGATATGGTCACACCTAATAGTAAAGAAAGCTGCTAGTATGTTCTCTAGCATAGTGGCCATATAGCCAGCCAAAACACTGCATTTCAAAAAGGAAGGATGAGAGGAGATAGGGGGAATAATAAGCAGTCCTTACACATCTTTTGGCTATGATGAGGTTACATGCAGAGTTTCAAACACTGTGCTATTCCATAGAATGTGAAATCGTTTCATTACTCATACCAAGTTGCCTGCCACTGATTTCTGCTGTTGTCCTATGAGAAACTAAATATATTTTTAAAAGATTTAAGTAAATTCTCTTGACTACCTTTCCAGAAGAATCAATAATAAAACAAAACGTTTGAGTTTTGTAAGCTGATTGCCATTTATAAATCATAAATACTGGGTTATAGAAAACGTCCTGTAATGGACCTCTACTCCTTGTCCCAAGAGTCCTTTCATTATATGATCAGAAGATAGTAATAGTCTCTTTGTTGAAAAGAAATATATAAATAAAATTGGTCTATTCTTGCTTAGTGTTGACTAAAGAAGAAAATTAACAGGCTTATTTTATAACTTGGTTTTTCTTTATACTGATAAGAAGGGTAACTGATGTGTGATATTTAAAGTCATCCAGTTTGTTAACCAGGGAGCTTAAAGATCACAAATAAGACTAAATTTGGCTATTTTCTCTTTTTTATCATAGGTACTCTACAATGCTTTCTGATAATTAATATACAATAAGTAATATTTTATAATGGCTAGTACTAACGCATCTGAAGCACAAAAGCACTTTATTACGGGTACTGCTTTTTACAAAATACATCTGTGGGCTGGAGATGTAGCTTAGGTGGTAGAATCGTTTTTTCTATCATACGCAAGGCACTGGGTTCAGTCCCTAGTAGTTTACAAACAAGGTGTGGTGGTGCATGCCTATGATCTCAGCTCTTAGGAAGTAGAGACCAGGGGATCCCTTCTAGGTTATCCTTGATGGTTTGCAGCAACCTAGGCTAGAGACCCTGTTTCAAAATATAACTATAAAAAGTACTATCACAGGGACTGAAGAGACATCTCAGGAGTTAAGAGCATTTATTGCTCTTGCAGGGAGCCTAGGTTCAGTCCCAGAACCCACATAGCAATTTAGAACTTCTGTAGCTCCAGTTTCAGGGGATTTGACACCCTCTCTGGCCTCTGCAGGTTCCAAGCATGCTTGTGGTACACATACATACATGCAGGCAAAATATTCACAAATATAAAATAAAAAAAAATATTTTAAAGTACTGTTGTTAAATGTTAAGTATATATGTGAAAAAGAGCACTAAAAACTTTATAACAAAAAATTACTTTCACTTAAGCTGTAAATAACCTCTTTAACACTCTACTTTTTTTTCCTTTAGACATCAACGTATTCTCTATGTAGAGTAGAAAAAACATTTCATTCTTTTTTTTTTCTGTTGAAGCTACTGGTATTAAAATGATTGCTGATGGTTTCTGCTTTAAGTTTTACTTCTTCTATAGACATTGTCTGTTCTGAGCTATAAAATAATTTTCCGTTCCTTATTATCTTAAATATCTGACTTTTTCTCCCAGATTTTAATCCTCAGAAATGTCTTGTCAAAACTTTTAGAATCCCTAAATGTCTTGTGAGGGCCCAATGTCCATTTTGAAGGTAGCTCTTATTAACTGCATCCTCCATGAGGGATAGACACAAGTCCTCTCTTGGCTGAAGTTACTGAAGAGCACAAGAGCTGAACTATTTTTAAAGCCCTTTTGAAGGCCTTACTCCCATTATTGAGAGAACCCTTTGTAGCCCATTTACCTCCTCAACATGAATTTTGCAGGGACACATTCAAAACATGCCATTCTGCCCCTGCTATCCCCACTCCCAAATTCATGTATGTAACATACCTTCATTCCCCAAAGGCTTGATGCATCAATAACAGCTTTTAAAATCTTAAGTTCAAAGTCTTGCTTAAACATCTAAATCAGATATAGATGAGACTCAAGGTATAGTTCATCCTGTAACACATTCCTTACCAGTCGTAAGCCTATAAAATCAAACAAGTTATATGCTTTAAAAATATTATGATAGGGAGTTGGAGAGGTAGGTTAGTAGTTAAGAGCACTTACTGTTCTTCCAGAGGACCAGAGTTAGCCTCCCAGCACCCACACAGCAACTCATCTTCTGTTTCTCCAGTTCCAGAGGATCCAATGATTTCTTCTGGCCCTCATGGATACTGCATACATGTGGTACACAGAAGTACATGGCAAGGAAAACAGCTTTACACATAAAATAATTTTAAAAATATTCAATGATAAAACGAGTGTAGAATAGACATTCCCATTCTAAAGGGAACAATGGGAAAGAAAAAAGGGATAACAGGTTCTGACTAAATCTAAAACCCAGCCGGGCAAAGACTAAATCACGACGCATGAGAATCTTCTTTGAGTCCGTGTCTCATCTTCTATACACCCTAAGGTGGAAGTTGGACCCTCAAGGCTTTAGGCAATCCTGCACCATTTTTCTTTCTACAGATCTCCTGGTTTGGATGACATGCCTTTGATTCTCCCAAGCTAAAGTTACACACTGGTCACTTTACCAGTCTGGGGTCTGGATGGATCTACCCTGACAACTCCCCAAAACATTGCCTGTGCAGAGCACTCTAAGGTGACCCAAACCCCATTACCTTAGTGGAGACTCCAGTAGTACAGCGCCCATAATTCTAAATAATATGTAGAGACTAGACTTGTTATTTAAGAGGAGATCTAACATTTACAAAGAGGTTAATATATAACAGTGTTTTATATTTGCCATTTCTTTCCATCATTCCAGTAAAGATTATTTTTGTTTATTTATTTTTGAGATAGGGGGATCTCACTATGTAGCCCTGACTGCCCTGGAATTTATTATGTAGACCAGACTGACCTTGAACTCAGAGATCTGCCTGCCTCTGCCTCCCCAGTGCTGGAGTTAAAGTCTGAACCACCGTATCTGGCTTATTTTTATTTGTGATAGAACCTCAGGTCTTAAAGTGTGTGAGGGGAGGGCAAATTGGATTGTAAAATGCATTAGTCAGTGTTCTCTAGAGTAACAGAACTTATAGAATAAATACATAGAATGACTTACAGGTTTTGGTCTGACTAATCCAACAATGGCTGCCTATGAACAGAAGGTGGAAGAATCCAGTAGTTGTTCAATCCACAAGGGTGAATGTCTCAGCTGATCTTCGGTGTATGCCAGAATCCTAGCGAAGGAGCCTCTAATGCCAGTGAAGGAGTAGACTTGATAGTGAGGTGAGAGCAAGCAGGCAAAGAGCAAAATCTTCCTTCTTTCCTGTCCTTATGTAGGCTTCCAGCAAAGGTGTGGGCCAAATTTAGAAATGGAGCTTCCCACCTCAAAAGATCTGGCTAGTTAAAAGTGTGTCTTCCTACCTCAAAGATCCAGATTAGAAATGGATCTTTCCACTTTGATTTAAGCAAAAATCACTCACAGATGTGCCCTTACATTTTTGTGTTTAGTTACTTACAGATGTAGTCAAGTTGACAACCCAGAATAACCATCAAAAGTCTACTTGTCAACTTGATGCACAATGGTATCTTCTTATGTCATGCTTATTTTCCAACTGAAAACAATAATCAGGTCATAATTACACCTAATATGATATAACTGTCCCTCATACAACTACAAATACATTACAAGTTTAGAATAGGTGGCAATGTCCCTCAAGGGGGGACATCTTAGCATCTCAAACCTAAATATGATAACCATTGATATTTTCTTAATTGATGTTATATAACATAATTGGAAAAACTGAGTAACAAAACCTTAATATCTGTACAAATGCATTCTTTATAAAATATAACAGAACCATTCATTTTTATTATAATCCTCATTTCTACAACTGGTCACATGGCCTTAACTGGTTGGTATTCATAGTTACATTCCTCTTCTACCCATTCTGTATTTCCTCCACCCTTGGCAAGAACTTCATCGGGTCTTAGCTCTTTTCCTGGAGGAATGACCCATATCTTCATTCCCAAAGGGGCTGTTGTAGTTTCCCACTGACTTTAATCACAGGATATGATAGTACCAAGAGACACCCTAACGGATCTCTGTACTCCACATAATCTCTATTACCTCCATCATGGAGAAGCAATCCAATTTCCCCTTGATAAATCTGGATCAGCCACCTACCTAACACTGTTTCCTTCCCTAGCCTGTTGGCTTAAGAGTGTCAGAAGCCGAAAGTGGCCCCGGCGAAGTCTGAGCTTCCTGTTCAATGTAATGTTTGGCTCCTGGCAGGAGCACTTCCCACTGTGGAACCAAAACTTTAAAACTAGTTTTTCATAGTTTACCACTTACCATACTGAGAAATGGATGACAGTGCTATCAGGGGAGAGCCAAATGATAATCTGATCTGTCTAACTCATTATATCCTAGATAAGTCCTGGTCTCTAGTGGATGGTGGAATGGGGAGCTTATTAAAACAGTACACAAAGAATGGTTGAAGAAAAAGCTATGTGCTGGCCAAAATATATGATCTTGTATGCTAAAAAAAAGTAAAATTGATGCTCAGTTTGCTAAAGTTGTATGACAGATTTTAAACATAAATTGTGTATAAATTATTAGCTTTTGTCTAAACTACAGTATATTAGTGTAAGTAATATTTTCCTTCATGAACTGTGGCACTCCCTGCGAGAGCGTTTTTATGCAAGCAGAGTCTTCAATAAAGCTTTCATATCCATTAATCTTGGAGCAATTTAAAATGTTTTTAAATTGAGACTGTGTTTTACCCACTCAGCATTCCATAGTAAAAATCATTGGAAGAAATCTATAGTATTTTTTTCAGAATATTGAGATTAATTCTTGAACATGAGAATAAATAATATTTGACCAGTGTAGAATATTATAGATGGCTTAATATAGGAAGTAACTGTCTTGAGAAATAGAAAAATTAAAGCATCTAATGTCTGCAATAGAAAAAAATTCAATTAACAGAACTCTATCTTAATATTTATGAAACTTATGAAAACTTGAACAGCTGTATGTCCAAAATTATTGAAAATATGGTATCTTAGTTTTGAAGAGGACAGGCTGAAATTTTTCCTTAATAAAAGAACACGTATTTTTAAGATTTTTTATGCATATTAATGCTTTGCCTGCATATATGCCCATGCATCACACTCATGCCTGATGCCTGTGGAGACCAGAAGAGAGCACTGGATCCCCAGAACTAGTGATACAGATGTTGTGAACTGCCATGTGAATGCTGGGAACCTGACCCAAGCCCTCTGCGAGAGCAGCATGTGCTATGCACTGCTGAGCCAGCTAGTCAGCATAATTCTTAAGATGTGGTTTTTGCTTTATTAATGATACTCTGGAGTATGCTTGAATAACCCTTTTTGATAAATTGACATATATAATATTATACATTTGATCTCCATCTTGCTGTTTTGCTGTTGAACACTAAGAAAGAATACGCAACCCTTTATGACTCAAGTACCTATATCTATATACCTGTTTACTTCTTAGATTATGATAGACCACTTGTTTTGCTAGTCTTTGGAATTAGAAGGAGTGTCAAGTACACAGAAGCCAGAGTCATCTTAGCCAGATGGTGTTTGATACAGATGGATGGTTAGTTGTCATGCAGATCTCCTAGTTGGTAACTTGTTGCTGCCATCTGACTCAAAGAATCATTCACACACACTGGCTGTCAAAAGCATCTTCTCTTCTGTCTGTTTTAGCTGTCATGTCTGTGCTCTGTACAGAAGTGTTGACAAGACATTACTGTTGTACATTTTCAATGTGGTTGTTAGTGAGTTTTCTGTTTGCAGGGTCTTTGATAGTACTGGAATGCACTTGCTTTGTAATTGTATATTTTAAAATACTGTGTGCATCGATTTTCTGATCCTTTAAAAAAGATTTCATGCTATTTGTTTATTCACAATCATTTCGTTTTTTAAAAATATATATATAAGTAAACTTGCTTTACTTAGTTTTCAAGCATCAAAAGCAAGGTCATTATCCCACTGTTCCTTCAGGTCATTCTTAAAGGCATATCTATTTCTCAGATATTTCATTAATGATTTAATTAGCCTGTTATTCAATTAATATATACTGAGCACCTCAGTATATACCAGACACTATGTGGTACTAGAGATTACAGTAACAAATAGTCTTTGCCCATCAGACATATAGACAGACTAGAATACTCTAACTACCATAACTACATGAAAGTCCAGGACATGCTCTACTGTTTTCCAGCTACATTTTCAGCATAAATATCATCTGATTTAAGAAATAGTTCAAGATTTCTATGTGAATAGCCATTGATATATTAACTTTCCCAACTATTGAATACATTATTTGTTATAATATGTTATAAACAGATGTGCTGAAGTGTGTCTTTAAGCTGGAGAGGAGAAGATGAAAATTAATTGGCAGAAGTGTTCTGAGTTGGTTCCAAATGAACATACATGGTCTTTTGGTTTCTTCACTAAAATTGGGGGTGGGGAAGCATAATGGATGAAGAATGGGCTGAGACTTGAATAATTTAGACATTTATTCTCAGCCTATCTCTAATTTGCTAGGTTTTTTTTTAATCTTGTCACTTGTTCACTTAACAGCAGTAGGATATATATACCTATCAAGATATAGTGAAAAATAGGTAATTATTGAAATTATTTTTGATGCTTATGAAGAATTAGAGTTCTTTGAAATAAAAATGTTCTAAATGCATAAAGTGCATAGGGAAGGACTTAATATATTGCTGATTCTTTCACCTCAGGAAGTGTATGTAGCCCAAATAATTTTAAGGTATTATGGATTAACTATAATGTTAGCATCCTTTCTATAGTCAGTTTACCACACTCATTCCAGCAGCTTGGATGCCAATGTGTGTAAGACTAAGATGTCTTAGTCTGGGAAGCGTGGCTCAGTGTTTGACTTGAATATCTAGGGTTCAGTGTCTAGAGCTTGAATTCTCTAAGGCTGAGACTCATCATCGATTCTTTCTTCTGCTTATGATAATCAGCATATGTTTAACTTCATTTGTGGGGTTGGGTGGGGGAATGTCAAGTTATGTAAGACTGCCCACACACAACATACAAAGCTAACATGCCAGTGGGGTTACTTACCTGCTGTTGGTTATTCATGTTTTCAGTGTCCTGTGTATAAAAGTCCACCTTTTATTTGGGTGTGTTATTTTTCTTTAATTTCTTAAATTTGTATTTGAGACTTAAGGAACAGATCTTTATTTATAAAGAACTTTAAGCTTCTTTGGGATCTGAAAATAATACAAGTTCATTAACTATGAACTTTTGATTTAGTCATTTAAAAAAAATCAAGCATCTAGTATATACCAAAGGTTGCTATAATTATTAGGACCCTTTTCGTATTTTAAGAAATTTATATTTAGTCATTTGTTCCTCCAGTGGTAGAAAGCGGCAAAGTCTTTCATATTATGCTTTCTTAATATAGCTTTTAAGAATATACTAATTAGGTAATTGTGATACAACATTTTCAGATTTTTCTTGAAGGTTGGCACGTCTATATATCTATATTCCTAATACATATGTCATTTTCATTGTTGTTTTCACAGCCAATATAAAAAATAGCAAGATGGATGGAACAAAATATAAGGAGATTATGCCACTTAGAATCTATAAATACTATTTTATATAATAAAAATCAACCCTCATGTGCTTATTTCTGGCCACTATACTTTTAGAATTTATATTTGGTTTTCATAATCTTTACTTCTAGCTACTTTTGTAGTTTTGTACTCTAAAAATTAATAGCAGTGTTTATTGAAAAGACATAAAATTTTGTTTTAAGACTGGTATGTTTGTTAAAAGGTAACTTTAATGCAGCATCTACTTAACCATTCATGCTTTTTTTATTTACAAGTATTAAATTTCAAATTACAATATGTTGGTCTTTACTGAAAGACCAAGAAAACACAGTGCCAACCTCTTGACTGAAATCTTTAACTAAGATAGTTTTTAAAAGTTGGATAGTGTTCTGATTGTTTTAAGTCACTGATACAATAATGACCACAAGTGAATCCCTGGAGCCAGTTCGTGACTCAAGAGTAGACTTTTCAGTTACCTGGGCTTCAGGCAGCTCCTGTGCTTATTAATAGACAGTAAATGCATCTGTCAGTGAGCATCAGGCTAACTGGGGTTTTGTTTTGTTTCTTCTTGTCTTCAGACTGAGAACTATGAACAAAGAATACGTGAGCAACAAGAACAGCTGTCATTTCAACAAACTCTTATTGACAAGCTAAAATCACAGCTACTTCTTGTGGATTCTGGTCGAGGTATTTCTTTCTTTCTTCCTTTTTTAATGTGTTTCTGGAAACACTTTTAAAAAAGGTAAAATTTGAGTTTTCCTATTTTTTCCTTTTTTTTATTCTGATACAAGAAGCATAGTATAGCTATACATTATGTTTATTTAATTGAAACTTGTAGGACATGGGGAAGTGGACCCTCATGTATTCTACAGACAGAAACCCTAGATTGCTGAAACTTCCTTGAAGGCACTTGGCCAATGAATAGCAAAGAGCTTTCTAAAAAGTCTGTGCCTTTGAGATAAAACTAGAAGCTCTAAGAGTCTATTGTAAGACAATTTGTTTAAGTGCTGGAGGGTGCACATACATTGTACATCACAATAGACATCTAGAGATGAAAAGTCAGAGGAAGTGTCTAGCTTCCAGATAAAAGAGTGAGAAACTCTGGGCCCTTCCATAGTCCTTGCCCTGTGTGTGTCTCCCTTTAAATGTCCTTTCAATAAACCAGTAAATAATCCAAAAAGGTACAGTGTCCAAAAGTTAAGTTACAGTGAACAACTCTGTAGCCAAGAAAAGCAGTGATAATAGTTAACTTACCAACAGAAATATGTTCATGATATGCCGCAAAGTAAAGATAGTAAGGTAGAAAGTAAATGTAGTGTATTTCATGTGTACAGAAAAACATCATTTGAGTTGAGTTTATATGTAGAAAAGAAAAACATAAAATATAAATTACAGTGTTAATAAGAACAGTTCACAAGTGATGAAAATTGATAGCTTTTTTTGTTTTTTTAAATAATTTTTTAAAATTTGTATTTACTTATGGGTGTTTTGCCTGCTTATGTGTCTATACCATGTGTGTGCCTGGTACCCACCAAACCAGAAGAGGGTGTTGGATCTCCTGGAGCTGGAGTTAATAGATGGTCATGAGCCACTGTGGGGTTCCAGTAATCACCCATGTCCTCTAGAATAGCAGCAATACTCTCAACCACTGAGCCATCTCTCCAGCCTCCAGCTCCTTGTTATCATAACTACATCTCCTAATTGTCTATAAGCAGGAGTTCTTTTCAAGTATAATTATCTTAAACAAGAAATGCATACCTAAAAAGTGATGTATAAAAGTTTAATTGGCCTGGGAGTGTAGCTAGGGTGGAACACTTAGCTAGTTCATCCCAAGCACTATTCCCCTCCTCCAGAAAAATAGCCCTAAGAGTTTAACTGTTGATAAAGTAAAATGTGAAAAGTATAATTAATTCTAGTCTTCTGAATTCTGTATATTTTACCATTGACTCATGGGAAAAGAAATGCTTAGTGGGAAGGAAAAACTCTAAATGGGCAGTTTGCCAAGGTAAATATTATATAAATATTGAATATTGTAGAGCTTATAATTTATTCTTTTGAAATTATTTAGATTTGTTTTTGTTTATTTGGTTGGTTGGTTTGTTGGTTTTTTGTTGTTGTTTGGTTGTGGGTTTTTTGAGACAAGGTTTCTCTGTGTAGTCCTGGCTGTCCTGAAACTCGATGTGTTGACCAGGCTGGCCTCAAACTCACAGAGATCTGCCTGCCTCTCTGCCTTCCTAGTACAGGGATTAAAGGCGTGCGCCACCATGCCTGGCTTTATTTTTATTATATTTTCCCAGAGCTTTCTACTGATGTACAGTGTTTTGTCTTGCAGATAACAGTTATGGCTATGTTCCTTTGCTTGAAGACAGTGAGAGAAGGAAGAATCATTTGACTCTTGATGAACCACAAGATAAAGTAAGAATACTGAGGGATAAGCAGTCAAAGGTAGGAAGTATTGTCAGACTCATTCTTAAGAGAGTTAGGCTTCACAGACTTACAAATTATTTAGTCTGTATGCTCTCACAGTTTGAGTGGGTAAAGCATGGGAAGAAAGTAGATAATATTTTTTTGCCCCTAACATTGCTTCTGCAGAAACCAGCACTTAAATGCTGATATACAATATATCTTCCTCATCTCATCTTTCTTAGGCAATGACCTGCCACTGAAATCTTTTTTTTTTTAAGAAAAATTTTTAAATTCACTTTACATGTATGTATGTGTGCACCATATGCATGCAGTGCCTTCAGAGGTCAGAAGAGGTATCAGATCTCCTGGAACTAATTATAGACAGTTGCGAGCTACCATGTGGGTGCTGGGAACCAAACCCAGGTTCACTGTAAAAACAGTTGTGCTCTTAACCACTGCGCTATCTCTCTCTAGCCCCCATTTTATTATTTTTAATAATGTGTATGTGGGTATCTATATGTGGATGTATGCACATGTATGCAGATACCCATAGGCCTGATACGTTAAATCTTCTTGATCTGGAGTTATGGTTGCTTGTGAGGTATATGAAGAAGGTGCTAGGAACCAAACTCAGGTCCTCTGCAAGAGTAGTACATAGGGGCCAGGTGACGGTGACACACACCTTTAATCCCAGCACTCGGGAGGCAGAGCCAGGCGGATCTCTGTGAGTTCAAGGCCAGCCTGATCTACAGAGTGTGAGATCCAGGACAGGCACCAAAACTACACAGAGAAACCCTGTTTTGAAAAACCAAAAAAAAAAAAAAAAAAGTACATAGTATTTACTGATGAGCCAATTCTCTCCAGTCCCTTGCCATTAGAATTTTAAACAAAGTTGTGTATCCACAAACATGACATATCCATCTCAATATAATTACTTATATTTAAAATAAAGCTTAAGCTTCATATTTCCTAGTGTTTTTTAAAGATTTGTTTGTGTATGTCTGCATGTTAGTATGCTCTTTGTGTGTATGGGTGCATGTGCCTGTTACATACTCACAAGAGCTAGAATAGAGTACCAAGTATTCTCCAGTATTACTCTCTGCTACTAGTAAGGTCTGTTTGTGTGTTTTATGTGTGTGAGTGTTTTACCTGCATGCCTTCATATACACCACATGTGTGCTTGGTACCCGTGGAAGTCAGAAGAGACCATCAGATCCCCTGAACTGGAGTTAAGGATGGTTGTGAACCACTGCGTGGGTCCTCAGAGTCAAACTGGGGTCCTCTGAAAGAGCAACAAATGATCTTCACCACTGAAGCATCTCCCCAGCCCCAGAGCTGGGGGTCTTTCCCTGGATCTGGGGCTTGCGTTTTCTCCTAGTCTGGAAGCCAGAAAGACTCAGCAGTCCTACCTCCCCTCCCTTGGAGCTGGGGCTGCGGTGGATACTTGAGAACTAGGATCAGAACTCCAGTCCTCATGACTGCACCCAGCACTCCACTGAGCCATCTCTCCAGGCTCTCTAGAGGTTCCCCATGCCCCTCGTGTCAGAAGTGTTCAATGAAGTGAAATTCTAACAAAGTAATACAACTTTAAACTGAGGTAGATGGTAAGACAAATGATCCTAGATTTAAATCGTTTTCTATTTTTCCCTTCAACTTCCTTTGCTTGGCTAGCCTATTTCCAAAGGATTAATAATACTGCACCAAAATTATACTGTATTCCAGACCATGGAAAAGACCTAAAGAAATAAGCTCTGGGTAAGGAGTAAATATAAATTCAGTGATTTACCATCGTGATCCTTGTTAATACAAGAGAGACGTATGTGATAGCCATATTTTAATTCTTTGAAAACTCACGAATTTCGTTTTCTTGTACTATTACCATTTGATAGAAATAAAATTAGACTGTATTTTAAATTTCTCCTTTTATGTATCTCAATCCAAAGGGCTAGTGAATACTTAATATATAAACAAGAAATCTATTCTTTATATTCATATTTATATTTATTTTTCTTTTCAAAATGTTTCTAACTGAAATGAATTACATCACTTCCCCCCTCCTGTCCCTCCCTCAAGCCCCTCCTCACTACCCTTCCTTGAACCACTCTCATGCCCCTTTCTCAGGTTGATAGCTTCTTTTTCCTTGATTACTATTATAGTATATAGAGGTATAGTGTATGTCTATATAGTGTATATGTATATATATATATATATTCCTTGATTTTATACATATACATGCATGTATATATGTGTGTATATATACATACATACACAACTTGCTGACCCATTTCCATTTTCTGTATGTATACAGTTTCAGGGCTGACCATTCTGAGTTGGACAACCAATAACAGGGCTCATCCCTGGGAGAGGCTACTGATCCCTCTTTCATCAGTCATTAGTTGCCTATAGTTCTTTGTCTAGGGGTGGGACCCCACAGAATTTTCCTTCACAAGTTAACATGTCCGTTGATACTGCCATTGTTCTGGCCTTGTTTATGCAGCCATTTCTAGGAGAGATGTTCTCCAGATGATACAGTTTTTCCGCCCCCTCTTCCATTACGTTCCCCAGAGATGCAGGAACAATAGTGTGGAGGAATCCATCAGGGCTGGGCTCCCCCCTATCTGTTGATCTCTGCACTGTGTCCAGTTGTGATTTTCTGTGATGGCTTCCATCTGCTGCAGAGAGAAGCTTCTTTGATTTGGGGTGGTACCTACACTTGTCTGTGGGTATAAGTAGCAACAGTAGATTGTTTTCTAAGGTCCATGACCTCACTAGCCCCAGGAAGCTGGCTGGATTTCCAATACCAGGCATGATTTCCCTCCTCTTGAGTGGGCCCTAAGTCCTGTTATACAGCTGTTGATTGCCACTGACGTGTGAGTGAGTGCCACTTACTGCGCCTTTCTGTGTGTCTTGCCATGCTGGTAATTGTCGTGGTTCAGAGGTATTACAGCTGTTCAGTTGCTTCCCGCCCTTGGCATCTTGTACAGTATGTTCTGGAACCAGGGAAGTGAGACCACAGGAGACAGGCTTTCAGGTCAGGTCCAGCTCTAGTCATCCAGGTCCTGTGTCCTTCCTGAGTGTGAGGTGTCTTCAGCCCACCTTCAACTCCTGAGAGAGAACCAAGAGCTTCATCTATATCGTTTGGGGAGTCACTTGGACTATCTTGACCAACCTTTCAAAAGGAGGGTTTCTTTTTTCTTTTTTTGGTTGGATCCCCCTCCCTGTTACTCCTTTTCCCATTTCATATTACCTGTGTTCTCTACCTGCTGCCCCTCCCCCAACACACATGCTGTATACTCCCTTCTGAGGATTTGAAGCGAGGAACCACAGATGAGGGAGAACATGTGGTGTTTGTCCTTCTGGTCTGAGTTATCTCACTCAGCATAATCTTTTCTAGGTCTTTACATTTACCTGAAAATTTCATGATTTCATTTTTCTTAATATGAACAGTATTCCATTGTGTATATGTACCATGTTTTCATTACCCATGTTTTTGCTGAAGATTATTTAGGTTGTTTCCATTTTCTGGCTTTTGTGAATAGGATGGCCATGAACATACCTAAGCAAGTATCTGTGGAGTGGGATGTCAGGTCCTTTGGATATGTGCCAA
This sequence comes from Peromyscus eremicus, assembly GCF_949786415.1. Taxonomy (NCBI): domain Eukaryota; kingdom Metazoa; phylum Chordata; class Mammalia; order Rodentia; family Cricetidae; genus Peromyscus; species Peromyscus eremicus. The sequence goes on from NC_081419.1 coordinate 40,207,608, forward strand.
GGAGTGGTATAGCAGATCATATGGTAGATTTATTTTTAGTTCTTTGAGGATCCTTCATACTAGTTTCGAGAATGGCTGCACCAGTTTGCATTCCTGCCAACAGTGAATAGGAGTTCTTCTTTCTCTACAACTTCACCAGCATTCACCAGTCAGTTGTTTTATTGATCTTAGCTGTTCTGACTGGGAAAGATAACATCTCAAAGTAATTTTAATTTGCATTTCCCTAATTACCAAGGATAACAAATTCCTTTTGAGGTATTTCTTAGCCATTATTATTTCTTCTAGTGGAAACTGTTTAGATCACTAGTCCATTTCTCATTGGGCCATTTGTTCCCATGACTTTTTTTTTTTCGTTCTTTGTATATTCTTGATTTAATCCTCTGGCAGATGTGTACTGGCAAGGATTCTCTCCTGTTCTGTAGATTTCTTCTCATGCTTGATTGTTTTCTTAGCTGTGCAGAAGCTTTTGAATTTTATGAAGTCCCAGTTGTCATTTGTTGGCCTTAATTCCTGGGCAAGTGAAATCCTGTTCAGGAAGTCCTTTCCTACACCTCTATCTTGTAGGCCACCACCTATGCTTTCTTCTAGCAGTTGTAGTGTTTCAGCTGTCAAATTTGAGCTCTTTGATCTACTTGGATTTTTTTTTTCCAGTTTGATAGATAGAGGTCTAATTTCATTCTTCTTCTGCATGTGGACATCAGTTTTTCCTAGCACCACTTGTTAAAGATACTGACTTTTCTTGAATGTTTCTCACTTTTTGTCCAATAGCAGATGGCTGTAGTTATGAGTACTCATGTTTGGGTCTCTGTTTATTCTGCTGGTTTCCATGTCTGTTTATGTGCCAGTATCATATTGCTTTTATTACTATAGCCTATATTGTGGGTTTTTAATTTTTTCTTTATTTATTATGTATACACACACCAGAAGAGGGCATCAGGTCCCATTATAGATGGTTGTGAGCCAGCCACCATGTGGTTGCTGGGAATTGAACTCAGGACCTCTGGAAGAGCAGCCAGTGCTCTTAACCTCTGAGGCATCTCTCCAGCCCCTCCCTCTATATTGTGTTTTTAAGGATAGCTTAGATTTATTACATATTTGAGAGCTGGCTATATATTCAGTGTAAAATAATTAGTCCTAACTTAGAGAAAATATTGGCTAATTAAACAATTGAAATTAAAATCTTTTGCATTTGCATATGTATTGATCTGTGCTTAATAAGTTATCATTAAATTCAGGTATTTTAGATAATACAGATGAAAAATTATTTCCTAATATTTTGTTATATTAGCTTTTTTTTCCCCAAAAAAATGAAAGCAGTCCACAGTTGCTATTTTGTAAAAGTACACATCTGCATGATGAGACTAGGAAAGCATAGAGGAATGGATAAGATATACTATAATATGTTGATAATATTTGAATAAAACTAATCTATTTCTAGAAGTTACACTCCTAGTCAGTCGGCCTTGTAAGTTAACAGAAATCACTTTAACCAGTAAGAGAAAGATTTACTTCTAACCACCCAGAGTCCTTTTGTCCTTGTGTCTGGTGGATGGCTTGAAGAGTTGTTGTCTGTAAACAATTTCTGTTAGATGTGCAAGGGGGAGGCTTTTGGGCACTTTGGCAGATCACACTTGTGTAGCCAACCTCGAGAAATGAAACATGAAGCGAAGAAATTAGAGATACATTGGGCAGGGGGACAGGGGGAGACCTTTTTAGAAAATTTGACTTAAGAAACTTAAAATTGGGTTAGCTTAAAATTTTAAGTTAAGAAACTTAAAATTAGGGGTTTAGCTCTGTGGTTGAGTGCTTGCCTAGCATGCATGCATCCTGGGTTCAGTCTCCATTACTGCAATCGGCCTGTGTTTGTGCTATTCCTATAAAGGGAGTGTGCAGGAGTCCTTTTTCTTCTAAAAAGATCATTAAAAGGTCAAGACAGCAAGGCTCTATTATTAGATAATGCTCAGTACTCTACTTAGAGTTGAAAGAATGTGCCTAATTTAACTTGAATAACTGGGTTTTTATCTCTTGTTCACCATGGTAGTTACATATCTTTTGCAATGTCTATCATATAACTAGTTACCCTAAAGTTACTAAAAAACTTAACAGCATAAAAACAACAAATTATTTTCTCAATTTCTGTGTATCAGAAACTCAGGAGTGACTTAGCTGGATGGTTGTGGCTCACGATTTCTCGTGTTGTTGAAATCAAAAGTAGGCAAGGATTGGCGGCTTGAAGGCTTCACTTGTTAGAGGATGCACTTACAAGATGGCTCACTCACATAACTTTTGGCAGGAGGCTTTGCCATATGGATGTCTACTCATAGCCTGGCAGCTAACTTTGCTCGAAGTAAGGGATCCAAGAGTAGAGTACAAAGTGCTTTCTATGACCTAGTCACTAGAGTCACATACCTTCACTTCCACAGTATTCTTTCTGTTCATTAGAAGTTGTCAGTTGCTCCAGGAACAAAGAAGTAAATCTGTATCTTAAATAATAAAGCAATAATGTGTTATATATTTTTTAAGTATCCATAAGCATTGTAGATCACAGTCAATAGAGGAAAATGACAATGGTAAGGGGTAGGGAAAGGGTTAGTCTCCCCCATCAAATGATGACAATGAATTCAGTTTCCTGAGTCCTGTGATTATGCTCAGAAGGAAGAAATACCATGGTCTATGATCTTAAGAATTTGAAAAATTTTATAACATAAATATAGACTTTTAAGAGAATGTTAATGGACAATTTTTAGAGAACTAAAAAACCATTGCATGTTGTTACTACTTTTTGTAAGCAGTTTTGAAAATTGAAAATATTTATAAATAAGAAATCCAATTCTGTGAAAATGTACCTTCCTCCTCTCTTTTCCCATCCCCATTGTGTGCACATACACTGAACTTGAGTTCCTTTTAAGCTTTGAATACTCAGTGGTATTGCAGCTCAGAGTTCCAAATGCTACCACGGTTCTTCCAAAAATAACATGGTCAGGTCTGTCACAGCACTGTGGTCCTGGTACCAATTTCTCTATTAGTTTGCTTCCTTTTGCTGTGATAAGCACCACAACCAAAAGCAACTTGGGGAGAGAAGGGTTTCTTTCATCTTATAGTTGTAGTTCATCATGAAGGGAAGTCATGGCAGGAACTCCAGGCAGGTACCTGGAGAAAGGAACTAAAGCAGAGATCTTGGAGGAATACTGCTTATTGGCTTGCTCTCTGTGGCTTGCTCAGTATGCTTTTTTATACAAGCCAGGATCCCCTGCCCAGGGATGGCACCACCCTCAGTAGGCTGGGTCCTCTAGCATCAATCACTACGAAAATGTCTCCACAAGCTTGCCTAAAGGCTGGTCTGATGGAAGCAAGTCCTCAATCTGGATTCCCTCCTCTCAGGGACTCTAGTTTGTATCAAGTTGACAGAAACCAACTAGCACATACTCCTTCAGTTTTTATGTTGGGCAGTTTGGGCAGGTGGTGTGAAGTTGAACACCATTAAGCTTTCTGGCCTTCTGTAGTTTAGAGAATCTTAGATTGACAGGTCTTGGTTTTGGGTGACATCTTCGTGCTTGCATTGTGTGCATTTACATACTCTGGACTTATGGTTGATTTCCAGCTTAGGGATATCTGTCTAAGTGTTGGGCCCCATACCTTTCTTCAGTACTTTAGAAATCATTTTCTGTTGCAAGTCTCTTAAACTGCATGCATATATATATATATATATATATATATATATATATATATATATATATATACACACACACACACACACACACACACACACACACACACACACACACACTATAATATTGTAGTCCAGGCTTTGTATCTAGAGAGTATAACATACAGATAGATGGCAGACATGCTATTTATCATTTAAACAAAACTTAAAATTCAGACTTTTCAACAAGACATTCATCACCAAGTGATTTCCATCAGAAAGTTATATCTGATTTATTTTGTCTAAGCATAGTACTATCGTAAGTTTTCTAAGAGAAGAGATTGCAATAAAGTTGACAGTTACTCAGACATTAAAAATATTGTCAGCTAGGCAGTGGTGTTTGCACGCCTTTAATCCCAGCATTTGGGAGGCAAAGGCAGACAGATTTCTATGAGTTTGAGACCAGCCTAGTCTACAGAGTGAGTTCCAGGACAGGCAAGGCTACACAGAGAAACCCTGTCTCAGAATAAATAAATAGATATATTGTCCCTGTGTCCTGTTAAAGCTCACCTTTGTCTTTCCCTCTTATTACACAGAAACGAAGCTGTAGTTGGTCAACAGTGGTACATGCCAACCTGGAGCTTACAGAAAACTGAAGAAAAATGTGTTCTTATGTGTACCATGTTAGAGAATCCTTGCCTTTTCAGTGTAAGCAAATGTCTCATTCTGAGGGTAGAACCAGTTTTATAAGTTCCTTGAATTTAAATTAGTATAATATCTATGCAAATATATATATACACACACACATACACATGTATAATAAATTTTAGAAAAAGAAAATGAGAAATGACATCTTCCCTAACATTTAAGCAAATTTGAGTATGTTCAATGTGGCTGTCTTTTCTCCCCTTATGTCCCCCAATTGTCCCTTTTTTCACATCACCCTTCTCCCCTTTTTAGTTGTAAAATGGAGTTGGCATATTCTTTCCGGCCTTGGTTTCTCATGCTAAAGCATGAAGAGGCTGTTTTCTCTCACAGCCTCAGTAGATAAGGAACAGCCCCACCCCCACCCCACCCCACCCCCGCCACACACAAAGCAATCTAGTTTCTCTTACTGTTGTGTTAAAATCTGTCATCCTAAAAGCTCTCACATCTAGTTTGAAGGTATGATTTTTCAGTGTTATAGAATGCACCTACATTCAATTTGTTGGATTTGGGTTTTGTTTTGTTTTCTTCCTTACATTGTATACTAAGAATCCAGCCTCATGTACAAAACACAGCTGTAAAAAGGAAAGCTCTTAGCGGCTGTTGATAATATACTAATACTTGGTAAGAGGCAGGTCCTCTTTTTACAATTTTGTTGGCATGTGTGTGCACGTGCCCCATGGTGCACATGTGGAGGTCAGAGAACAACGTGCAGGAGGAGTCTGGATTAAACTCCAGTAGTCAGGCTTGGTGACAGGTGCCTTTACCCGCTGCTGAGTCATCTCCCTGGCCGCATCAGTGAACTTCTCACCTCTTTAAGAGCCAGTGGTCTGTCTTACATTTGGACTGTCTTTTTACTCAGATAGGTTTATAACATAATGAGCTAGCCATTTGGAGGTTATTGGTTTACTGGATTGTAGAGATTATAGATCTTCCAAGTATTAACTTATTAGATAATATTTAAAAATCAGATTTAATAGAATCATCAAGCTCACCACAAAAGCCTTTAACTATTGGGCAGCTGTCAAGCTTGCTATAGCAGGTACAACTTTTCTAAATTGTAGTTCTCACTTGAAAGCTCAAATTTTATTATTGGCAACAAGTCTTGTCAGTTGTTTTCTTAAAGTGACAGGCTAGCTTCATTTGCTTTTGAGAAAATGTCTGACTAACCATAGCCTGCATGTCATTCATTCTGTGAAGTGAAAATAGCGTTCTATTAAAAAAGTGACTAGTTCAGCTTGCACCTCAAACATTACACAAGTTTTTTCCCCTAAGACAACCCTTGCACTTGAAGATAACATCAGGAGTTTCGCTCACAGTTGCTTTTTGTACCATCAGTGTAAAGCCAATACAGTAAGCCTTGCAAACACCATTTTAATGCTATTGTGAAAATAGTTTAGCTAATAGATAGCATTATGTAAGTTTAATCATTAACCTCTTTGCAGATGCCAAAAGAAAACATAGACCATGTCAGAGAAAAAAATGTCTTTATTAGCTGTAAAATAGCAAGCAGCAAGAATAGATTTGCCTTGTTCCCACCTGGCAGGAGGAGGTTTACATAGGAGAACCCAGATGGATGCCTGTGATTATGTTAGTGGAAAGGAGCGTTTAGCTTAGGGAGTCTTGCCCTTTATAACAAGCACCAGTTCAGCTGGATCTTTGGGAAACTATGTGCTCTTTCAAGTTGGCTGTCTGTAAACACAGTCCAGAAAAATGCCCAGATAAAGAATAGTCAGAGCCTTGGGTTCTTGACATGTGCAAGGACACCCAAGGCCTGTGACAGATCTCTCTCTCCAATTACAGATATCTTGAAAGACTCTTGGCATTCACAGGGTCCTGAATTCTTGTTGAGACTCACTGGTGAAGATAGATTGTAATTTCCTGTTAGAAATGATTTTTACCTTTTTCTCAGTAAGAGAAATACTAAGAATATTCTAGCATTTCATCAGCTTTAAGAATGCATGAAGATGGGCTGGAGAGATGGCTCAGCGGTTAAGAGCACTGCCTGTTCTTCCAGAGGTCCTGAGTTCAATTCCCAGCAACCACATGATGGCTCACTACCATCCGTAATGAAATCTGGCGCCCTCTTCTGGCCTGCAGGTGTATATGCAGACAGAACACTGTATACATAATAAATAAAAATAAAAATCTTAAAAAAAAAAAAAAAAAAAAAAAAGGGCCGGGCGGTGGTGGCGCACGCCTTTAATCCCAGCACTCGGGAGGCAGAGCCAGGCGGATCTCTGTGAGTTCAAGGCCAGCCTGGTCTCCAAAGCGAGTTCCAGGAAAGGCGCAAAGCTACACAGAGAAACCCTGTCTCGAAAAACCACAAAAAAAAAAAAAAAAAAAAGAATGCATGAAGATTACAATGTTTTCTCGTTGTTCCTCTTCACATTTATTGGATAATTTTTATATATTAAGTGATACTTATAAATTATCTCCAGTTACTTATCTGTATCTATTGTAGTATGCACGTAGCAAATGCTGATTTTTTTTTAAAACTGTAATCTAGTAGAAGTGTGGAGTAGAGGGGTATGTAGCTCAGAGGTAGAGTACATGCTTATCATGTGCATCCTGGATTTAAGAATATATGTAATGGGACAGCAAGGTAGCTCAGTGAATAAAGATACTTCCACCAAATCTGATGACCTGAGTTTGATCCTGGGGACCCACTTGGTGAAAGGAGAGGATTGCCCTGGCATGCATGCACAAGTCTCACCACACACAATGTATAAACTAATATAATAAATTTTTTAAAAGAGAGAATGTATGTGGGTTAGAAATGAATACTAAAAAGCCACTTAGCTTTGTTTAACCACAGGCTCTCCAGCATTTTCCTAATGTGGTATTTTGACATGTTTTAAATGGGCTTAGTAATCCCTTCAGTGACATTGCTAAAATTTGGAGGTTGAGGAGGGGGTGGCTCACCTAAGTTTTCATTTGCACCTAATACATTACACTCTGAATTCTCCTGTTCACTAGGCAGACTCCTTATGTTAGGACAGGAGACTCACACTGAAAGATTTTTTTCTTTGCCATTAGTCATATTTCCATATTCTTTTTAAATTTTTTAAAGATGTTTTTATTATGTATTTTTAGTATGGTTTTATTAAATGTAAAATACAAATATGAATACTGTTGCTACCACAAGAGTTGGCATCTTTTATTACTATGTCAAAGTTTTTAATTGTCCATATAAAAAAAGAAATATAAGAATATGGGGAATATTAGCATCTAATCTACATTTTCCATTGGCAGTAGAATAAAGCATCAAATCTGGGTTTTTTTTTTATTTCTTCTGCATCTACATAATTAAGATCATTTCACATTTTTTAAAACTTAATTCACAAAATAATAGAATCAGGTCTTTGACACTTATGAAACAGGTTTTTTATTATGTGTATGCATGTTTTGCCTGCATGTATGTGTGTGCACCACATGCATACCTGGTGCTGGTCACACTGCATCTGCACTCAGGAAGCAAGGAGGATGAATGCTGGTGCTTTCTCCTTCTTTTATATTCAGTCTCTGCTCTCAGCCCATGGGATGGGAGGGCACATTTAAGGTGAGTCTTTCCTTACTTTTCTGGAAGCACCTCATTGACACACCCAGAGTTGTGTTTCCATGGTGATTCTAAATCCAATCAAATTGACATTGAAGATTGATCATCACAGTACTGTGTACATTAAATTACAGGTAAAGGGTTTTTCCAGATCAGTTTAATATAAAGGGGGCCCTTGGGAGAGGGGTATGAGAAATCTTACGTTAAATGGTTACTTAAGTTATGTGGTTTCTATTTTACATGAGAATTCACCCCCAGGAATAAATATTTATACTCCTTAAGAAGTATATTAAGGTGCTGGGGAGGTGGCTGTGTACCTGAGAGCACTGCCTGCCCTGCCAGAGGAACTGGGTTTGATCCCCAGCACATGGCAGCTCACAACTCATTTGTAATTCTAGTTCCAGGAGATCCAGTGTTCTCTTCCGGCCTCCACACGCACCAGGCATGGATTTAGTGCACAGACACACACAGGCCAAACACCCATACACATAAAATAATAAAATATTTCTAAACAAAGTAATTCAGAAAGATGTATATAGAATGTAATGAGTGAAGGACTTAAAAGATGAGGTCATAGAAAAGTATTAATTTTCAAAGTGATGTTAGTGATTTGAAATCATAATGGTTATATATAGATGAAGGATTTTTCAACTTTTTAAAGTATTTTTTATTGTAGCATTGAATTGATAGATATTTTTGGTGGATTTATATTAAACCAGAACCCTGTAAAGAACTTGGAAGTAATTTTATTTTATTTTTATATTGTTTATTTCTTGCCACTTCCTTCAGAACACCGGGATGAATCCCGTTTTGCCCTGGAGTTGTTCCCACACTGGCAGTGGGTTTGCCTCGCACACTGTCTCGTGTACAGCAGACCAAGCTCCTAGTGGTTTGCTCCTCTATGTGCTGTACTTCCAGGAATTTTAATGAGGGTGGAAGAACCGTAGATTTTACATGTACATAGATTTGTGCAGATCAATTACAATTCCCCTATTTCTATACTTACATTATCTCATTTCTTTCTGTGTTTTTTTTTTTTTCTGGTCCTATTTTGTGGGTCTTAATTCTCTTGTTTTTGCTTTCTCCTTAGTTCAGTTAAATCGGATACTTGTCGTCTCCATGAATTTTATTTTACTATATCTGAAGCTCATATGGAAATATCGAGCCTCAGTTGGTCTTTTCATATTTAATTCTTTAAATTCTAAGAAATCTACATGAAAGGGAATCTCTTGTTTTCTGTTTCTTTTTCCACTACTCATATTTCCTTTTTCTGTGCTGAGTTTTACCCAGCTCACATTTATAGCTTCACAGTTTTTTACCCTTTATCAACTCTTCCTCTCCCCTTTTGGCATGTTTCTTGATTTACATTGCTCAAAGTGAAAGTAGTTCTCAAGCATGGGCCTGTACTCAGGAGGCTGAGGCAGGAGGGACCCTGAGAGTTGAAGACCAGCCTGGTCTATACAGCCAACTCCTAGTTGGCCTTTCTCTTAAAAACAAAAAAAGGTTGGGCATGGGCATGGTAGCTCATGCCTTTAATCTCAGCACTCAGAAGGTGGAGGCAGGTAGAGATCTCTGCAAGTTAAAGGTCAGCCTGGTCTATAGAGCAAGTTCAAGACAGTCAGGACTATGCAGAGAAACCCTGTCTTAAAAAACTACCCCCCCAAAAAAAAGTGTAGTTCTCTTTTTTCTGTTTTAAAAGAACAATCTTCTTGAACATAATCCAGAAATTATATGAATTAGTATTGATTCCACTGAGTTGCCCAAGCACCTAACAGTAAACATTATTTTCGCATGCGAGGATCCCAACCAAAGTTTAGAGGGAATACTTGGTGCAAAACTGGCATAACATGGCAGGTATTGCTATGTATATCACTGAGAACTTATATTCTTAATTTAAAATTAGTTTTCTAGGGCTGGAGATGTAGCTCACTGGTGGTAAAGTACTTGCCTAGAATGTTTTGAGTCATAGGCTCAATCCCCAACAATAAATTAGTAAAAATAAAATTAGCCTGTTAAGGTTTAGGTTACTTAAATATAAGAGAATATACAAATACTTCTACTTTTTATACCAGCGATAACAAAGATACGACTTGTCTAAAAATGTAAACTGAGGCATGCCTAAATCCTAGCACTTGGGAAGCCAAGGCAGGAGGATCTTGATAAGTTCTCAGTGGCATACTTAGCAATGTTACTCTGGGATCTCTCTGTACATGGCCTAGGTTAGCTTTGAATCAAGATCCTCCTGCCTCAGCTTCCCAAGTGCTAGGATCATAGGCATGGCTCAGTTTGCATTTCTTTCTTAGAGGGGTTGATAGCTAGTACTTTCTGAAAGGCTACACAAAACCATTTTCAATTCTCTTTGTCTTTTTGACAGTGTCAGGGACACACCTCGGGTCTTGGGCATGCCAGGCAATTGCTCTGTCTTTGAGCCACATGCCTAGGCAACTTTGCGTTATCTCTATATGAAGAGTAAACTGGGTCTTGGACTGATGGAATAGTAGCTGCTGTTTTCTTTTTCCACTTTGAGGATCACCAAATACTCTGGCTCTGACATGGATGCTTTTATTTGATACTTACCTATGAAAAACTAATTGGCTAACACTAAGATTATCCAAGTTCACACACAGGAAGTTTTCAGAACACTTCATGTCTTCAGCTTTCAGGTGGGTTTGTTGTAATGGATTCGGTAGGAGGGCTTATCCCCATGGAGAGTGAGTAAGAGTGTAAACCTCACTTCAGCACCCACTTCACTAGTTACACACACTAGTCACATAGAGCTTGCAATAGTTCATGCTGTTGTGTATTTTATGTCTCAAATAAATCCATTTGTTGAATGACTTGACACATAAAAATCTCTTAAAATGTTCATATTTCTCTTGCTTTCTTACTTGAAGTTAAGATAATTTCATCTTCCTACAGTGTAAAACCCACTTAGTAATATTTGAGAATCAAAGGAAAAATGTTCTGTCTTTCTGGTGTTAACTTCCTCTCTAGCATATACACCAAACAATAGTCAATATGAAGAAAGATAACATGAAGGCAAGATGTGCTGGTACATACATACATACAATCCTGTAGTTGAGAGGCTGAGACAAACTAAGGTACATAAGACAACCCTGCCAGATAGAGAGGGAGCTGGCAGGAGGGAGAGAACATTGGAAAGTCTGTGTTGAGGGAAGTGTTGAAGTTGCCATCGGCTGCATTAGTCCTAAAGCCTTTCAGAAATAACGATTGTCTTGAGGAAGTTGTGTCGTATTGTTACAGTGGAAAATGGCATTAGCATGTTAAACCCGTTCTAACTAAACCCTACCGCAGAACATCTTCAGCAACCCACGTGCATTTTTATTTTCCAGCTAGTATGTTAAGGGTCCGTTTTTAAAATTCTTCATCCAGTGCTAGGGGTCCTAAAGTTTTCAGATGATGGCTGGAGGTGGGAGTACACAACTGTGACCCCAGCACTCTGGAGGCTAACACAGGATGATCTCATAGACTACACAGTGAGTTCACAAAAGTACACAGGCTTTTCTCAAAGAGAAAAATGCTCACTTGCTACATAGTAACAGATGTAGTATGAATGGTAGAAACTGCAGTGTACTGCTTGATGTAGTAATGCTTTTTTTTTTAATAGTAGTTAAAAACAAAACTATGAAAAGCTGTATTTTTTTTATCCTAAACTAAAAGATTTTCATTTTTAGGCATTTAATAGAAATCCCTGAGTTACCAGAGTACCCCATTTGCCCCTGCCAATACACCCAGTGATTTTTTTTCACTTTATCAAATCTAGACATCACAGAAGGTTGGCACCAATAATTTTCTAAGCCAAACAAAAATTTATCATTGTTTATTACCTTTTCTTTCCCTCTTTCCCAGTCAGTCGCGGTTGGTTTTTAATACTCTTCTAACTTCAGAAACAGCCGCTCTTAGTTATGTAAAAATCAGAGTTTGGAAAGTACAGTGTTGTCATTACCACTTTCCGTAATTTACCTTCAGTTCTTGGTTCTTTCTACCTCCTAGTAAAATAGTTACTGCAGATTTCTAGTGGCAATTTTTAAAAGGAAATTGTTCCATTAATTATAATCCCTTTTTATAATTTAATGTTAAATAATCAAGTATTTTTGTTATCATAATGTACCTCTCCTTTGACTTGCTATCACATTTGATAATCTCGTGCAAGTTTTGGTAGAGAGGGCTGAAGAGATGACTCAACAGTTAAGAGCACTTGCTCTTCTTCAGGAGATCTGAGGCATCCAGCCTCCCTGGGCACCTGCACTTATGTGCACAGATACACACACTCACCTACACATAATTAAATAGAATGAAAATGAATTTATTTCACTAATAGCTAACAGTGACATTGAATAAAACCAAAAGTTACTCGAGACTGGGCTGACAATATGGCCCAGTGAGTACATGCACTTGCTGCTAAGTATGCAGACCTGAATTCATTTCCCAGGACCCAGATGGCAGGGAGAGAACAGACCCCTGCCAGTTGTTCCTGCATGCACACATAAAATAAATAAATGTAAAAATGGCTTGAATTTGAATTTAGGAATTAATTATACAGTTTGGGCTACAGTATAATTTATGAGTATATAATATTAAGACTTCATCAGATTTAGGAATTTGTTGGCTTACGGTTTCAGAAAGCACAAAGAACCTACCAGATATGAGGTTTTGTGTATTTTTAACTCTGAGCCATAGAATACATGACTACAATATGTTCTGCGGCTATCAGTTTTCAGTGTCAGAATATGTGTAATACCAGTATAGGCCACAAGGTGGGAGTGGAAGGCAAGGACTTGTATCCAAACAGCCCAAATACATAATGCATCATCTTTTATAAACCTTTTAGATGCTTATTAAATAAGCAGGAGCTGTAGTTTGGTTATTCTTGTGTCACAGTTGCATTTCTTATTTTAAAAAAACCTAACAAAAGACAGGGACATTGATTTACACATATAGGCCATTATTAGTGAATCTCAAAGAACAAAGTGTCAGAAATATTTTGCCCCTAAATTTCTGGGCATAGAGGTGCTTGGTGATCAGAGTAGCAATTTTGATTAACTGAATATGAAAAATCCTTTAGTTACCATTAGTATATACAGTAATCAAAGAAATTACTGAAAATAATTCATGCTTTTATTTTCATTTCCCTTGATCTCATTTAAAGAAAAAAAAGACCTATTATAATATTTTTTATGTATACATAAAGCCTCTTGTACTGTGTGGGAGAGAGCAAACACGTATTACTGTGATTGGTTTTCATTAGGTGAATGTTGTATTGTGTTTTGTCTATTGAGTGTGGAAGCGTGTAAAGTGTGATCATTTTTTTTTTTAATCTCAGGTAAGAAGACAAGAAGGTTCTTCTGGAAAAGACCCCTCAAAGGACCTCAGCAGCCCTTCACATCAGGAAAGGTGGTTCTAGAGCCTTCTTTGCCAACTCCAGACTTATGAATGTTAAAACAGCATTTTGTATTTTCTTTTTTTTTTTTTTTAAAGATTTTATTCCAGCCTAAGAAATACTTTTTTTTTTTTTTTTTTTTTTTTTTTAAAGATTTTCTTAAAATGTGTAACCATTGTAAAGGAAAAATAGTTGACTGTTAACCACTGGAGTGGACCCACATGTGAGCTGACCTAACCACATCACATAGTTACAAATGGAACTGGATCTAAACAGCTGAATTCTCTACCAGGACCCTGTTTCAACAAGCCCTGTATTGTGGCCTTATTGTTTGACATAGATGAATCCTGATAGGAACCAGAGTGAAGAATAATTAATACTCTATTTATAATGTTTACAGAGAAGATGAGTGTGACATATGAATAAATAGATAAACTACTGTGCAGTGCATTTATGAACTAGCACTCTTTTCATTTGCTTTGTGCCTAGCTTTTCAAATACTAGGATTGTTTTTAGGATATTTTCTACAAATTTAAATTCTGTTTTTAACATTTAACTTTTCCATAATTCTGTAGCCCATAAAAACTATGTTGTATATATTTAATTACAATGAAAAAAATCACTTGAAGTTATAACTTACATTTCAAAATATTGATTTGTTTTTAGGGATAATATAGAGAAGACTTTCTGGGACCTTAAGGAAGAATTTCATAGGATTTGCTTGCTGGCGAAAGCCCAGAAAGACCACTTAAGCAAACTTCACATACCAGACATTGCAACTGGTAAGATTCAATTATCTTATAGTGATTTTTAACTGTACTGGTTGAAATTGATTTCACTTTTAATGTAAAAATACTTCCAAATGCTTATAAAAGGCTAATAATCTGCATCTTGCCTCTTATGGTTGAACAAATATATGCTATTAAATTCTATGCTGTACATTATAGAATTCTTGCTTTTTCACTGTATTCATTGTATATGGTGCTGTATAGGTTTAATTGAATTGAATTCGCTTAATGAGAAGTACCATCTTGAAAATATAAGATACATCTCTATAATTTTTATTTGGGGTCATATTAAACATTAACTTATCAGTAAGTGACCTCAAAACAACACTACTAACTACTTAACTAGCTAAAATTATAACATCACATTTGTTTATAACTAAATTCTGCCTCAGATATCATTAAACACTACTTAGAGTTTCTGATAATCTAGTTCAAGAGTAAAAAATGTACAGTGTACATTTCCTTAGAACCAGTTCTTTTGGCAGCACAAAATAAAAATTGAGTATAAAATGCCGCTTAGGAACATCTGTTTTGCACACGTGTTGGTTTTTTGTTTTTATTGAGGTAGGGTCTCAGCTTGCCACCTGGCTGGCATGGAGCTCGCCATGTCTACTGGGCTGGCCTCAAACTTGCAGGAATCCACCTGGCAGTCCCCAAGTGTTGGAATTGTAGGCATGAGCCACATGCCTGTGTGTGTGTGTGTGTGTGTGTGTGTGTGTGTGTGTGTGTGTGTGTTTTGGATTTTTAGGTTGTTTCTTTTTTTTTAAAGCTCTAGACTGGCATTTTGGTAGTTGCTTCCGTAGTTAAACTAATAACAAAATAACAGAAATTAAGTCTAGCATCCAGACACTTCAGTAAACAAAGGGAAAGTGAAATGATCATTGAAAATGATAGATTCTCTTTTTACCCTTGTAATTTGGGGTATTCTATAGGCAATCCCCTAGCAGTGTGATTGTAGTTTTCACTCTGAGAGATGCTGCAACAGTGATGACGAGCATGTCCTTAGTTGAAGGTCCCGTTGTTCTGTGGCTCTCACGTCACAGCACTTGAAATCACTGAGAGTGTAAGTTCTCTTTTGCCACAGCAGCCTTGGCTTCCAGTAAATGGGGAGGGGAGGAAAGCAACCTTTGTGTATAGAGGTAATATGTGTGTCTCCCCCCCCCCCCCCCCCCCCGTGTCTGTCTTCTGTCTTCCCAAAAAGAACTCTTCAATTCTCCATCTTAATTCTGTAATGTTCAGGAGAAATGTTTCTTTTACACAGACTAAAGACACTAGAAGTAAACAGTTTCACTTAAAATAGGCTAGCTGTATCTAGAATTCACAAGCATGCTCTTTGAACATCAACATCTTATCAAAACATTGTAATAGTGATATATTCTTTGTTATGCAGAGAACATAACCCATTATCAATTATTTAATACTTTGACCATTTTTAAATTGCGTAAGTCTAACTCTTAGTATGTATCTGTCAACCTGAACACTGAGTGTTTAACTTCCATTTCTTCCTCATGAAAGCTGCTTAACATTATTCTTATGCTTTATATTAACTGTGTCACAAATAATATGTAAAACATTACTCTTGAAATGTTTTATATCTGTATTAAATTGAGTAAAGCCTTGTTTGGTCCAAAAAACCACAAAATGTTAAATATTATACCCTATGGTATAGCTAGCTCTGTACTATCTACTACTGTGTATTAGAGAGGAGGGGGTTCAGACACAGTTCAGAAACACACACCTGTGCAGGGTTTCCGACACGTGTGCCATTACCGTGTACACCTGTGCAGGGTTTCCGACACATGTGCCATTACCGCGCACACCTGTGCAGGGTTTCAGACACATGTGCCATTACCACGCACACCTGTGCAGGGTTTCAGACATGTGTGTCATTACCGTGTCTCTTTTGGTCATTCACTCAGGACAGTAACCTTGAGAAAAGATAAAGGCAGAACTGTATGTTTAAGGAAATATTTTCTAGGGGAGAGTTACTAATCTAAAAGCAGGGTCTTATTTCATTGGCTATTAGATAAGAAGAATACAGGATTAGGGATATAGACAATCCCTGGCTCTTTTGTCAATATTCATGATAATTTGCAAAGGCAGTCTAAACAGCCTATATGTAAATTTGGAAATCTAAACTTTTTCATTTTACTCGTTTTCCTTGCAAAAGTAAGTGTTTTTGAAACAAATTGTAAATGCTACATGCTCACTGGCTTGTGTCTCTCAGTGTGGTATTAGGTGACAGGTGTTTTCATGGACTTTGTTTGATTTTTATCTAAGCTCAGAGTTCTAATAGTCATAGGAATCTTAGAATCTTCCTCTTACCACGTGTACAGATCAACTCAAATTACTTTAAAGTGGCTAAGCTCATATACCAGCTAGCTATTCCAAAAGAAAATATCTGCCTACTTATTACAGCTGATTGTTGTGTCCCTGTTTTCTTTGAAGGGGGATTAGGTCACCGTTAAGAAAGTCAGGCCAAGCACAGCTTTGTCAGCTTGATCCTCTCTGTGTAGAAACCAGCATGTTCAGTTTAACATAATGGTTCTGAGAACACTCTGGAGTTAACTACCTGGGTCCTAGTGCCAGATTTAGCACTCACTGGCTGCACAACCTTGAAGGTAGCCGTAGAATTAACCTCTCCATATCCATTCCTTCACATGTAAATTAGAGATAATAATAGTGCCTGAGTTGGCGTTGCTTTGAGTATTAAGTGAATTAATGTGCACACCACAGTTAGTGCATGGCACATGGAAGTGCTGGCAGTGTTAATAGTCGTTGCCATTAGCAGCAGCTGCAGAGTCTAAAGCATTTACCTTGTTCTCCTGAAAGTCACTGGAGAAGATAGTCCTCCTCAGGTATTGCAGAATTTTATTCCTATTTCCTAGCATTTCCTGCCACCCTCAAGTCTACTACCAGGAAAAGTGACTACTTGAGAGTGAATGGACTTTATCAACCTCAAAGGTCAAAGAAATACAGCAGAACAATTGAGTTTGGTTTCAATTAGTCACAGCCAGAGTATCTAGTAAATGTGGGTTATAATCTAGGTTCTGTGAGGAAAAGAATGCAGTATCATATGTGTGCTGGGCAGTAGGTGGACACCTGCGTAAATAGGGAGCAGAACATGCTTTCAGATGTCATAGAAACCTGCTTTAATGGGGGAAGGGAAGTCTACCTGCAAACCTAAGAGTATTCAGTCCTGAGAGCACCTAAGCATCATGGGAGAGCCATCCAGAGAATCAGTGTCGAGGTCAAGCTGGGAAGGACAAGTAAGAGTTAGGCAAAGAGCTACGCATGGTAATGCCCATAGCCATAGTACTGGCAAGGCTGGGGCTGGAGGACTGAGAGTTTGGGGTAACCCTGGGTGCCATAATGAGGCAGTCTGAGGGAGAGGAAGGGGGAGATATGTAGGTGTGTGGTAATGCTGTAGAATGAGCTAAAGAAGGTGGAGGCATTGTACTGCACACCTTATCCAAACAGAAGGCTTTTGTGTTGGAATGTGCTACGGCAACAGTTAAGTGTCGTAATATCCCAAAGATCAAAGAAATATAAAGAAATTGGCATTTGTTGAATGCCTACTAACTTAAACAGAGTGGAAGATGCTTTGTCTGCTCTGTACTCTTCTGCCTGCTCCATTGGTAAAGTCTGCATTTGTGAATGTATGACTTCACTAATGACTACTCATCCATTGTATAAAATACATGGCTGCACACATAGTACTGCACACTTGTAATTCCAACCCTCGGGTGGTGGAGTCAGGAGGGTCAGGAATCCAGAGCTAACCTCAGCTACATCGGAAATTCCAGGCCAGCCCAAGCTTCAGGAGACCCTGTCTGAAAGACAAAAACAAACAACCAAATACACTGCAAAGCACACTGGCTTCTTGAAGTGGCATGGTGGAGCTAGTTTCGTTTTTTCCAGTATGTCAGGATCATAAACATGGACTGTGCCTTGATAGTTGTTGGGTGTGTTTTGGTTTGCTTTGGTACTATGAAATACAGCTCTTGCTGGTCCTTTGTTACACTGTGGCCTTTATTGGTTTGTTTTTTAAGATTTAATTTTAATCTTGTGTATGCGGGTATGTGCATGAATGTGGGTGCCTGTAAAGGCCAGAGAGGTAGGGGCCCCTGGAACTGGAGTTACGGGTGGTTGTGAGCTACCAGTGTGCGTTCTGGGGACTGAACTCCAGTCCTCTGGAAGGACATGTGTACTCTTACCACTGAGCCATCTTTTCAGCTCAGTTCTGTGGTGTTTTCTGAATTCATACGTCTGCAGTTCTGATTTGCTTGCCTCCTCCCATGCTGCCAGCATTTGCTGACTTCCTTCTTCCCTTAGCAGCTCATCTCTCCATTTAATTTGCTGTGATTGCTGTCACTCTAACTGGTTCCTCAGTTCTCCTTGCCAGCATCCGACTGTAGCCTAGAGATCTTGTTGGAGAAATAGCTTCTAGGTGGATGGACTAAAGCAGCTCTGCTGCCTACCTCACGGCAACTTGTTAGTTAAAGAGGCCTTTCTAACCCCGAGAAAATGACATATACACACAGTTTTGTTTTCTCTTTTCGAGGCAGGGTCTTGCCATATAGCCCTGTCTGTCCTTGAACTTGCTATGTAGATCAGGCTGGCCTGGAATTCACAGAGATCCACTTACCTCTGCCTTCTAACTGCTGAGACTGAAGGTGTGCATCACCACACCCAGCTATATTCACATGTAATTCCTTAAAGTGCATCCAAGATGTCAACCTCTACTGCCTCCACTGTCTTCTTCTTTCCTGACCCTGACACCACTGAGTGTAGACAGTGACTAAACTAATTAGTTATACTTAATAACACACTGATATTAGGGGAAATGAATTAACTAATTCATGTAGTAAATAATAAATGCCCTAATTTATATATACATATGTATGTATGTATGTGTATATGTATACGTGTATATTTAAGCTTACAGTTGTAGCTTCTGTTACAAAGTAAGTATATACACTACAAGCATTTTTGTAAGTGTGAAGCAGTGTAGCTGAGAACAGGATGCAAAGCTTATAACAGAAGACGTAGGAGAAGACAAAGCAGTCCAGTTGCAGCTTGAATGCTGGGTTCAGTTCACCTGCAGGGGACCGCTGTTATCCTCGTGGAAGATGGGAGCAAACATAAAAATACTGGGTGTCTTCAGTTGGTATATAAACCAAGAGAAAAACAATAGTCCTCTGCCGAGATTTGAGTGTGACTATTTCCCTCTGTGTCCTTCTTCCTGCAGACACACAGTGCTCTGTGCCTATCCAGTGCACTGATAAAACAGACCAACAAGAAGCACTGTTTAAGCCCCAGGCTAAACATGATATAAACAGAGGTACACCGTGTATCGCATCTGTTACGCCAAGAGGACTGGGCCGAGAAGAGGAAGACACCTCTTTGGAATCACTTTCTAAGTTCAATGTCAAGTTTCCACCTACGGACAGTGACTCTACTTTCTTACACAGCACTCCAGAGACACCGAGCATTCTTACTCCTGCCATATCTGAGGCAGTGTGCCAGGACAAATTTAATATGGAAGTCAGAGACAACCCAGGAAACTTTGGTAAAACAGAAGAAACTTTATTTGAAATTCGGGGAATTGACCCCATAACTTCAGCTATACAAAACCTTAAAACAACTGACAAAACAAAATCCTCAAATCTTAGAGCTCCGTGTTTGCCAGCTGGAGACCATAATGTGTTCTATGTAAATACATTCCCACTTGAGGACCCGCCTGATGCACCTTTTCCCTCACTGGATTCCCCAGGAAAAGCTGTCCGAGGACCACAGCAGGTAACTGTTTTGCATTAACAAATATTTTATTATGTGTGAACACACATTTTGTCATACATGCACAGATACGAATCTCTTTTAAGTTATCAGACATCCATTTTAAATTAATGACTATCCATAGTTGAGACTTTCAGTAAAATATGTAAGTTCTGTAATAAAGGACATGAATTTTAAATATGAATATGATAAAGCTCTGTCGAGATTTATGGCATGGCTTTACATGCTTAGTCCTTCAATCACAACTTATTTATGTCAGTATTCTAGTGGATGCTTTATTAAACTTGATAATGGGAAACAAATATTAAAAACTTGTACATGTACACATAATAATGTGTAGTTTTCCATAAGTAGATACTTGCATCAAATATTCAGAATAAACTGTCATTCGGCCTACTTCTTACATTCTCAGTTACAGTAGTACATAGGTCGGCGAGGTGTAGTATGGTTGCTGACCTGACATAAACAGATATCCGTATACACTTTTCGAGGAATGAGTTCTTTGAAATGACTCCTGACTGAGTTAATCAAATGTCTATTTCCTGTTTGTGAAGCAGGAAGACTATGTAGCCCATGAGTCTAATCCTACCACCCTGTTTCTCAGATTGAGGTTCTTTCACAGAAAGATTCTTTTTGTTAGGGAGAAAAATAAGTTTTGTTTAATTCCTGAAAGCAAATGAAAAGTATATAAGTGTTAAAATACACAGAAGCTTGTGAAAAAAAAATCCCCATTAGAACTTTCAAACATTTGATTTTCTTTCATAGAAAAAATTTCTTCAGCTTTAAGAATTCTTAGTTCCAGACCTTTAAACAGCGTGTAGGAAGCAATAGTCAGACTGGAGTATGCTTCAGTACTAGGTAAAACCTAGGGGTCTGACAAGTCTTAATTATTAACTCTCTGTGTTCTGCCCTGTACTTATTTCACATCATGGTCTCAGCTATAGTTGCTACCAAATGAAACAATTAAACAATTTCATTTATTGCGAGTGGAATTCCTGTGGAGCTGTGAACTGCATCAATTCTAATGCTTGTTATTCTCCCTCCATTCCCTCTTGCTTGTTCTTTTCCTAGTCAGTCTGTGCATTCATGTTTCAGTAGATGGCACCCTGCATTGTACATTTACTTTCTATAGTGCAGCAAGGGAAACAGCTGGTATGTGATTACAACTTGGTGGAAAAGTATTCAGCTTGAAAAATGCAAGGGAATTGGTGTTGAGCTGTCACAAGACATGGGGCATAAGGTTAGATAATTGATATTTTGGCAGAAAAAGCAAAAAAGCAAAGAAATTGGTTTGATTTAAAGGCCACGTTATAGTTTTAGTTTGCAAAAATGTTTATTTAAATGAGTCTTTTTAAACATTACTCTCTTGTATTAATGAAGCTCATGGGTACAATTCTTGAGTGGTCCACAGATAGTAAGAAAGGAAGTTTTGGTTACATACTTTGTTTTTACTTTATATTAATCATTACTACCAAATAAGTATTTTTCACTTCAGCTTTCATAGCAAAGACTAAAATATGTATCAGCTTATTTTTGTTCTGTGTGATTTTCTTTTTTTACTTTTGCTGAGTCAGTAATTGGGGTTCCAATTAAATTCCAAGAACAGATCCAGTCTGAACCAAAAGCTACTGTCAGATTTCAAAAGTAAATTGTCACTGGAAGATTGGCTTACCAAATTTAGGAACTGGCTGACTTTTAAGCTAATTTCTTGCTATTTTATAATTCTTAATAAAAATATATTTAAAGGAATAAGTCCATTACTAGCCACAACAGTTTTGCATTAGAGTTTTTTTACTTTTTCATTAAACTACAGCCAGTAACATTTGAATCTAATTAACTCTTAACTAATTTCCACTTATAATTATTACTGCTTTTCTCTCATCAGGGAAATTTTTCAACAAAAAATTACTTGGCCCCAAATTTTATGACATTTATTTTAAATATTGTTAGTTTTGTGTCAACAATAACTTCCCATGAAAATAAATTGAGTCCACATTCTAAGATGTTTGTTCTAACTCTTGAATGTATCTTCCTACTTAAACAGAGCTTACATATTAAAACTGCTGTACACAGCTGTCCTGCAGTACTCACTATTAGATAGTAATGCCTTGAAACCCAGAAACTTCAGTTAACAGGACTGTTTATATAAATACTTAGCTAACTAGATGAATGAAGTTAAAGGCATAAACACTGTCAAGCGTGAACCAACCTGTGTTTCATTGAAAACGTATTAGTAATTGGAGCACAAAGGAGTCTCTTTAAATGGTTTTATGAAGTGACTCTTAATTTAGCTGTGTCAAGGTAATCAGTTTTTAATAATCTGGCTTACACAGTTCAGGAAAGTAAGATATTTTTGTCAATATCATTTTTATTAAGTACCTACTATTAAACTAATTCCTACATAGTATTATTCTAGGGTTCTTAAAAAGGTATTTACAAGTTTTTATTTGCTAATAAGTACAATGGAGATGGTTCTTTTTATTTACAATTTTCCATAGTTCTTTACTTGGACACCTATTGATAGGTTTTTATTTTATTATCTGCAAGAAAGAGTGAGGCCAAACAATAAAACAAGCAAAGTAAGAAATCAAGAGACTGTGTCTCAGGTTCAAGTTTGTTGAGTGATTTAACATTTGAATTTTTTAAACTGACAAATGGGATTTGTATAGTAGTTTAAAAGAAACTTTTTGAAGAAACCAAAATGCTGATTATATGTAATTTGTTTATTTGTATTTTGAATTGCCTTTAATAAAAGTGTGCTTGTACATGTATTACTACAATTTAAGGTTTCTATTATAAAGTACAAAACATAGAACTTAATAAAGTCTAAAGTATTGGCCAGTGTTTCAAAACTATTGCCATTGAGATAACTGAATATTAATGGCTGCTGGTGTTAAGCTGCAGTATTTTTAAACATGTAAAGATATAATTATAAACATGTAAAGAGTATGTGGTTAAGTCATGCCCACTCTGAAAAATAAATCTGCTTTCACATTAGATAGAGAATTTCAGATGTAAGCTCATACAAAAGTCGTTCAAATTTTTGGATTTGAAATTTGATGCAAGTTAATTTTAAATACAAGTAACAAAAGATGTTTTTGTTTGTTTCCTGCAGCCCTTTTGGAAGCCCTTTCTTAACCAAGACACTGACTTAGTGGTACTAACTGGTACAGACTCGGAACGCCTTAAACCTCAAGTGTGTGAATTCTGTCAAGAGCTTTTCCCACCGTCCATTACATCCAGGGGGGATTTCCTACGGCATCTTAATTCACACTTTAATGGGGAGACTTAAGTCACATTTGAAAACAGACCTATCACGTTCTCTGTGGTGATTCTGGATTCATAATGCTAGAGAATGCTTGCTTGTAAGCTAAATTTAAGATGGTTTATAAAAGAAATTCAGTGTCACAGTTATTTGAATTTTTTTCTAAACTTGTTATTTTATCTTTTAAGAGATCATTTTGTATAAAACTAATTCATTATATTCATGTTTACACTATTATAATAATTCAAAATTATGCATGTGACTTAGAGTTACATAATCATAATTTATGTCTCAAATCCCTACGCTTATTGTTTGACTCATGACATCTATTAAATTTGGTAAAACCAAATGTTTATAGGGTATTGTGTATAGGATTTCACATGAATTTTTAAATTATTTATGCTACAGCTAATGTTCTTTTAAAATACATAATATAATTTATAGAGAATAGCAGACAATATAATCATCTAAATAGCGAATCAGACATTAGTTACCCAGTGAAAATTATTTAAACATTTTAGATCATTTTTAAATAATACACATGGTTTTAATTTTTACTATGTGTATAGATGCATGATTAAATGAGTTAAATATTAAAATTTACATATGTTGTGATAATTAAAAGTGTTCTCTTTTTCTGAGGTAAATAAATAAATGACATTTGGGGAACGTTCATAAAATTCATGTCTCATAGCATTTATTACACATTAATAGGTCACTTTAAATTTTAAAACGATCTTTCAAGCTAAGCATTCTAAATTTTTTTTTCCTTTTATTGAGAACAAATGCAAAAGCCTGTAAGGAGAATCCATATTTATTAATTTAGATTAGAAATGTTCAAATTCATGTTGAGAGATTTGCTATTCATTGTTAGCAGCCTGATTGATGGCCACTGGTCTCGAGACGTCTGAGAGAGGGTACCAAGTCTGCAGTGCTGGAAAACTGTTCAAAATGAGACTTCCCTTTCATTCTTCATGATTCTTGCCGTTTGGGCTTCTCTCCCTCCCCCGCTCCATCCCCAATTTTTAAAAATGGTTGAGACACGGTTTCCATTTTATGAAGTAAGCATTGACTTGTAGCTTTCAACAGAAATGCAACTGTCCTTGAGCAATGTCTCCTACTGGAAGGTTTAGCGTGGGGGATTTTGAGCAGGCCTCTGTGCCCAGTGGAAGGAGGAGAGTGGTACCTCGACTTTCAATGTGCCAAGCACATCACATTGACATCTTCCTCACCAAGGTGACATAGCGGTTATTAGGTATTCACTGTGAAGGGTTCTGAGGCATGTACATCTTTTCTGTTGCCACTAGGCTGAATGGAAATGCCTAGACAATTACCCCAGACTCTTCTCTTCCCCTACTCTCAATCCTCCTAGCCTCTCCTCACTACACTCACACAATTAAAACTTCCCTGTATGTACCAGTCAGGAGATACATACCCCACTACCTATCAGAAAGGATTTTTTTTCCTCTCCCCTCACACTGTTGACATCTTACTGGCTTTGCTAAGAACCTCTGTATCCCAGAAAGTGACTCAGAGTGGACCACTACCCCCTTCTCTGGCCAGCCTGTCCTCACCACTTCAGTAGGAGATGGGAGTTTAAGATTCCCGCAGTACCCCAAGCTGCAACTTCGTAGGGCAGAGTCCCTATTGGGCCGCCAGAGAGGGGGCTTCGGTCTGCTCTGCAGAGGTTGACAGGAGCCGCAGCTCGAGAGGCAGAGTGGACACCCGCCAGGTCTGTCCCTCTGTCTTCTCAGGGCTGCCTCTAGGCTTCCACTAAGTGAGGCCGGGTAAGAACAGCTCCCAGGTAAGAAGGCTACGTGCTCAACACGATGAGTCTGAAGAAGGAAAAAAAAAAACCCACCCCTGCCGAGGCGAGGCAGTTGTGAGCGGGAAGCCTGAGAAGTGGGAGGTGAATGTCCTCGGGATGCCCCCCCCCCCCCCCCCCCCGGTGCAGCTTTCCCCGGAGGCTGAGGCTGCTGCCAGCGGGGACATCTGCTTTCTTACACTCCAGCCTGGCTCACCCCGCCCCCTCAGCCCCGGGTTGCGTGGTTATTTTACCAACACCGGGGGAGGGAGAGCTGGAGGTAGAAAAGGGATGGATGGAAGCTTAAAAGATTTTCTTCCCACTCCCCCTCGAGTCCCCTCCTTTCTTCTTCACGTCTCTTAACCTTCAAGGTAAAGACTTTATAAATATGAAACAATAAGGGAGTCTGCCGGCCCGCAGGCCCGCCGTGGGCTGGCAGGACTGGCCGGGCTGCCGGGAGCCGGCCTCGCGCTTCTCTCCCATCCTCCGGAGCCCGGCCGCGCCAAGGTTCGGCGGGTTCGGCCGGGCGCTGGGGCCGGCGGTGAGCGCTCATCCCGTGGCGCCTCCGCTCCCGGGCTGCTGCCTCGACAGCTGCTTGTAGCTACAGTAATTAGACTGTCAGTGCTTGTTAGAGGAGAGGGGAAAACACGCTTCTGACAGCAGATTCCGAGACTCCCCAGTTTGTTAATTTCTAAGAGATCTTTAAAGCATTAATTGAGGTCTCCCCAACTCTTCCCTCCCGTCCCTCTCCCCAACTCCTCCCGTCCCAAAAATATCTTTAGGAGAAAATTCTCTCCGCGTGGAAGCAGTGTTTCCCCGCAAAACTGCCAGCCCGCCCCCTGCTCACGCACACACACACACACACACACACACACACACACACACCCTAGTTTACATATGCATATATAGGCACACACGTATACGCAAGGTTAACTCGGCGGAGCACTCGTCCAAATAGGCACCGAGATTGCATTTAAAATGATAATAATAAATAAATAAATCAACTAGGAAGGAAGGGGGGAGGGAAGCAGAAGTCGGGAAGAAAAGAGAAAAGCAGCAGGCTGATTACGAGGTGTCAAAACTGCCAGGAGCAAGAAGGTGATAGCAATCAGGGGTGAGAAGAGTGCGGCATTCGTGCGGGGCAACTAATTATCCGTCTCATTTGAGAAGAGCAGCATTTGAGGCAGCAGCGTTCGCCTGCTGAACGGTGACAGATTGGCGCGGAGGAGAGGGGAGGTGTTAAAACAATGGAGCCGGGCGCGCGAGCGCTGCTGCATGCTAATCAGCCCTCCCTCCGCCTGCCTGCCGCGCTCCCTCCTTCCTCCCGCTCCCTCCTCCGCGCGTCGTCCTCCCGCCTGCGGCGCTCCCTCCTTTCCAGCGGGCCCGCCGCCGCCCGCTTCCCGCTCCCTGGCTTTCCCGCGCGTCCTCCCCGCCGCTGGCGAGCCTCACCCGGGTTGGCCGGCCCGGCGCAGCCCGCACGGGGCGCCGGGGACCCAGGTTCGCCGAGCACGCCTGCAGGACCTGCCTGCTGCGGGGAGCGGACACGCAGGGCCGCGAGGGGCCCGGAGCAAAGTCCGTGGCCCAGGGACACCCCGGGTGGGAGAAAGAGCCAGCAAAGCCAAGCCAGCCCCAGTCCCCCACCCCACCCCCCGCCCCGCCCCAGTTCCCCAGCGGGAGCTGAACCCTCACCCTACAGGCTTTCCAGCCGTGGTGCGAGCTGCCACGCCCCGCTCGCCTGAGCTGTTGCAGAGGTCAAGCCCTCCAAAAGGCTGCGGACTGTGACCCTCGCACCCCAGCACCCGGCCCCGCGCACGACTGTGAACGTGCGCTTTCATAAGGCGGAGAGGGCCTTACAATGAGTTGTACTTTCAAGGCCTGACCTCCTGACCCCAAGACTAGGCTAAAGGGGCTTCTGCGCCAAAACCCCCGGAAAGAACCACCTAGGACCATAGTGGGTACGACGCAAGCCTTTCAAAGGCGGGCACCCGATGACTGAGGCCTGGACAAAGCTGGTGCACTGCGTCCCTCCTTGGTCGGTTGGTCCAGTATTCTGGCCTGTGAGAATCTGGGCCTAAACAGCAGCTCCTAAGAATCCACCATAAACTGAGACCGGGCTGAAGTAAGCCATACCTGTTGAGGCCCGCTGGCTTCCCAGCGGAGGTTTCAGAGAGGTTCCTTTGACCCGCAGAGTTGATGGTTGAGCAGAAAAACACTTAAACTACCATTTCATCAACTATTCTTAGGATTAAACCTGTTGATGTCCCTCTGGCTGAAGTGGCTTAGCCGGAACCCAGAAACAAAGAGCTGAATGAGAAGGCAGTTTCTCCTAAAGCGCCCCGCTAGTTTGCTAACCAGGTGCCTAAATTAACATGATAAAACTTTCCTCTAACCATAGGTGGTAAGTGAAAGTAAAGCCTCTGAAAGATAACCCACGCAGTATAACTTTATTTTTCTACTAACTTTTACCCTGGCATAACTTGACACAAACAATTGTGCGTAGGCTTATTGCATACACAAGATTCCCTTTATATTATTGCCTTTCCCCTTCAGTTGGAATGTCTCATAATAAAAGTACATAAATATAAAATCAAATGGCTTCAGTGAATCTTGGTGTTTTTCAATTCTCATTGATTCTAATCATGTGGAAAGCTACGCAAGAGTTCAATATAAGTCATTTACCCTTTAGAGTACTCCCGGGCATACCAATAAATTAATGAGTGCAAAATTATTAGGATCAACTAAAATGCTGAAAAGTAGAAAACTGAAAATTCTTACAAAGAGTTATACAAAGTATTCTGTGTTAGTAAGTAGAAATACTTTTGGTTTCTCCTCTAGAAAACTATGGAACAGACCTCTACCCTTAGCCCATCACAGACTTTGCAGTGCTGAACTGTTAGCCTGCGTTTGGAAAAATCCGTGAATCTGTTAAAATAGCAATCCATCTAACAGCAAGGGGAAAAATTACATTCATTAGTGTAAACCTGGGCTCAGCGGTTCCATCGACATCAAAATTTATTTATTAACTATTTATCAGCCTTTTCTTCGTTAACTAGCTCTATAGAAGCATTGCATCAGAAAGTGTGAATTTATGTAGTTCAATTCCCTGTTGCCTTATGCATATCAAACAGCTAACAAAATTATTTACCTTCCATCGGCTTGGGTTCTATGGACCGAGGATAGTTTCCTCTCAGCCCCTAGACCTCACAAATTTGCATGGCTGTTTGAATGGCATATTTACAGATAAGTTTTTATTTGCACAGAAGGACAGAAAGGTGAAGTGAAATTTGGTCCCAATGGAAACCTGATAGCTTCCCTGAACATATGGCTCATTGGGCTGTTACTTCCTTTTTGAGATCATTTTCCAAGATTTTTTTAATATATACATCAATTTGACACCAGTTATAAGGAAAATATATTGGTTTCGAAGATGCATCCACCTGGGGCATATCTTTTAATAACAAAGCATGTAGTCAGGTGTACCTCGGAATTTACAGGTCTTGGCGAGCAAGGCATACTTTAAATCCAGTTATCACTGACAGCTGATTTACAGTCTTCAAATTGAGTTAGTTCTGTAGATTCTTAGAAAGCCACAACTAGGATGATTAATGTAGGGTAGGGGTGAGTGCAGAAAACTCCTTTTGGAAGGCCCTGCACTTGGGATACAGTCTTACAAAGATTTCTCTCTGTAGATACAAATGATGTAAGTCTCCTTCGCTGCAAGTGTGTGGTGCCAGCTTAAGACTTCAGGGGAAAATCACGGCACTGAAAAAGATGTAAATGTTCGATTGGTAGGAAAGGGGGGGACCGTGCTAAAACATGTGCCTATTTCCATTATGCTTAATTTACTATTCAAGACAAGTTTTTCCTAATAAGCTCTATTGTTTCTTTCTGTTTTGTAAAATTTAGTATGTGTGAGACAAAAACCAGATTCAGAATGTGAATGAAGTCTGCTTAGGGAAAGACTATTGGAGATTGTGGTTCAAGAAAGGCCTCAAATGAAAAGAGACATCACCTAACACCACTGATACAAACAGTACTGCCTACTTCCTCCAGCCTCAGAATGCCCCTTCGATGAATTCATACACTTCAAAGTGCACCAAATGCCCAAATGTTCAGAATGACGGCGCCATGTCTTTTTACTACCTAGCTTTAGCTCTTGGTTCATTACAGTCTTCTTCCACTGAATTGGCTCAAAACTAGGGAAGGTAAAATCCAGGGCATGTCTCTATCTGTGAAAGGTGCAAGTCTTTAAGTCATTCACACCTCTTCAGAGACTCGGCGCCTCACTATGGAATCCCTTCATAGGTAACCAGTGCCACATGCGCACACACGCACACACGCGCACACGCGCACACACACACACACACACTTCCATTTGAATATGTCCCCTTGCCATCTAGAAAGCCTAGATAATCTGGAGTGTGTGTCCTTTCTTATTAAAGGCTCTATAATGAATACACTGAAAAACTAACTTACTGATATTATTTGTTTGGAAAGAGTGTATAAATGATGTTGTCACCTAATTCAAAGTTGTTTTCACATTAACAATGCCTAAAAGATGGCCCAATTCAATTTTCTTGGTGTCAGAGATGGGGGAAACTATACCCAAAGAGCATAAATGAGTCTCTCAAAGCACTTAAATTAGCTAGAACTCCAACCAAGTCTCTCTTAGACTGTCAAGCTATGATCTTTCTTCCATAAAGTCCCTCTCACGTGTGCATACACAAACATACACAAAGTATACTTCCCCTGACTTTACACTGAGCTTCATAAACAAGTTAAATCCATCCCACAGACTTCTGGTTCAAAGATACTAACAATTAAGCCAGGTGTAGTGAGCAGGGTGGGGAGCCTGGCAATAGAGTGAGGTTTGCTGTCCAGGCGTTGCCAGTTAGCCACCACCCTGCGCGCGCGCACACACACACACACACACACACACACACACACACACACACACACACAAGGGCCTCAGTATCTCTCTGTTGGAAGAAGAGGCACTGTCATTGCTGCTGAGTGGTCAGCGTTTCTCAGGTTGGCTTGGGCGAGGATAAAGTATCGGAATGAACTTTTATCATTTGAGATGCTTCAGGAAGGACAGACCATACAAAGGATTTGTGCCTCTAAAATGCTCAGTTAACCCACACCATAACTCCCAAACCACGATGCTAACTTCTGCTAATCTGAATTCTGAACCAGGGGTTGGAGACCCCTTAAGGAAGAAGAAGAAAGCAAAGCAGTATGAGCTCACGCAGGAAGGAGGCACATTCTGAGGCCACATGTGCTGTCCCGCTAAAGGTTGCACTTGGCTCCAGTTGGTCTTCCCTGTCTGTGATGGCCCTGCAGCTCAGGGGGAGGTCTCAGCCTTACATTATCTTCCCTCGGTGTTGGCGAATCAACTCTGAAAACAGATCTCATTAGACAAATAGTTTCTCCATTTGCAGTTGTTAAATAGCACTAAGTGTCAGTGAGAAAGGGGCATCCTGTGTGGGTGTATTCAGACAATTTCCAGCAATTGGCTTAAAAGGCAGGCTAGCTCACTGGGAATCCAAAGAAGCCAGAAGGGTGACAAAGCTTGCTTGAGAAAGCTCTCCCTAACCAGGGGCTGGGAAAGAAATGTAAGTAGCAGCGGGCTTCCCCTTCCTGCCTAAAGCAACACACACACACACACACACACACACACACACACACACACACACAGCCTCACTGCTGTTTGGTATATTTTTTCCATGAGGATTTACTACAGGCATTTTGAAAGCCTTTCCTTGAGCATCTAGAAGACAGTAAATGAGATTTATTTCTGGATTAGAACCTTTGATAACTTTCAAAGCAGGTTTTCCTCTGCCCTTCATCTTTAAAGTTTCCAGGCCCCAACTTTTTCTTTCACAATAAACACTAAGAGGTAATACTTCTCTATACAAAGGGTTAGAACATTACCTACAATGCTAACAAGGGTTCTGTTGTGATGGCCAGAGACGTGGCAAGAACCAGTGAACCAACAACCCCAAGGAATGAATCCTAGTCCCTTTCTTTATAAAGGGGCAACGATGACTCTGCTTTCTCCAAGCTGTCCATTAGAGCTGCCCATTGTCTTCTCCTACCACACAGTGTACTTGGAAAACTATCTCATAGGGGCAACTAATTTTCAAAGGAAAGAGCTGGTAAAAGTGTACACAGTGTCAGGATTGCATCAGAGAATAATCCTTGATGCCTACCAGTATAGCTTCTTCAATAAGGGAGTTGTGCAGATTTAACCAATAAAAATACAGGAAGCTCAATGAAATTTGAATTTTTTAATTTTTTTTTTTTTTTAGGATAAGTGTGCCCCGCACTAATTGACAACTCTATTTTTACCATCACATGGACTATAAAGACATTCAACCATTCCACTCTTAAGAGAGTCTTCCCCTAGGGTCTGGGGAAATAGGTGTGCAATCTGGAATGTTGATGTTGCCTCCCGTTCACCAGACAGCCCGGACCTCTCCGATACAGATGTGCTTAAACAAAGCTCTGTGTTGTTTCCATAAGAGTTTAAACCATCTCCTTCCCAGGAAGGTGAGCTTTGAGAAGGGCCTACCGCAGTGCGTCCCTTCAGAGTTCTGAGCATCTTTCTTGTCTCTTTCCTGCTGCCTCAGGTGGTTGGGAGGGACACACCTGAGCCTTCTTGACTCTCTCTTCTGACCCAACTGGAAAGCAAAGCTGAGGCCGAGGAACTGGGTCTGTGAAGAACAGAAAGCCAAGGAGAAGACCCCAAGGTCCTATCCAGTTTGTGAGTGCAGGTTTGAGCGCCCGGTAGGCCTTCCTGAGGCCTGAGATGGAGGCCTTCTTTAGGCCGGCTGCCCGTCTTTGGGTCAAGCTCAGAGGCTAAGGACCTGGGCTGGAGCGTAGGTGCCCAGGGGCCCTTGCAGCCTGGCCGCTGCCAGGCTTGTGCACGGCGGTTCTTCCCTTCATTTGTTGCATTGTTTGCATTAATATGAATATCTTGTTCTGTTTGTTTTGTCTCCTGGGAGCCAATAAAGCTGTGAGTTTTTTCTTTACACCAAATGCAGCTCTACGGGCGATCAATCAATGGGTAGTCTTCGGATAATCTGTGAGAGTGAGAAATCTAATAAAGCTAGCGACTAAAAAAGGAAAAGCCAGATCTATTTTTCTCTTAGGTTGACTACGTCAGGATTAGTGCGCTCCACTTCCGCTGCTTGAGGTGGGTTAAACTTTTAATGGATTTAAATGTCAAGGTGGGATGGAGGAGAGCCGAGCGGGACGAAGGAAAGAGGGCCTCAGGACTATCAGGGATTCTGAGGTTGGTGGGTTCTTGCCGGAGGAAAAGTCCGTTCTTTCTAAAGTCTCAGAAAATGAGAGAGATGTCGGGGTCTCATGAAATACACTCCTCCAGCGAGAGCCCCTCGAAGGTTTCCAAAGAGAAAGGAAATGTGCATGGCTAATGAACTCAACTAAACAATGAGAAGTCAAGTGTCCCTGCCCCTCACCCTGGTTCACCAAACTGAACACATCAAATCATTTTCTGGGAGGTGCTCCGCTGTCCTTGGCAAGACAGGAAAGCTCAGAATCTGCCTGGGCCGCCACCGTGATCCTCACAGCACAGTGCAACCCAAATCATTTATAAACAGACCAAAATAACTATCTGAATTATCTAATATTAATAGCTGAACGGATGAGCCCAAGATTATGTGACGAATTGTTAAATCGCAGAAGCATTGTTTTGGATTGCTAATTAAAAAAAAAAAAATAAGCAAACCCCATGACTCTAGATATGACAACTGAAAATACCCACAAATTATTTAATAAATGAAGCGTCTAACAACTTTAACACTTCCTGGTCGCCTTGTTAATAAATGTAATTTGAGGTAGATTTTAAAAATCTTCCATCTAAACAGTGAATTCATTACGCGCCATTCAGCTCTCTGGATGCCTATGGACTTCTTGGAATTAGGTGTTAAACAGACAAAAGTGAACCAAACTGCCTTTAAAAGCACAGCATGACCATGTAATTCTTTTTCCAGTTTGTGGTAAAAAATGATGAAACTTCTTTCCAAGTAGCTATCACCCAGATTTAGTGTGAAAAGTAGTGTAATTGTAATTCACGCCATCAGGGTCTATCGCTGATAGACGATCAGCTGTTCTGTGGTGGGAGAGGCTTTCTTTTCAAATAGGAAAGCTGCCAAGTGCTCCGCGATACCTCCAGCTAGCTTATCGGATTGAGTTCAGAGCCAAAACAGCAGCTGCACACATATGCAAATTGGCAATTAATAGTATAACATTCTGCAAAAAAAAAAAAAAATGTTTAAAAAAATTTTTAAAGAAAATAGAAAGAGCTACCTGCACATTAACCTTCCCTGTAACTGGGACTTCTAAGATGAATGACTAAGGATTAATTACCCTCTGGAGAGGGCTGGCTCTTTATTGCCTTCTCTTCGTGTAGATCAAGTCTTTGTTGTCTCTCCGAGTTTTGCCTGCTTCGTGGAACACAATGGGGTCTGAAACAAGAAGTTTAAAAATAACTTTAAAAAAAGACCTTATGTATTCGATTCCAGGGAAGACATGAAGTCGTTCCCGTGGACCGTTCTTCCCATCCGCAGCAATCACAAAAGCAAGGGCTTTCGCATCCTTGTGAAGTGACATTTTGTTCCTGGTGTTAGCTCCCTCCACTACAGCTTGCAGTGGGGACACACTTCACATCCCGGGGTGCTGCTTGCCTCCCTTGATTTCTGTCTGTCTCTTCCCCCCACTGACAGCAGTGCCATTCCTATGCTTCACACAGCAGTTTGCAGCAATCCAGCAAGGTTTATGGGTTATGTTGCCCAGCATGTATAAACACAACACTCAATGTTTCTTAAAAAAACAATTTGTTAAATTTTGTATCACCCCTGTTTCCCCACCCCAATGCCTCTCTCTCTCTCTCTCTCTCTCTCACACACACACACACACACACACACACGCACACACTACATTGTTTTCCCTGAAAAAGATGATACTGTAGTCGTGACTAGAACGAGGTCTGCAACCTAAGCCCCTTGGAAGCCCTGCCATTCCTCCCAGCAGACTTTCCCCTTGAACACGGAGAGTCTTCACTCCATGCTCCTTTCTTCGTTCTGAGTCTCTCTACTAGTGTGAGAGTGGAGTGGCTAACCAATGTATCTATGAATTTCCCCCCACTACTGGCAGTTGAACCCAGGGTTTCAGTCATGTGAGTTAAGTACTGTACCCCAGAACATCTTGTGGATTCTAACACTTCTGTGGCTGAAGGTCTCCTTGTTTCTGGGATGTTCTGGGTCCTTGGCATTTCCAAGTTCTAGGAGTTCAGACCTCGGGCCAAAATCCTGATTGCCCTTAGTATTGAAAGGAGAGCAAGTTTTTTATTTTTCTGGCTCTTAAGAGGTGAGGTTGTGTCCTCTCCGACTGTGACATGCAGGGCAGACTTGAAACCATTCTCTCCCTTTCTCTGGTGAGCACCTGTGCTTCTGCACGCCATTTTGTCGCAAGTGAACGTTGTCTCTGCTCTACAAATACCTTTCTCTTACATTCTATGGAGAGTTCTAATCTGAGACAAATTTTGGGTTCCTGATGTTCCAATCAAAAGGATATCGCACACTTTCATTGCTAAGATAGGCTTTGAGCTTAGATGCTAACTTTTTTTTTATAGGGAATACTCGTGTAAAATTTCAATGTATCTGTTTCCATTTTCTAGAAAAATATTTGGGATGATGAGATATTAAGCATTGAAGGCAATGTGGGACATAGACCTTTTTCCCCCTCTGAAGAAACCATCTCTGAACCAGTCCAATGCAGTGTTTTAGATATGATTACCTTTCTCTGATCTCAGCAGAAGTATTCTATGTCCAGAAGACTAAAATGTATAGGAAGAGAATGATCTTACCGAGCTTAACTTCTATGCATAAGTATTGTTTTTCTTAACTTGTGATCCAATTTGAAGGCATTGTTAGGCTTTTCAGTTTTCTTATGATTAAATGAAGAAAGGTTTAAAAAGCGAGAAAGTCATTGAAAAGTTGCTTTTGAATAAAACAGAAAAATGGGATTGCCAACTTTCTCTATAACTTCATTAGCATGGCAGTATATACATTTGCATGTAAAATGTAGTTAACAAAAATTACACAGAGGTAAATTTAGTCCCCTTGTGCCTACCTCCATGGTGAAATCAGACCATTTGGCATAGTGTGAAGTCTTCCAAGAAGCCTGGTTTCCACCTGGAAAATAAATTACTAAATTTGAATGTGTTACTTATATTATGGTGAGTTGTCTATCTGTTACATTTTATTTTAGTGCATATACTAGAAGTTGTATTTAGAATGTTCTAAAATTGTCATCTGTCAAGGTAGAGAATTATAATAATATAATTATATACAGAAAAAGTGTCTGACTTTAGATTGTTTTGATGCTGTTGCAATTATCATATACTTTTTAAAATTCAGAGTGTTTATCATAAATTCATAGGTTTAATTATCAGACTTTGGCAGTAATTTAGATTAGCCATAGCAAAGTTATTCCCTCCCGTCCTTTTCTGGGTGCTGGGGATTGAACTCATGGCTTCACACATGCTGTGTGCCTGCCATTGAGCTATATCCCTCCCCAGTGTCCTTCACATTCACAGATATATAGAAAATACTTTTACATACATAGTGCAGCAATATCTACTTGTATTTCCATTGCTTTGTTCTCAAATAATACTTAAAATGTTTCAACTGAAATCATTCAGATCACTATTGCATTCCCAATCCGCCAGTATATCTTGGTGTTGTAAATTATTTAAAAAAAAAATTGACTCCAAGTTATAAAGACCTCTTTGGGGATGGATATGGTAGCACACATCCATGATGTCTGTACTGGAGAGACAAAGGCAAGAGGAACCAAAGTTCCAGGCCAGCCTGGGCTATATAGT
The DNA here is from genome assembly GCF_949786415.1 of Peromyscus eremicus. Taxonomy (NCBI): domain Eukaryota; kingdom Metazoa; phylum Chordata; class Mammalia; order Rodentia; family Cricetidae; genus Peromyscus; species Peromyscus eremicus. The sequence continues at coordinate 40,243,487 of NC_081419.1, forward strand.
GAGGCCCTGCCTCAAAAAGTAGGTCATTTTGAGTAGTCAAAGAGTCTATGTTGTTTACCCTCAAGCATCATAATGACATTATTGGTGAGATGTCACAACTGGTGAAGACAACACTCAGTGAATTTCTCAAGAAAGAGAGATACTATCACTTTCTGATGATGAAGAGGGAGGAGGTATAGTGAGGGACCATGGCTTAGTAAACAGCCATTGCCACAGCTCATGAAAAGAAGATGTACAAGTTCTTCATCATCTCAAAGGATAGTGAGTTAATCTCCTGCAACAAGCCGGTTTCCCTTCTGAACTATATATTCTGCAAGTAGAATTAACCAGAACAGGTGTGGTGTTGGCATTCTGTATTCTTATGCAGAAACTATATAACCCACTACACTGTACCAAATATGTCTAATTATTATACTACCTTCACAATAGTTATAATTCTTCTGTTTGTCATTTCAAAGCTTTTGACGGGCTCTGTGAATGCAGGTGAATATATCATGGATACGACCTTCTGTGTGAGTGAAAGGGAGAAAAAAATCCTGATTCCTATTTAAAGGTGCTACAGTTGAACAATATGGTGTTAAAAATATTTTCTTCTGCACAAGGCATTTGTTTTAAAGAATATGTCTGCAGGATTCATGACACGGCTAGACAGTAAAGGAAATGAAGATCCATTACTTAATATGAAGGAGGATTAGCTTAGAAAATCACACCCCTAGGAAACTTAATAGTGGACTATTAGACTAAGAATCAACAGTAGAAGAAAAAAAATAATGTCTTAGTTAAGCCCTTTTGCTGTGGTAGACATTTCACCTACATTTCCTAATTCCATTTTAATAGCCACCTTAGGTTTAAATCACAAGGCTAGCGAGGAATGAGTCCCTGTGCCTCCAGGGACCATGGACAGCCTTATCACGTGCTGCAGTTCCACCGTGGTCACTAAAGTACAGAGATTGGAGGAGGTTTGAAAACTCGTTTCCTACTCCATAAATTTTACAGCACAGTCGAGGTCCATTTGATTAGGAAATATTCCCACGACTAGAAACAGCACTGCTTTGGCACATGCATGAAGATGAGCGATCTACACATCCATCCTCAAATTTAGCAATTCGAAGCAGTTAGCTATGCGGACAGTTTTGTATGCATTGCTAAATGCAGACACAAAAACTGCATTTGCAAAAAGAGGAAACCCAGTTAAACTAGGTTGCAAATTTGGCCCTAATTTAGCGTAGCATTTGTGATACATATAGGTTAGAGTGACATTTATATAATGGTGTGAAATATGAGAAAGCTCCAATGCTAGACACAAAGACTTTGACGATTGCTTTTGCCTACTTTGGTTAGTTTCAGAAACAGGAGGGAGAATTTGGTTTTTCAAGTGATGGGAAGCCTTTAAGGATGTTGGAACACTGTTCAGTCCCCTGGGGTTCTGCCTGCTGTACAATTTTAAATGTCTTTTAGTTAAAAAATTGGCCAACAAGGGAAACATCGAGATGAAATCTCTTCTTACTTAGCTGGAAAGTGAGAAACTATAGGGGGCTAGACAATCTAATTGTGATAGATATGTGGTCAGCTCTGGGGGTCAAAAAGCCGACAAGGCTTCTCCGTAACAGTAGTTAATACATCTACCCGACTGGAGAAGCTACATGCATATTATAATTCACTTTGGAGAGTCTGTCCTTATGCTTGGTTGTAGACAAGATATATAGCCAGAAGTGAGACTAGATAAATACACCACATTTCACACAGACGCTGCCGTCCCAGTACCTGACGCGCTCCATCTCCCCGCTGGAGGCCACTGGAGGGCAGTATTTTCTCCTCTGGGAACAGCACCTGGTCTTTGGGCCAGCTCAAAAGAGATGGATGAGTGGGCCCTTGTCACTTAAACTGTTTGGGGTTTACCACTTCTGTTCACATGTCATGGAAGTTATTGCTGATACTACATCGCCAGCCAAACCACTTGTGTCTAAGACCAGACTCCAATAGAAGATCCTGTACAATAGTTACTATTTAAGAGACTTTTAAAGCTATTAATTAATCATCTGAGCACTGTGTAAAATTGATTTTGTTAATTTAAGTGGGACATGAAAGAAGATGTCTAACCAAGAGTGAGTAATGTTTGCTAGAGGCTTGGCATTTGACAACTTCAATATTTCATTAAGTTTACAGAATCAATACTTGTATTATATTTAACGTGTATATATGTTTTAAACTATTAAGTCAGCATTTTCTAGAAATAATACCATGAGAAATTTCCTCAAAGATATTCCTCATTCTTTATCATGCACTTTGCTTCCTATCCCTAGCATCATAACATAGGAAAATATTTGGATTTTTTTTTTTATTTTAAAGAAAAAAAACCCAGCACTTTAGCACATATCTGTAATCCCAGCACTTGGGAAGTGGAAGCAGGAGGATCAGGAGTTCAGGGTCATCCTTTCTACATAGCATGTTCAAGCCCAACCTGGGCTACATGAGCCACTGCCTCAAAGATTAAATAAATAGGTAAATAATCTGTTGTTCGGGGTTAAATTATAAAATTATACTTACTTGTAGGTTTTGTTTAAAAATGAAGCTAGATTATTATTACAATCTGGTAGGTATGGGATAATTAATTTAACCTTTACTTAAAGACATATAGTGATAACTGAATTGTTTTCATTATAACAGTCATTTGTATAATTTCTTAAATGAAAATACCATTTATTTTGTATTTGTAGCTTTTTCCAAACCAAAGATTGCTAATTTTTTGTAAAATCAACATACAATTTTTAATCTGACGTTTTATTTTGTTTCATTTTTTAAAATAAAGTGCCTAGATGCTTGGCTGGTACTTTGCCAACATACGGCAAAGCAACCAGTCACTTGAGGAAAAAACATACATCTCAATGTCTATGCCACATGGTTTAAATTTTTTAATTTTTAACATTTTTATTATAAAAGTAATACATATTCATTGTGAAAATTATAGAAATAATGAAAGTTATAAAATATACCAAAACATTACTTGATACCTCATAAATATGTACAATATTTACATGTAAGTTAAAAATTTAAAAATACAGAAATAAAATAATAATCACACATTATCTCTTTTTAACTATGGTTAATAAAGTTCATCCATGTTGCACGTTATCTTTCTTTCCATGGTGTGCTTATGTGTATGTTTTGAGGATCGACCTAAGACCCAAACAAGCTGGGCAAGTGGCCTGCCATCAGTACCATACACACACACACACACAGCCCACCTAATTTTCCTGTGCTGTAAACAGTGCTATGATAAGCTGTTTTGTAAACAAATATTTAGATACATTTGTAATGTATCTCTTTTATATAATTTTTCTAAAATTAGAATTTCAAAGATTAAATTGTCTATTTTACCTGTTTCAGTACATAAACTGAAGAGTCTTCCAAAAACAGAAGTGTATGTGAATGCCCCTGTGTTCACGTCTTCATCGGCACTAAATGTCATCAGGGTTAGCCTTCTGCAAACTGATAGCCGAAAAAAGGATGTTCTTTTGCATTTTGTTGCTTTATGTGAAAAAAAAAAAACAGTGCTATATAGTCATTTGGTAACAGTGATGTTTTAACAAATCCGACGCAAATTTTGGTTTATTACATGAAGTGAGAGTTTGATTATCTTTTCAGTTGTTAGTTGATTGTTTCTGCGTGGTTTTTGAATGGCACGTTTCTCTCCAACTGATTTAAAAAGACATCACAATCCAACTGAAAGCTTTTATGGTTCAGGGTCTGCTCCTGAGATGAATTTCTGTTCCACCAAGTTCTCTTTCCTTCTGCCTCTGCCACAGTCTGAATTACCCACTTTTCCATCTAATGTTGACAGTCCTCCTTAAGCAGTTTTCCAAAATTTGTCACTCTTGACTCTTCTCTCATGCACTGCAGAATGACTTTACTAAGTTAAAAAGATTCACTTGAGAACATATGTTTGGGTATGGAAAAATGCCCAAGATATATTAAGTGAAGAACAGTATGTATAACATCATTTCTCATAATGTTAAAGAGGCAGAAAAAGGAGAGAGCATTCGTGTCCCTGTGCATGTGAGTATGTGTCTTACGGACATTATGTGAGTATGTGCCTTATGGATGCCTACAGAAGTTTTTGGGAAATGACCAAAAATATCATTAGCAATGTTTATCATTAGCAATAGTCAGTGGGAATGAATATTATACAGAGAACAGGAACTTTTGCTTTTGGCTATAAAGTCTCTTTACACACTTTAAGTTTTCTGCCATGATAAAGCATTTGTTTTACAAGTTTTAACAGGTCTTTTAAAAGCTGGAGCTTGCTGGGCATTGTAGTATATGCCTTTAGTGCCAGCACTAGAGAAAGCAGGCCAGATCTCTGAGTTCGAGGCCAGCCTGGTCTACCTAGAGAGTTCCAGGACAGCCAAGGCTACACAGAGAAACCCTATCTCTAAAAATCAAAAAGAAAATTAGCTGGAGCTGAAGGTCAGGCATGGTGGAGCAAGCCTTTAATCCCAGCAGAGGCAGAGGCAGGAGCATGGCTTTCTGTTTGAGGTCACCCTGGTCTACATAACCAGTTCCAGGACAGTTGAGGCTACATAGTGAGACTCTGCCCCAGAAACAAATAAATAAATGAATAAATCCCTGGTTGAGAATGTAGTTTTGTTGGTAAAATGCTTCCCTCTCATACAGAAAGCCTTGGGCTCGATCCCCAGAACCCCGTAAAAGCAGCACAGAGGCTCACACAAGGAATCCCAGCGCTCTGCACACAGAGGCAGAAGGATCTGACATTTAAGTTTGTCCTTTACCACACAGAGAGCTTGAAGCCAGCCTGGGTCACGTGAGACACTGTCTCAGAAAAAAGTTAAAAAGCCAATATACACAAAAGGATAAACACTGCACACTCTGACTCATACGAGTAATCCAGAATAAGCCAGTGTCTAGGGATGGGGAGTGGGGTGAGAGGAGAATTCACGACTTTGTCCAGTAGATGCCAAGTCTCAGTTGTACAAAACGAAAAAGTTCTGGAAATGCACAGTGGGAACACCACTGAACTGTATAACTAAAATGGCGAAAGCAGTAAAGTCTACATAATTTTACCACAATTAATTACATTTCTCTCTGGGGAGGAGTTGGACTGAAGAGGAAGGATATAGGTTAGGATTATGTTTCTCATTTCATTTCTTTGTGGCCTGGATTTTTCATAAGAAAAAGTCTGTATTATCTTCATAATAAACCCAGTTCATGTCTTGGGGATAGGAGAATGGCTCGGTGGGTAAGAAAGCTTACAGAGCAGTCATGAGGCCCTGAAATTGGATCTCCATCACCCATGTAAAATCTGAACATGGCTATGCATGCCTGTAAACCCAGCACTAGTGGGGAAGGGACAGGTGGATCCTGAGAACTCCCCAGCCACCAGCATCACCCAGAGAACTTCCATTTCAGCAAGAGACCTTGCCTTAAGGCAGTAAAGCAAAGAACAGTAGAGGGATATTTCATATGTCCTCCTCTGGTCTCTGCATGCACATTTGAGTACTTAAATGCAAGTATCACACAGCACAACAAAAACTACACACACACACACACACACACACACACACACACACACACACACACACACACGGTCTTGGGGGCTGGAGAGATGGCTCAGCAGTTAAAGACACTGGCTGCTCTTCCAGAGGATCTGGATTCAATTCCCAGCACCACAGACAGACAGCTCACAGCCATCTGGAACTCCAGTCCCTGGGTTTCAGTGCACTCTTCTGGCCTTCATGGGCACCGTACAGAGGTGGTGCACAGACTTACGTGCAGATAAAACATCCACACACATAAACAAGCAAAATTGTTTTGAAAAAGATTTATTTTTTAAAAAATTATGGTCTTGTGAAGTCATGAATCTTTCTTTGTGTCGGTCCTCTACAAGTTCTGTAGTTTATTAGTTTATCTGAGCTCTGTATCTGCAGCTACAGTTTAATGTATAGAACTAGAAGACATATAATATATAATCCTTTGTGACTTAACTTGCTTAATAAAAAATAATTTTCTCATTTCTTAATCTTTAAATACTTTAAATAAACTGTTTATGTTTAAATGTTTTGAATTTGAATTTTAAAACTAATCTGAAAGTAATCATTCAGTTCAAGTTTAGGGTAAAATAATTTATTATAGAAATATTCTAAGTTTAGTCAATATAACTTTTCCTCTAGAGGTAAACTTTTACTCATGGAAACATGGCTGGAGAAAATAGTTATTATAAGGAATATTCTGGGTGAAGAAATAATACCTGTTATTTTCTAAAAGGAGAAATGAACAAAAAAAATATTAGTATATATGTGGTTCCCATGAATAATTTATGAGAACCTAGAAAAGAAAATAACAGATATGACCTATTTTGAAGCATGCAGACTTTTCTCATATTTATGTATGATATTTCTTTTATATAATTATTTTTATTTTCAAAAGCAAGTATTTTATTGCTATTATCTTTAACTATAAATGTGTCCTAACCACCAAAAACATTCAAATATTTTTTTAACCTTTATCTTATGTGTACGGGTATTTTGCTGCATGTACATCTATGACCACATGTGTTCAGTCCCTGTGGAGGTGAGAGGAAGGTATCAGAGATCGGGGAACTGGAGTTACAGATAGTTATGAGCTTCTACGTGGGTACTGGGAATGTCTCTCCAGCCAATCAAATAACTTTTTCTTTCTTTTCTTTCTTTCTTTTTTTTTTTTTTTTTTTGGTTTTTCGAGACAGGGTTTCTCTGTGTAGCTTTGTGCCTTTCCTGGAACTCACTTTGTAGACCAGGCTGGCCTCGAACTCCCTGGCTCTGCCTCCCGAGTACTGGGATTAAAGGGGAGCGCCACCACCGCCCAGCTCTTTTCTTTTCTTAAGGAAATGCCTCACTATGTGGTCTGGGCTGGTCTAGAAATTCTCACTGCTCTTCCTCAGCCTCCCACATTCTAGATAACTCCACTACGTGTTCTTATATGAAGATGGATCGTGTAAGTTTTCCTTTTTACTATAAATAGCAACAAACAACTACAGGTGACATGTGGCCTATTCTTCAAGAATTAATTATAAGGGCTGGAGAAATGGTTCAGAGGGTAAATACTCTGGTTCCTCCACCAGAGGACCTGTGTTAATTCCCAGCATCCATATAGCAGTCCCAGAGGATCAGCAGGCACCAGCACACAAGTGGTACACAGACATACATAGAGGCAAAGCACGGCACACAAGTGGTACACAGACATACATAGAGGCAAAGCACGGCACACAAGTGGTACACAGACATACATAGAGGCAAAGCACGGCACACAAGTGGTACACAGACATACATAGAGGCAAAGCACGGCACACAAGTGGTACACAGACATACATAGAGGCAAAGCACGGCACACAAGTGGTACACAGACATACATAGATGCAAAGCACGGCACACAAGTGGTACACAGACATACATAGAGGCAAAGCACCCATACACACAAAATAAATGAACAAAACTCTTAATACATGTTTCACATACTTGTAAAAATGAAACTACACAATACATAGTTTTGTAGATTCCTTTATCTCTTGACATATAATTACTCTTAATCTTTCAGCGTCTGTGAATATAGACCTTCATAATTCCTTTTTTCTAGCAGTGGATTTCATTATGGTATTTTCATAGGTGTATGAAATACATTTTGATCATATTCCTCTCCTACTCCCACTGATCCTCTTCTTACCTCTAATCCCTCTTCTACTCTTCCCTCCTTCCCTCCCTCCCTCCCTCCCTCCCTCCCTCTCTCCCTTCCTTCCTACCTTCCTTTCCCTTTTCTTGTCTTTTATTTTTGATGACCCTGTGGATTTCATGAAGATTGATTTCAGGCTCCTGGGTGAGGAATTATTTACAGCAGCATTGGCTCCCTCTTTACCAGTGGTTATGTGGTTTGAAAGAAAATGGCCCCCAAAGGGAGTGGCACTATTGGGAGGTGTGGCTTTGTTGGCCTTGTTGGAGGAAGTAAGTCATTTGGTGGGGGGGGGGGGCAGGTTTTGAGGTCTCTTCTGCTCAAGCTTCCCTCAGTGTGACACTGAGATGGTTTCCTGTGGCCTCCAGGATGCAGGACTTGCAGCTCCTTTGCCAGCATTGTGTCTGCCTGCATGCTGTCATGTTCCCCGCCATGATGATAATGGACTGAACCTCTGAACTGAACATCAGCCGCCATGAAATGTTTTCCTTTATAAGAGTTGCTGTGGTCCTGGTGTCTCTTCACAGAAAGAAAAACCTTAACCTTACAACCCTAAAACAATGTCTCTCCCTCCCTTCAACGACCATTAGTTGCCTAGAGATTATCATGGAGAGGCAAAGGCTCATGAGCTTCTTCTACCTAGATACCATTATCTGCCTATAATCCTTGGGGGAGGGTGGATGTATCTTGTCTCCTGTGAGATATTGACAGGCCCACTTTTGCACAGGTCTTGTGCCGGCAATCACAACTGTGAGATTTAGAATGCAGCAACAATGGTGTGTCTCAAAGACAAAGTTTCAACCTCACTCCTCCCTTCCTTCAGCTCTTACATTCTCACCACCTGTCTTCTCCACTCTTCCTTGAGCCTTTGAGAGAGTGATAGAGAAGTTCCATTTACGGCTGAACATTCAATAGCTCCTTGTTTTCAGCACTTTAAGCAGTTATGGGTCTCTGCAGTTCCTGCTGTCCACTGCCCAAGCAGCTTTTTCTGACCAAAACTGATCGTAGCATTACTCTATGGGTAGAAGCATAATTATTTAAATGGAAATTTGATGGGCATGTCATGTCAACTTAGCAAGACAATCATGGTAGCTTTCCTACAAGGGACTAGGAGTGTCCCAGCCACAGGCTTCTGACCAGATTTACAGTATCAGACATGGATTACCTCCTGTGGAGTGGGTCTCAAATCTGATCAGAGTAGTTGGTTACCCCCATTGCTGACGGGCCAAGGGGCCCTTCTTCACTGGCCAGCAGGTAGAATAGCATGCAGGATACACAGCTGAGTGAGACTGGACCACAATTCTCCCTCTGCAGTCTGCATAGTGTCCTCTGGCACTGCAAGAGCTAGCCAGCAAGTAGGGAGGAGGTACTGTGTCAGTTCCAGCTTGACGTCATTAAGTCTAGTTACCATAGCATGTGTGTCTTCAGCAAGAGTCTCATCATTTAGTTCTTGTGGGCAACAGTCCTTGCAAATACCTTCTTGATTAGAGGGGTGTGGCTTGAATGAGAATGGCCCCTATAGGATCATATATTTGAATTCTTCATCCCATTTGGTGAAACTGTTTGGGAAGGATTAGGAAGTGTGGCCTTGTTGGAAGAGGTGTGTCCATGGAAACAGGCTTTGACGTTTCAAAAAGCCACAGCCTTTCCAGTCCGCTCACGCTGGTAGATCAAGATGTAAGTGCTCAGCTACTACTTCAGCACCGTGTCTGCCTGCCTGCTGCTCTACTCTCTACCCTGATGGGTCGTGGACTCTAACCCTCAGGAACTGTAAGCTTCAAATTAAATGCTTTCTTTTATAAATTGCCTTGGTCATGGCATCTGATCACAACAATAGAAACCCTAACTAAGTGGCTTCCCCCTAACCAACTACTTGTGGAAGGTAGCCACTCTATTTCCTGAGAATCCATTAGGGTTTTTACTTAACAGCCCATAATCTTCATAATTCTTTATGGCTAGCACTAGGATGTGGTTTTTGTTTTGTTTTATGGATGTTCTATAATTTATTAATTAATCTTCTGGTTTGATTTTTGTTGGTTTTTTTTTTCCCTTTGTTGTTGCCATTGTCTTGTTTTGAAACAAGATCTTGCTATAGCCCAAACTGGCCACTGTGTAGTCAAGGCTGCTTTCAAATTCTACATCAGCCTCCCAAATACTAGAATTTCAAGTGAATGCCACCACACCAACTGATCAATCTCCTGCTGACTAACACTTAAGTTATTTCCAATTTTTATAATGAATATTATATTTACAATGAATATTTTTATATCTGATACATTATTACTTTTTTAATAAATTGAATTGTTATGTAGTGTGGTAGAGGATGTCTCTAATCTCAATCGTGGGCTAGGATGGTGCACACCTGTAATTCTAGCATTCAGAAGGCTAAAGCAGGAGGATGCGGAACTCAAGACTGTCCTGGACTACACAGCCAAACTGTTTTATATTACCCCCTCTACCCAAAAAAAAAAAGTATAGTAAAGAAAAAGAAAGGTAGGAAGGAAGAGAATGGAGGGATAAGAATTAGAGGTGCTCCTTCTGTCTTAAAATTAAAATATGTATTATTTCCAAACTTTTATCAAAAAAGATCACAGGACCAGTAAAATGCCTCAGCAGGTGCGTTAAAGGTCCCTGCCACCAAGCCTTGAGACCTGAATTGGGGGAAGAAGAGAACCAGTCACCACAGTTGTCTTCACTCTCCTCATACATGCCATGGCACACATGTACCCACTGCCCCCACCGTCAACACACACCCTAAAACAAGTAAATGCAATAGGATTTTTTGAAGATATAGTAATTTTACTCTCAATTGTTTCCTATAGTTGGTAACATATTTTAAAAGTCTTCTACATTCTAAGTGAGACATGATATTTCATTACTCTTTTAATTTCTAGAAGTTGATGACTAGTAAAGTTTACAAAGTCTTCATATTAAGACCCACCATGGCTTTCTACATGTGGGAAGTAGCTATTCTTTCCTACTCTACTGATTCCTTTGGAGTATATATATATTTTTATTATCCTACAAGTGCTCCTTAAAAGGGGAAAAAAGTCAGTTTTGTTTGTGACGTGCACCTTTCAGTATGTCTTTAGCCTTTATGCCTTGATATGCCCATTTTGTCAAACAAAGTGTTGGTTTTTTTGTTTGTTTGTTTGTTTGTTTGTTTTTTCCGAGACAGGGTTTCTCTGTGTAGCTTTGTGCCTTTCCTGGAACTCACTTGGTAGCCCAGGCTGGCCTCGAACTCACAGAGATCCGCCTGCCTCTGCCTCCCGAGTGCTAGGATTAAAGGCGTGCACCACCATCGCCCGGCTCAAAGTTTTTAATGTAATCAAATTTATAAGAGATATCTATGTTTAATGCCCTTTATACCATATTCAGAAAGGCTTTTTTTATTTATTTATTTTTTTTCTCTAGACAAGGTTTCTCTGTGTAGCTTTGTGCCTTTCCTGGATCTCGCTCTGTAGACCAAGCTGGCCTCGAACTCACAAAGATCCACCTGCCTCTGCCTCCCGAGTGCTGGGATTAAAGGTGTGCGCCACCACTGCCCGGCCAGAAAGGCATTTCTAAAGGGAGATTAGTCAGAAAAAAATCCTTTCTTTTATTCTAAGTATATTTATGTTGTCACGTTTTCATCATACCTTTAATCTATTTAGATTTCTCTTTTAAAGTGTAAGTTAGAGATTCAACCATATTCCCCCCTCCTCCAATTTGCTGGTTAGTATTCCCCCACCATTTCTGAACACTCTATTTTTCTACTAAGTTCTTGGCTGTATTACCTCAAGTTCCTGGTTTTTATCTCCTGTCTGTATCTTTTTCAGTCACATGACTGGTGCTTTGCTCAAGTCTCACTGCAATGATACTGCTAAACAGAAACTCCCAAGATTGCATCAGTTCACAGCAGCAAACATGCATTTCTGTGGTATGCATTTCCAGGTCAGCGGGGAGACGGCAGTGTTCTGGTAGGAAAACTGAACTTCCCTCTCAGCTCCAGTCAGTCTTAGGACTACTGTGCCTCTTTTCTCAGGCTGACAGCCACTCCCAATATCTTCTGTTGGATGTCCTGTAGACTAGAAGGATGGGAGAGACTTGATGAATCTTTCTATACCCCTCCCCTTTCCTCCCCTCCCCCTTCCCCTCCTCCTTTTTTCCCTCCCTCTTTCTCTTCTTTTAGTTTTTTGACATAAGGTCTCACACTGTAGCCAAGGCTAGTCAGGAACTCATGGCAATCTTCCTACTGCCCCAAAGTATTTGCATCAAAGTTCTTCATCACCCTTCCTCCCTTCCTTAGGTGCACTTAAGCCTCAACTGAACACATACTCCCCGCTTCCATTATTGGTCTGAGAAAATCAAGTGACCAACCCTAAATGAATGAGAATGGAAAATATATTTCCCCCTATGCTGGCTGGGTTTTGTGTCAACTTGACATAAGCTAGAGTTATCTGAAAAGCAGGAACCTTAATTGAGAAAATGCCTCCATAAGATCCAGCTGTAAGGCATTTTCTTAATTAGGTGTTGGTGGGGGGAGGGCCCAGCCCAATGTGAATTGGGCCACCCCTGGGCTGGTAGTCTTGGGTTCTGTAAGAAAGCAGGCTGAGCAAGCCATGGGAAGCAAATCACCCCTCCATGCCTCTCCATCAGCTCCTGCCTCCAGGTTGCAGCCATGCTTGAGTTCCTGTCCTGACTCCCTCTAATAATGGACTATGATCTGGAAGTGTGAGCCAAATAAACCCTTCCTCCCCAACTTCAGTTTTGGTCATGGTGTTTCATTGCAGCAATCGAAACCCTAACACACACACACCACAGAAGACATGTCAAGGAATTAGAACACAGAACTAAACCGATGCCTACCACACCGAGCTAGTTGTTTTCCAAACCTCAGCATCCTATGTGTCAAAATGAGATGACTGTGGAATTTCAGTACTACAGATAACAAATGTCAAATGCATTGCACTTGGCCTTTAGTAGTTGAAAAGTGTATTTCTGCTTCCTAACAAAGCCACAATACTATACTTTTCGAGATATTGCTATGTGAAAAGGCAGATTTACTCCTGCCCCATTCCTGTATAAACAACTTCCCTAAGTATTAGCTACCATTTCTCTCTAGATGACTTTTGAATATGTAATAAATCTGGTTTTATTATATAACACATATACACCTCTTTATTAACTGAGGAAAATACCATCTAGTCATACTTTCAGACTGGTGAGTAACTTGGTCCACAGCCTTCTGTTGGAAGGGTGAAGAGTGTGGCTCTTAGAAACCATAATAAACAATCAACGTGTATTCTGAGAATTCACAACAGTTAAAGCTATAGTATATTAATTTTCAAATTGTATAAACTTAGTTGCCGTGGTTAATGTCCTAGAAATACACTAATATTACATAAAAACAACTTTTGCCAGAGTGGAAGTTGCATGTGAAGTTACCCAATGAAATACGATGGCCCCCAGTTCATAGTGGCTTCACCTGCATTTTTGATTTACACATTCAGTAGAAACTACTTTGAATTTTGAATTTTAATGCTTTTTCTGGCTAGCAATATATAGCATAATTGCTGCTTACAGTGCTGGCCAGCAGTGGCCTGCCAGTCACATGATCACGAAGAGAGAGAACTGAAATTCTAGTGTGCTGTGTCTGGAAAGCCAGATGCATTGATGTACTTTCAGCTCACTGTATCATCATCTCGCAGTGGGTGAACTGAGACATAACCTCACTGTAACCTAGGGAACATCTGGGTGGGACTCAAAAGAATGGGGAAGTCAAAAGAACAAAAGAAAATGCCTTGAGGCGGGGCGGGCGGGCGTAGTGGCCTTTAACCCCAGCCACTCCGGAGGCAGATGTGATGGAGCTCTGTGAGTTTGAGGCAGGACAGCCAGGGCTACACACGGAAAACCCTGTCTTGAAAAACAAAAACAAAACAAACCCAGCAGCAGATGGCTTGAGGAAAGTAGGCAGAACGGCAAGTGCCTGTCTTCTCAGTGACGAAGCAGGAATATGAGTTCAAGTCCAGAAAGACCCAGAAGGAGGAGAGGAACTGGGGGCAGGGGCACTTGAGGGTCTATCAAGCAGTCAATGTATTCTTAAAACAAATAATTTTTATTATTTTGTGAGTAACCTTAAGTAGGCAAAGAGTGGTTTCTTCTTTTTCCGTGTTTCATTTACATATCATTTGAAAATTATTTCTTGTTTACACTTTTAAAGGATGGGGAAAATTGGTGATAGTAAAAGAATAAAAAAAAAGTAACTAAAAATATCTAATTTAGACCCCTGCAGCAAGTTAATCAAATTTGGCATTACTCAATTTTAAAAGCTAAGGTGTGTTGGGGGGTGGTTGGGTTAAGAGATAATGTCTAGTTTCAAAGATATAATGTGTCAATTAAATTGACTACTTCGTACTGTTTTGGTAGAAACAAAGAATGATGTAATGCAGCTTTGTTTTTATTTATTCACCCGCCTCTGGTTCAGTAAAATGTATGTATATATGTGGCAAGCTCACCAAAATTAGCCTTTCCCCAACCCCTGCTCTACCAGCTAACGTCTGTGTAAGAAAGTGGTGTATTTGTAGATTAGTAACAGATCAATGAATCCTGTCAGGATTTTTTTAAAGTAACTTTCAAGCCCCACATGCTATTTGCTCTGGTTCCACATCTGCTCAAGAGAAAGCCAGCTGTGGCCTTTCCTCTGCTCTACCCATCTCTACCCGACTAAGTGGCCTTCATGGCTTTAAAGACTTCAGTGGCTTCCACATTTGAATTTTTATTGTGTTATTGTAACTACTGGAAATTTCATTATCACAAGAATATTATAATTACTAAGCTTCCAGATGTACCTGACCAGGTCTGCCAAAAAGATAAGCTGGAGTAGTTCTCAGCCAGGCAGTGGTGGCACACGCCTTCAATCCCCGCACTCAGGAGGCAGAGGCAGGTGGATCTCTTGAGTTTGAGGCCAGCCTGGTCTACAGAAATAGTTCTAGGACAGCTAGGGCTACACAGAGACATCTTGTCTCAAAACAACAACACAATAACAAAAAAAGTAGTTCTTGAATGCTTTTGAACTAACAGCTGCATCTCATGTTAGCATTTTGTCTAGTTGTTTCATATTGAAAAATATTCGACTGAATTAATATTTTTCTTTATGCACATACAAATCTCAGGAGATATTAATAAATGTAGGTTCAGACTCCTCCTAGTCTCCTTTTCCTTCCTCCTCCTTTTCTTCCCCACTCAATGTTGGGGATCATACCCAGGGCCTCGTGCATGCTGGGTGAGCACTCTATCATTAAACTACACACTCGGCCCTATCACCCCCCCTCCAGATTCTCACCATGTAAATCCAGCTGACCTGAAGCTCAGTATATAAACCAGACTGGCCTTGAACTCACGGAGATCCACCTACTTCTGCCTCCTGAGTGCCGAAATCAGAGGATGCACCGCCATACCTGGCCCTAGTTCTCATTTGTTATCTGCTTTCTTCACAGAAGATATTTATTACTGAGACTAGATCGCGTTCATACTTTTTATTCAAGTATGAAAACTACAAGTGGCATCGCTTACCTCTTCCCACGCTCTTCTTTCATGTATACTTGTCTACAAAATACAACTTAGCTATATTATTTCTTACCTGTATTTTATCATGAGAAATACTTTAAATTATGAAGAAGAAATAACAGTATGTCAAGAGAAATTGCCTTCCAAACAAAGAAAACTGTTGTACAGCCTTAAACTTGCTCGTTCCTTGTAAACCCTCACTGGATTTCAGGGACGCTTTTGGTCTCCATTACAGCCATTCTGAAGGCCTAAGACAAAGTCCGCCGGGCGGTGGTGGCGCACGCCTTTAATCCCAGCACTTGGGAGGCAGAGCCAGGCGGATCTCTGTGAGTTCGAGGCCAGCCTGGGCTACCAAGTGAGTCCCAGGAAAGGCGCAAAGCTACACAGAGAAACCCTGTCTCGAAAAACCAAAAAAAAAAAAAAAAAAAAAAGACAAAGTCCACTATGGTTTTCTCTCCAGTTCAACTTACTCTTCACACAGCTCTTCCTTGAAAAGAGGGATATTCTGTTCTTGGCAAGTATTTTATATGACTGAGTGAGGGGCTTTATTTAAGGCTGTTTCAAAAGATTTGAAAACAGGGGTGGGGGGGAGACAATTTGGCCCTTGGGGGGAATCACCAGTTGGGGGACTAGAGTGATCCATGGGTGGCTGAGTGTGATTGGAGTATACTGTGCACTTGTACAAAGTAATGTATCTTCTGTACATATAATGTACACTTTTTGAGGCCAGCAAAGTGGCTGAGAGTAAAAGTGATTGCTACCAAACATGAGGACCTGTGGAAGCCACATTGGGGAAGGAAAGAACTGGCAAGTCATCCTCAGATAACCATACTTGTGCCCTGACTCTTGCATGCATGGGCATGCGCATGTGGCACAACCCTCCACATATATATATATATATATATATATATATATATATATATATATATATATATATATATATACACACACACACACACACATAGATATGTAATAAATTTAGTATATGTTCTAAAGACCATTTTAAGCTGACTCTTACTTCTGTGTTTTGTTTGTGGGGGAAGGTCTGAGGACGGAACCCAGGGCACTGAGCTCCGCCCTTCCACTGAGCTCCATCTCCAACTCCCTTAGCTGACTTCTAATGAAGACCACAAAGAAGAGGAGCGAGGCACCGCCTCTACCGTATAGCTGCCACCCAATCTGATGTTCTCAACAGAAGTGCAATTAATCAATTCATAATGCAAATTTCTATGTTCTAAATGAAAAAGTGTAGCCAGTAATGTGGACCTAATGACAGCTCAAATAATTCAAATTCGGAAATAGTCATTCATTTTCCCCATCTGTGGGGATGGAGAAATGGTTCAATGGTTGAGAGTACTTCTTGATAATGCAGAGGACCCTAGTTCATGTCCCACCACCCGCATCAGGTGTGGCTCACAACTGCCCGTAGCTCGTGCACCCCCGTCTGGTCTTCACAAGCACCTGCTCTCCTCTCCTCTCCTCTTCCCTCCTCTCCTCTCCTCTCCTCTCCTCTTCCCTCCTCTCCTCTCCTCTCCTCTCCTCTCCTCTCCTCTTCCCTCCTCTCCTCTCCTCTCCTCTCCTCTCCTCTCCTCTCCTCTCCTCTTCCCTCCTCTTCCTCTCCTCTCCTCTCCTCTCCTCTCCTCTCCTCTCCTCTCCTCTCCTCTCCTCTCCTCTCCTCTTCCCTCCTCTTCCTCTCCTCTCCTCTCCTCTCCTCTCCTCTCCTCTTCCTCCTCTTCCTCTCCTCTCCTCTCCTCTCCTCTCCTCTCCTCTCCTCTCCTCTCCTCTTCCCTCCTCTTCCTCTCCTCTCCTCTCCTCTCCTCTCCTCTCCTCTTCCCTCCTCTTCCTCTCCTCTCCTCTCCTCTCCTCTCCTCTCCTCTCCTCTTCCCTCCTCTTCCTCTCCTCTCCTCTCCTCTTCCCTCCTCTTCCCTCCTCTTCCTCTCCTCTCCTCTCCTCTCCTCTCCTCTCCTCTCCTCTTCCTCTCCTCTTCCTCTCCTCTTCCTCTCCTCTCCTCTCCTCTCCTCTCCTCTTCCTCTCCTCTTCCTCTCCTCTTCCTCTCCTCTCCTCTCCTCTCCTCTCCTCTCCTCTCCTCTTCCCTCCTCTTCCCTCCTCTTCCTCTCCTCTCCTCTCCTCTTCCCTCCTCTTCCCTCCTCTCCTCTCCTCTTCCTCTCCTCTCCTCTTCCCTCCTCTCCCCTCCTCTTCCTCTCCTCTTCCTCTCCTCTCCTCTTCCCTCCTCTCCTCTTCCCTCCTCTTCCTCTCCTCTCCTCTCCTCTCCTCTCCTCTCCTCTCCTCTCCTCTTCCTCTCCTCTTTCTCTCCTCTCCTCTCCTCTTCCTCTCCTCTCCTCTCCTCTCCTCTCCTCTCCTCTCCTCTTCCTCTCCTCTTCCTCTCCTCTTCCTCTCCTCTCCTCTCCTCTCCTCTCCTCTCCTCTCCTCTCCTCTTCCCTCCTCTTCCCTCCTCTCCTCTCCTCTCCTCTCCTCTTCCCTCCTCTTCCTCTCCTCTCCTCTCCTCTTCCTCTCCTCTCCTCTCCTCTTCCTCTCCTCTCCTCTTCCCTCCTCTTCCCTCCTCTTCCTCTCCTCTCCTCTCCTCTCCTCTTCCTCTCCTCTCCTCTCCTCTCCTCTCCTCTCCTCTCCTCTTCCTCTCCTCTCCTCTCCTCTCCTCTTCCCTCCTCTCCCCTCCTCTTCCTCTCCTCTTCCTCTCCTCTCCTCTTCCCTCCTCTCCTCTTCCCTCCTCTTCCTCTCCTCTCCTCTCCTCTCCTCTCCTCTCCTCTCCTCTCCTCTTCCTCTCCTCTCCTCTCCTCTTCCCTCCTCTTCCCTCCTCTTCCTCTCCTCTCCTCTCCTCTCCTCTTCCCTCCTCTTCCTCTCCTCTCCTCTCCTCTCCTCTCCTCTCCTCTTCCCTCCTCTCCTCTCCTCTCCTCTCCTCTTCCTCTCCTCTCCTCTCCTCTCCTCTCCTCTCCTCTCCTCTCCTCTCCTCTCCTCTCCTCTTCCCTCCTCTCCCCTCCCCTCCCCTCCTCTCCCCTTCCCTCTCCTTTCCTCTCTCTGATCTCAAAGGGTCTCTCTACACAGCCCTGCTGTCCTGCAACTCACTATGTAGACCAGGCTGGCCTCAGACTCATAGAGATCTGCCTGAATCTGCCTCCCAAGTGCTGGGATTAAAGGTGCACACCACCACACCAGGCTCAAATATTCTTTTTTTTAAAGATGTTTTTAAATTTCCCTCTCTCTCTCTCTCTCTCTCTCTCTCTCTCTCTCTCTCTCTCTCTCTCTCGTGTGTGTGTGTGTGTGTGTGTGTGTGTGTGTGTGTGTGTGTAAGCACAAGAAAGCATCGAATCTCTTGGAGCTGGAGTGAGAGTACTTGTGAGCTGCTGGTGGTGGGTACTGAGAAAGGAACTAGAATCCTCTGCAAGAACAGCAGGGCTATTAACTGCTGAGCTATCTCTCCAGACCAAATATTCTTTATAAAAAAGACACTTGAGGACCTTGGAGAAATAGCTCAGCGGCTAAAAGCCCTGGCTGCTCCTACAGAGGACCTAGGTTTGAGTTTGAGACACTCACTTGGTGGCTCAGAACTGTCCTTAATTCCTGTCCCAGGGGATCTGCTGCCCTCTTCTGGCCTCCTCAGGCAATTCACACACATGATGCACAGACACACATGCAGGCAAAACACCCATACACATACTTACATTTTTTTTTTTATTTAAAAAGATATTTTGTAATTTAAAAAAAACACATAGAAAATAAAGCCAGATTTCACACATTTATGTATAAAAGCCTTCCAAGTAAAATACTAGGTAGATGAAAATCTCAAAGCAGAAAAATACCAGAATCATGTGAGGAGTTTTAAAAGATTTTTTAATTTAATTGTTTGCATGTAAGTGTTTGCCTGCATGTATGGACATGCACAATGTTCATGCCTGGTACTGGCGGAGCGCAGAAGACACCAGAATCAATGCAACTGGAGATAGCTATGGTTGTGAGGGAAAGGAACCGGGATCGTCTGCGAGAGCGGGAGTGATCTGAACTGCTGAGTCATCCCTCCAGGCCCAGGTCGGTTTGGTTTTACTCATTCGTTATTTTCTTTATTCTTTAAACTTAAGTCCCTTTTTATTCTAAGAAAAAAGAAAAGAGTTACATTTCAGTAGTCAGTGGAAAACAGAGACATTGTTGCAGACCAAGTGGTTAAAAACTTCGATATATAAAAGTTTGAAAACGCTGACTTTGGTCTTAATAATCCTTTGGAACACAGTCCTCTCCTTACTCTTCATTTTCTCATCTCTTACCACCTGCATGTCGTCAGGCTGCCATCTTCATTGAGAGTACCAACAAGGAAGCGATGCAACACTTTCATTTAAATGGAGTCAAGAATCGTAAATGTTTGATGGTCTCATTTGAAAGACAAGATAGCTTTGAAACGACTTCCCTTAAACGAATATGGATTATTTAGCTACCTTGGTATTTATTTGTATGGATGAGTGGATATGGATGGATATTTATCATCACTCACAGTATGGATGGATATTTATCTGTTATTACCTAAGAACTTGTTGTACATGATTGGGAGGAATTTGTCAGCTGTTGATCATAACTTGTTCAGTAGAAATGACTAATGAAAGGAAGCATGTGGCTGGAAATTCCATACTTACAGATAATAAGCTTTAGGATTAGAATGGACTAAAAGGCCACCTGAACTTTTTAGTACACCTGGACTTCTGGAAATCGTGGTGTTGTCACGAGAGGCATGGGTGGTCTCCATGAGACAAATACAGTAATGTACCCCCATTTCTGATACCTCCATTTGTCTTTCTAAAGTTGACGATTTAAAAAAAAATAATATACCTTTTAAAAGCTAAAAGAATAAAGAATTATATTTATTAGCACTTATCTGGATGGGGAGCTGAAACAATGAAATCAGTTATCTATATTTGATAGCAGTCCTTTGTTTTTGTAGGAACTGATCTCCAATACATCTATCTATACTGGTATTCAATGCTTGTGTTTGGTGGATGGGTTGTGGCACCATTTCTGACACTGTTTCCACTAAGGATGCTCTCCATTATGCTTCAAAATTCAAGTTACATCCCTTGAAGATTTCATCTAGCACAACTCGGTTAAGGATATGTTACCTACCTCTGATTGTAAGATGCAGACTATCATTTTTTAAACAGCCAAGGAGGAGACATATTCCATGTTCTGTCTGGACCTTGACTGCTTTTCTTTCTTTGGGGTCTGATGGTCAATTTTCTTGGTTAAGTAGACTTTTAGTAATATAACAAGCCACCAAAGTGGGCTTCCCTCAAGATGAGATGTCCTTTAAAGACTGTGGGTCATTTTATGGAGGACATTTTATGATGACCAACTCATGGCTATGTTCTAAACTAGTATGCCTCGTGTCTTTCATGAGCTAATGTTTAAGGTTGTGAGGGCAGGTCCTTCCACTTCATTCCAGAAAGACGATTCTCCACGGTAGCCCTTCTAATTATTTAAGATGGGTCTTCATTTCTTTAAAATAGCTGTTATTCAAGTTTGAAAAGCAGCTACTGTGGAAGCAGCCTGACTTAAACTGACAAAAGCAAGGAAATTCTGGATCCATAATTCACCTTCCACCCCTTGACCTCACAAACCGCCATATTAGCGTGATCACACCAAAATACCAGCTTGTGTTTACAGTTGCAATCCTCCTGATGGCGGACGGGCGCGCGTACACGAGCACTCGCTCTGTGTGCACTCAATAGGATCACGATCCGGAGAGCTGAAAATGTAAACACAAGCTGGTATTATGGTGTGACTGGCGGTTTGTGGTTCTTTGTTTGAATACTTAAAAAATGGGCACCCTGGCAAGAACAAAAGAGGCAGAAAGCAGAACTGCTCTCAAAAGGCTCCTCTTGTCTTTGTCCCTCCTCAGGTAGACCCAATGTAACATATCCATTTCACGGGGTCTCGGGAACCATGTGTTTTGGACTAGTTGGCTACACTTCAACGCAACAGTTTTGTTTTCAAATGCAGGGCGTTAGTACTGTGAGGTTGGTAGCCTTAAGTGATGTTCTGAGTACCCTCCAGCACTGTACCTCTCTGATTATTATTTACATCAAAATCTTCCATGTTGTAAATTCATCCCGATGTTGGATGTTTAATCAAGAACTCAAACACCTTTTTTTTTTTTTTAATTCTTTCTAGTTACCAGTGGTTGGTTCTTTTTGCCCCCGAAGAGTGTTGACACCAACATAACCACATATCTACCCATCATAGTTCTTGCTTATGCTGTTTCAGTGTTGATTTTGAAGTGCAGAAGTTGATCACAAGAGAAATGCAAAGGATTAAAAAATTAAACCATAAGCTTTATTTTACCACAGTATGTAGCTGCCTAGTTGGCCCATCTGTTTCCTAAGTAGTTTTTGCTATTTCTCAATCTTAACACTAAATAAGCTTGATCATTGGCCTCATCACAGTGAACTTTGATTCTGAAATTGATTTAATGCTATGCCAAAGTGATGACCAAACCATTTCAGGGAAAAATTAAGGCATGAAGAAGTTTAAAGAAATATTTTCTGAAAAACGTCAACACAACACAATATGTTTGACTTGGTGGTAAATGACATTGTCATGCTTTTTTAAGAACAAAAATTTCCCCTTGGAATTAAGTATGCCATTGATTCCAAAAGTCAGTAACTAAAGGAACAGTGGGTAGTTTGGCAGATCTCTTTTCTTAAATAAAAGTTACAAATTGCTTTTACACCTATTGAAACAAGCATTCGCCACTGCAAACCTATTTCTGACAACTGTTTCTCTTAGAATTGAATAAGTAATTGAAAAATAAAAGTGATTTTCTCAATACAGTTGAAAAGTAGTTAATGTAAAGGCAAAAATACAACAAGTTGTGGTCATGGTCATAGACAGTTTTATGTAAACTTAATAGAAGAATAAGAGATCTTAGCTTGGAATGTTTTAATGAAATGCCACTCAGCCTGAAACAAGTGATTCAGAAGTGTTGTCAGTCACATTTGACTGAAAAGACGTAACAAGAAATAGCTTTTAAGATACCAGATAATTTGCACTAAAATGCTACACTTGAGCCCCTCACCTTTGACTAGGCTGACGATTTCCTTTGTTTATTTAAAATGTACTATACTTGAACACTTCACGAACCCGCACATCCTAGTGGTCTTGGTCGTCTTGTGTCTTGATTCTCTCTTCCCGTGTGAGATCTCTTGCCAAGACAGCTCATGAGACAGCTCCCTTATTATAATAAGGGAGCCCTACATGTACATCAATACTGACAGAGCCAGGTCTTCTCATTTTCACCTGAGATATGCTCAGGCGCAATTGAACAGTAAATTAAGGAACGAATCAATTTCCTGAAAGAAAAGTTTGGCTTTATTTTACACGTAAGATATGACAACAGACATATGAAAGCTGTTTTAGAAACTCAGTATCTATGGTGATGTTTGGCTATACAAATAATTAATTTACAAAGAATTGAGTTTTTCACAAGTTTTAGCCCCGATATCATCTAAACTCATCTTCCATGTTCTATTTCATGTTCTCCAGAACAATTTTGAGGTTGCAGGAATCCATAGGTGTAAGCACTAGTGTTTGGTGTCAGGGGCTCTCTTTCAAAATCTTTCTTGTCAGTACACAATTGTAACTTTACAAATGCTTTGGAATACCCATGAATCTACAGACATCCTATTCAACCTTAGAATTTTCCTTGCTTATCTATTTCCTAATTTCATCATTTTTCTTAACTATTTTTTCCTTTTGTTGTTGTTGTTGATGGTTGAAAATAAATACAAAGTTGGCCTTTTAAAACTCAAAGGTCTTTGGCAGTTTTTTTTTTCCTGGAAAGCACCTAAGAAAAGTACAGTGGAATTATTATTATTATTATTATTATTTTTAGACAGGGTCTTACCATGTAGTCCTAGCTGACCTGGAACTTGCTATGTGGACCAGGATGGCCTTGAACTCACCAGAGATCAGCCTGCCTCTGCCTCCTGAGTACTGGGACTAAAGGTGTGTGGAAGTTTTAAAAGCTGTAGCAATGGCCCAATTCTGCATCTAACAATGAGGGATGTTTTAAAAGTTCTACAGTTGGGGATTTAGCTCAGTGGTAGAGCACTTGCCTAGCAAGCGCAAGGCCCTGGGTTCGGTCCTCAGCTCTGAAAAAAAAAACAAAAAAGTTCTACAGTTGGATGGTTATGGAGACTGGGTAACAACAGTAAAAACGGCTAAAATAATAAATCACGCAAGCAGTTATATTTTACCACAATAAAAATAAAGATTGGAGCCGGGCGGTGGTGGTGCACGCCTTTAATCCCAGCACTTGGGAGGCAGAGGCAGGCGGATCTCTGTGAGTTCGAGGCCAGCCTGGTCTACAGAGTGAGATCTAGGAAAGGTGAAAAACTACACGGAGAAACCCTGTCTCAAAAAACAAAACAAAAATAAAGATTGGTTTAAATAAGAAATCTGGGACTTGATTTAAGAAGCTGTTTAACCCCACAAAGAAAGCATGTTTATCACAGAAAGATTTCGAGTATGTATGGTTGAACAAGCAGGAAAACCAAGCATTCTTCCCAATTCATTGGAGCAAATGCTAAGGTTGTTCCATGCCCCTGGAATTCATTCAAGCACCAATTATCAAAGGAAGTCACAAAAGACAATGTTAAAGTTAGATATAATCAATTAATTGTTCTTTCCCATCCCCACCCTGATTCTCTCTCTCTCTCTCTCTCTCTCTCTCTCTCTCTCTCTCTCTCTCTCTCTCTCTCTTCTAACCAAGCATCTTTTTCTCCAGGTTGCATTTTTTTCGAAGTACATACGCATGAGCACGTAATTTATCCGTATGAGTCTTGGTAAAAATGGGAATGAAAAAGAAGTGAAAATAACACTGCCTTAAAGACTAATGAATTTTAAGCAGTTGGATTTTTAAAAGTAAACTCTAAGTCATACTTTGGGGCCTACTTTCCCACTTTTTAATAGCTTTCTAAAAAAACTCCAACCTTGAAACGCATGCAATTAGAAACATGCACCAGTGAGGCTAGGCTTAGTCACAGGACTATTTCAATGCAAGCTGCTTCTATTTTTGGTGTCCTACAGAGAAATAGAATCAGAATGTTCTAACCTCTGCTCATTCTGTAGGTGAGAATATTAAACTGACTGTTTGAAAAACAAAAAAAACCTGGGAAAGTCAGCTCTTTATCGTGTTTTAGTTACTAGGTGATTATCCTACTATGATGCAGGCATTGTAGAACAGTAAGGATATACAATTAATTTTGCACTCATAATTGCAGCCACATCTGGCTCCTCAGAGTGCCACGGATGTGGCCTACCTGTATCATCAGGACATGGCTTCCTCACATCGTCATCTCAGCTTACGGTACTGGCTTTGTGTCCTATCTTCATGAGTCTTAAGGCTTTCCATGATCTGTTACAGCAGTGAAGTTAAGAAATATCAGACCTAAATGAGTTTTGAGTTCAAGCACCCATCTGATGCCTGAACTCCTTTAAGAACGTATGCGTCCTCAATGTCAATAATCATTGTGGTTATTGCTAGATCATATATAGTTAGAAGTGTGAAAACTAATAAGCCAGGAATAAATTACTACTTCTTTATCTGTGAAAGACTTATAAAACTGGAGATTAAATGAAGCAACCTATATAAGCATGCCCAGCAGGGTGCTAGGAAAATAACGAGCACTCAAAATTATTGTATTTAAATCCACTTGCCTCATATTCCTGTCCAAGTATCTAGTCCTATTTTATATCACAGGATTTTTGGTTCTTCATCGTCATTATGTTAAAGTTGGGGTTGCTGAAGTGTCATTAGGTCTTATATTATCATGTAGAACCAATTCACAACTTCTTAAACGAAGGAAAAATGATGATACTTCTGTCATATGCTAGGTTCCTGTGGTGCTAGGGCTTGGGCTATGTCAAAATGAATTTGCATAAATATTTACCTGTTCATTTCATTCCCACTCACTCTGTTGCTTAGTGCTCAGTCCCAATCTACAAATGTAACAAGAAATTCTAGAATCTTATGATAGTCTCAATAAATTACCTTTACAAATCCAAGTTTCTGTACCTCCATTCATGCCTTTTGACTGACTAGACACTGTGGGGAAGGAAAAACTATAAACACTGATATCTAAATTATCCATGTGTCTATTTCATAATTTCATATATAGATAAAAAAACTCCACTCTTCTCTGGTAAAATTGCAGTCTACTAGCTATTACAATCTTTGGGGCTATGTTTTCAAAGGTTCTTAAACATTTCTAATTCTATGATTATGATTATCATTAAAAAGCAATCTGTCTATAAGCAGTTTTGCTGAAGATGAATTAATTCAGTTTATGAATACATGCCCTAAAATTTTTTAAAGTAATTAGCAGCTCTGGTTTACCTGTAAGATACAGTTATCAGGAGCAGGTAACTTGATATCAGCACATTTCTAATATCGATGTTATTTAAAGCCATATATTAAGAGTCATAAGCATCTGTAGTGACAGAAGAGCATGCAGCAAAGTACTGAAAAACTGGAATAGAATTAATTGGTTTTGGTCTACCCACTTCAAATTAGAAATAGCAACAGAAGAAAAAAATTAAACACTAAATGTATTCGTTAGGCAGGATCAGCAATCATGCTGCCCACACATGATCTGCAAGTAATTTGTAAATAAGAAAATTCATCACCTGGAGAATAATAAACTCTAGTTTTATGGCCCCAAAGAATAGACAAGTAAAAACCACTAATGAACACACCGTGTAAACACAGGGGCAAAAATGTACATTGGTGAGCAAGCGAGGATAACAAGGAGGCTCTTTTTTGTTATTATTAAAGGAGAGTAAAAGATGCATAGCCGCATCTGCAGATTTTCCTGAAGTGTTAGCACTGCTCAAAACAGGGTCACTTAAAAGGTGTGGGAAAGTGTTACTCCCGGGTACAGGGGAGGCAAAAGTCCATGTTTAGAAAGAGCTAGCATTTTACCAAAGGATCAGTATAAAAAGACAAACTGCCTACGAGAGCTTCCTTGATTTTAATTACATTTTCTAATTGTATTTTAGAAAAACCTTACTAATAAAAGATAATCTGAAGCAATTTTAGTTTATCATCCTCAGATGATGTGACTTGGTCTGTGAAGAGATTTCCCCAACACATTATTTATTGAGAAAATAAATATTAAATGGTACTTTAAGTATTGCTCTACTTTGGAAGGATCTTTGATGTGGAACACTACATTCTCTCTTGTAAACTGTGGTTATGTAACACACTTTAATTCTGAATTCAAGCTAATGCACTCAACTCTACTCCATTCAATTGAGAATTGCTTTTTTCGTGCCTGCTAAGAATTCAGAAGTAAAAGGTTAAGTTCTGTTGGACTGTTTATTTAAAATACAGAGGCTCATTTGCTTGGTTTAAGAAGGGGAAATTATATAGCCCATTTTACAAAGAGTTTAAAGAACTAGTAACTCTTTAACTTTTTATATTTGATTGTGTGTATGGAGATGGGGTGGATGTGCACTTGTGAGTGCAGGTGCCTGAGGAGTTCAGAAGGCATCAGAGACTCTGGAGCTGCAGTTACAGGTAGTGAGCTTCCAGGTGTGGGTTCCGGAGACAAATCCCAGGCCTCTGAAAAAGCAGTATGCACTCTTAACTGTTGAGCCATCTTGCCAGCCCCAGTTCTTACTTTTAAGAGAAACTCCAGTCAGGTTTACCTCGAAGGAAGACAAGGATTTTCCCATATAGCTTAACTCAAGAATGGATTAGGTTGGTTAAACATAGGAAGCATATACTGGTCCCAGGTAATTGTTTTATCATCTAGACTACGATGGTAAGAAAGGGGGCTAAATCCAAATGTGCTGCTGAAAGCTTCAACTGCATAGACTACTGTGAAGATCGTTCACTTAAGTTGAAAATACAGAATAAGGAAGATGATGAGGAAGTTGAAATGGTAAAGGTACTGTTAACACAGTCATAATGTAAGACATGGCAAAAATACCAGCCTAGTTTAAGAAAAAGCTTAACTGAATGCTTATTATAAATATATTGTTTATTAAATATAGATATTTTATGGGGACGAACTTTTTAAATTTTATTACTTTTCTTTACATTGTATTAATATGGGATGGAATTATCTGATAAGGGTGATTAGGTTACATGAGGCATTATTGGATTTGTGTGTGTGTGTGTGTGTGTGTGTGTGTGTGTGTGTGTGTTCAAACTAAGGCCTCACACATGCTAGGCAAACACTCTACTGCTGAGTGGAATTTCCAGCCTTTTTTTTTTTTTTTTCCGGATAAGGTCCTTCACTGAAGCTTACACTGGCCTGAAGTTCAATAGGTAGCCCATATTGGCCTCAAACTTGGTAAGTGGCCAAGGCCTTGACCTTGAACTTCTGATCCCCCTGCTCTCATAACCCAAGTGTTGGGCATCCATCTCCAGTCCTAGCTCATGAGACACTACATATCCAAAAGTTAGTCCTTCATGGGGCAAAATGATTTTTCTGATGAATTACAGTTAACTAAAAGTATTTGTTAAGTACATGTTCCAGGAAATTAATGGGTCGAAAGGAAAAAAACATCATTGTTTATATTCTAAGTGATTTGTTACAACAAACCTTTAGTTTCCAAGTAGGGAAAGTAAAAATTTAAAAGGCATCCTACACCTATAGCCACTGTTTCATCAAAACTCAAGAGAGGTTTCCTTGTTTGTTTGTTTGTTTGTTTTGTGGTGCTTTGTGCCATCTTACTAAAAAGCAAACATCTTAAAAGTCTGCAGAATACTCATATATTTCTACAATTGGCACATAGTTGTTCAGTTTCTAACACTGCTGACTCAAACATAAATACTTCTTTTTTCCCCAGAGTTAAACAGGAATTCTTCTTGCATCAGCATCATTGTGGACATGAGTCAGGGAGTACTCAGGTGAGCTTTGGGTTGAAGCCTAGTTTTGCCAACTTTCAGTTTTGAGGATCTCTGCACACTCTCTGGGCCACAACCTTGTGTACTATAAAGAACACATGATGTCGACTGTGTGAAACCATACAGGGCACTGCATGGCTGTAGTAGGTGTTGGCTTAGCTTTAGTTCCTTCATCCTTTGGCCCCTCCACCGGCTCAAATAAAAAAGGCTAGTTAAAAAAAAAAAATCACCACTGGGCTGGGCGGTGGTGGTGCACACCTTTAATCCAAGCACTCGGAAGTCAGAGCCAGGTATGGGATGTCTGTGAGTTCTAGGCCAGCCTGGTCTACAGAGTGAGATCCAAAACTACTATACAGAGAAACTCTGTCTTCAAAAAAAAAAAAAATCACCACTGGAGGCAAATATCTTAGACGGGATATGTTTAGACAACGGAGGACTTAAGATATTTCGAGCAAGATCGAAAAGGAGAATGACAGATATAAAATGACAAAGAGAAAGCAAGGAGGCATACCAGCTGGGAGCACGAAACTGGAATTCCCATGCAATATTGATGTAGAAGTCAAGGTAGAGAGAAAGAAAAAAGTAACATGAGAACGGCATTAAGGTTATGTAAGAGATCATCTCTAAAAGATGTATTTTATATGGTAGACAATAGAAAACCACAGAATTTTCCTGGGGAAAAAGGACTACCCAGGAAAGCTAGTTTCCTACCTTATTTTGTCATCCAACTGACTCTGTAAATGCAGTGACATGAATCTTTCCAAGGAAGAAAATAAAAGTTAAAGGCTTATGTTCTTTGTGTCTGTATATGACCAGAGAGCCTGAAGGAAAATCTAAAGATTTTTTTTTCTAGACACCTGGTTCAGTATATGTCCACAGTATTTTTCTTCACTCCACTCATTCCTTCTAACTAAAATTTCAATATAAAATGATACCCATCTACAAATTCATTAGTCATTTTACCTGAATATGGACCTAGACATAGAAAAATAACAAAACAGAAGAGAAAACCTTATTTTTGTATAAGATTTTTGTAACTTGAAGACTTCCTGTTAGCAGGGGGTGTTTCTTATCTTGCTGAACTCCCTTAAGCTTGCCCACACATCTTAACAAAGTCATCATTAAACTGTCCTCTAATGGCATCTTTTGAATATGTGTGTTTCCTGCTAGGATTCTAATTGATACAGGCCCCCTAGTCAGAGTTCTAGAAAGGATTTTTTAAAAGAGGAAGCTGTCCTAAACAAATGAGAATAGGTATGGTATTTATACAAAATTGCATGTTATATATTTTACTTTCCACAGCTTTGAAGTATTTGAAATTCCTGTGTTTAAAATGAAAATAAATTTATTTATAGTTTTTCTTTTCTTTTTTTTCTTTTTTTGTTTTTTTTTTCGAGACAGGGTTTCCCTGTGTAGCTTTGCGCCTTTCCTGGAACTCACTCTGTAGCCCAGGCTGGCCTCGGAACTCACAGAGATCTGCCTGCCTCTGCCTCCCGAGTGCTGGGATTAAAGGCGTGCGCCACCACCTCCTGGCTAGCTTTTATTTTCTTGAAACAAGATTTCCCCATATTGATCAAGATGGTCTCAAACTTCTGTACTCAAGTGATCCTCTTACCTCAACTCCCTCAAAGCTGGGGCTCTAGTCCTGTTTATAGCTGTTTTTATTATAGTTTCTTATAAAACTATTATGCTGATGACATGCTATTAAAATGAAAACAAACCCTCCCTTTGCCTCTCTCCTCACCTCTAATGTAAAACCATAAAATTTTCTAATTAAAAATTAGATTGACTACAAAGCTGTGCTTGAAGGAGAAGATGGAGAAAATCTTGAGATGCTAGAAGAAAAGAGGGAATTCAGTGAATTCAGGAGAATGCAATTGGACAAAGGAGCACATTCCAGTGATACGGTCACAGCCAAAAATGGCAGCCACCTCAGGAGATAAAGCAGTTCAGGAATAGACTGTCTCTTGGGGCAGGCAGAGGGAATCAGTCCTTCTAATACCTTCCAAAGAACTCATTTTGAATGTTATCACTCTTCATAAGAGAATAAATGTTTGGGGCTTTTAGTCACTGTTGGTGGAAATTTGTCAAAGTAGCAATGAGAAGCTAGTGCAGATGCCAAGGCCAGAACGTAAACCAAACAAGACAGGAAATAGGGTCCTAACTTCCTGTGGAAATAAGAGACCTTGTAGCCAGAAGATTTCCTGTGTCCCACCTGGTCCACAGTTGAGACAAATCTCTCACCTACAGTCCCGCAGCCTTTTATAAAATAATCACTCAGAAGCTTATATTAATTATAACTGCTTGGCCATTAGCTCAGGCTTATTATTGACTAGCTCTAACATTTAAATTAACTCATAATTATTATCTTTGTTTACATGTGGCTTGGGACCTTTTCTCAGTTCTGCCTTGTTATCTTGCTTTCTCTGTATCCGGCTGGTGACTCAGCCTTCCTCTCCCCAGCATTCCTTCAGTCTGCTCACCCTGCCTATACTTCCTGCCTGGCTACTGGCCAATCAGTGTTTTATTTTTATTTATTTATTTATTTATTTATTTGTTGTTGTTTTTGTTTTTTTTTCGAGACAGGGTTTCTCTGTGTAGCTTTGCGCCTCTCCTGGAACTCACTTGGTAGCCCAGGCTGGCCTCGAACTCACAGAGATCCGCCTGGCTCTGCCTCCACCGCCCGGCCCAATCAGTGTTTTATTAAACCAGTGTACCAAACTCCTCCAAAGACAGGAGCAGGAACTGAAGCCATGCCTTAAAAAAGTGAATCTGAATTGCAATCCCTTCTGAACCATGCATATTTACACAATCTGAATTTACAAGAGTAGCAGACACCATGAAGAAAAGGAGCTTGCAGAAATGTAAGATTAGAAACCAAAGAGAGAATTAGTAAACAAAAAGATAATTATGATAAAATCAAGAATTTTAGGGGGCTGGAGAGACGGCTCAGTGATTAACAGCACTGGTTGCTCTTCCAGAGAACCTGGGTTCAGTTCCCAGCACCCGCATGACAATTTACAACTCTCTGTAACTTCAGTTCTAGAAGATCCAACACTCTCTTCAGGCCCATGTGGGCACTGCAAGTAAAACACCCATACACATAAAAATAAATAAAATATTTTTAAAAGAAGTTCAGATTTTAAAGAATTTAAAATTTAGAATTAGAAGGATGAAAAGATAGAAATACAAAAGGAGATTAAGAAGTTGCTACGGGGCCTGCACAAGTCTGCATGGGGTCCTAGAGCGGAAAGGAGAAGTGGACACATGCCCCCAT
Organism: Peromyscus eremicus; assembly: GCF_949786415.1. Classification (NCBI taxonomy): domain Eukaryota; kingdom Metazoa; phylum Chordata; class Mammalia; order Rodentia; family Cricetidae; genus Peromyscus; species Peromyscus eremicus. The sequence goes on from NC_081419.1 coordinate 40,274,944, forward strand.
CCCTAACTTAGAAGCTATCTCCAATTGACAGCCACTTGCAAATGAAAATTTACTTTCCTCCAAGGAAGTCTCACTGGGGAACAAACTACTCTTAAGGGTGAGCTACTTGCCTACCAGTAGATGGCCAAAGTAAAAGACCTCAATGGCATCTTTGAAGATTCCTTGTCCTATAACGTTGTGTCAGGGTTCTATTTTTTTGTCTTATTTTTATTTTATTTTATTTTATTTATATACTTTAGCATAATGCATTGATTCCATCTAAATTCCAAAGTATCTTTTCATATGGTGTCACTAGAGAAGCAATTACACACTATGTGTATATATGTGTGTGTGTGTGTGTGTGTGTGTGTGTGTGTATCATGATTATCATTAAAATGCCAGCAATATCTTTGTATTCTTATCTCATAAACTTATTCCATAGCCAGGCATGGTGGTGTATACCTTTAATCCCAGCATTCAGGAAGCAGAGACAGGTCAATCCCTATGTTGGAAGCTAGCCTGGTCTATAGAGTGAGTTCTAGGACAGCCAGAACTACACAGAGAAATCCTGACTCAAAAACAAAATAAAATTCATGCAAATATGCATGTTTCATTTTGAGTTGTATGTTAACACTATTTTTAAATATTTTAGTTAGAATGATAAACAACATAATTACTCTTATTAAGCATTAATGACCTAATTATGTTTTGAAACATAAAATAAAAAAGGTTATCTGTAAGAAAAAGTGATCTTTTCTTCATTAAGTTCTTTGTTGATTGTTTTTGTAGTCTCAGAATTACTACTTTCAAACCTTTTCAGTGAACTGCTGGCTTTTATAGTAAGAGTTATCATTGATCTGCAATGGATTTTTGTCATTTCTGTGAGCAAACATTAATTTCTCTACAGAAATGAGCCCACGTTCACCCAACTCTTAGGACATCTATATATGATACTAATATTTTAAAATGTTAAGTGCTGTGGAATATTTGTACATTGTGTGAAGACGTGTTGCTGTGATTGGTTCAATAAAAAGCTGAACGGCAGGAGAGATAGGCGGGACTTCCGAGTAGAGAGAAGAAGAGATGGCGGAATCTAGGTGCTTGAGTTACGACAGCGAGACACCAAGGAGACATGGAGGGAGTCCTGCATACAGAATGAAAGAAAGGTAAAAAGTCACATGACAAAGCATAGATGAATAGAAACAGGATAATTTTAAGTTATAAGAGCTAGTGGGACAAGCCTAAGCTAAGGCTGAGCTTTCATAATTAATAAGAAGTCTCCATGTTATTATTTGGGAGCTGGCTGGCAGGACAGAGAAAGACTTGTTACATTAAGTTTACTGCTTTGTTTATTAAATTCACAACAATTATATTTGAAAACACAAATAGAGGAAACTAATGTAAAGATTAGAAAAGATTTATCGAAGAAGTAGAAGCAAGTGTACTCTATTTTAGACCCAATTAATATCACCTAACAGACACTTTTGTTTAAAATACCTCGTTAAAGGCTAAGAACGTGTTTGGAGTTTTGCTAGAGCACCGTTTTTGGACACTTAGCACATTGTTATTTAACCTTCATGCTGATAAGTTATAATCAGACTCTCCTTTGTGGGGCTGCCAGCCCACAAATAATGACATGGAGACTTATTATTAATTATGAAAGCTTAGCTTTCGTTTAGGCTTTTTCCCAACTAGCTCTTATAACTTAAATTAACCTGTTTTTTTTATTAATCTACATTCTGCCATGTGGTTACCTCTCCTCTGTACTGTATGTCCGACTTCTTCAGTGTCTTACTGGAGTCTGTCATCCCAAGTTCCTCCCTCTGTCCAGAAGTCCCGCCTATTCTCTCCTGCCCAGCTATTGGCCATTCAGCTGGTTATTAAACCAATCACAGTGACACATCTTCACACAGTGTAAACAATTATTCCACACAATAAGCAGATCGAGGTTGTTGTATAAAAGTTCTGAAGCTTTATAGAAGCCCCGCCCAATGAACCATTAATGGTTTTTCTTCTTCAAATAGGGACTACATTTCAGTTTGAAGATTTTGTGAAATTAGGAAAAGGACATTTCTATTGCAATTGTTAAGAAGGTAAGATTTATGTGAGCAATTCTTTTCATATTGAGACAAAAAAAGAAAGGGACCAAAAGAGGGCGGGGCTGAATAATATTAAAGCATGCTGTGCACACGTATAAAAGAATCACAAAAAGGATGAACAAAATTTCATACAGGTTACATATGGAAATCAAAAGTGAGAAAAAAGAAAGAAAGGAAGGAAGGAAGGAATGAAAGAAGGAAGGAAGGAAGGAAGAAAAAGAAAGAAGTGTCAATGCTATCCTTTTTTGAATCCTGGAGTAAAAACCAGTTCATAGGCAGCGAGATGACTCAGTGGGTAAGAACACTGGCCATGCAGGCCTGACCACCTTAATTCAGTCTTCTAAATATACACGGTGGGGACAGTGGGCCAACTTCCAAAAGTTGTCCTCTGATTTCCACATACATGCCATAGCATGTACACACACACACACACACACACACACACACACACACACACACAGTAAATACGTATGCCTTGAATTTTGGGTTATTAGGAGCCAACTTAATTTTTCTTACTATGTAGTCAGGGCTGTGCTCACAGAGATCTGCCCACCTCTGCCTCTAGAGTATTGGGATTACAGGCAAACACAACTATGCCCAGTATTAAACTTTTAAGTTTTGAATCAGTTCTACCCATCACATACTCCTCCATTATCCACACTGTTCAAGCTGAATACACTTAATTCTAATACCACTCTGTGAAAAATCTTACAAACTGCTTTATAAATCTTCCATAAATAAATATATATAGTGTTCTAGAGCCTAAGGTAAAAAGGCAAAGTATTTGGGAACATGAGAGGAGGCGCTCTGTACTAAAAAATTGTCACCTGGATTTACTAAACTCATTTCCATCATTTGAAAAGGTTTTGACTTTTAGATAATATCAAAGTTCCTGTGTAGGTAACTTGCCTCCTGTTGGCTCTTCTTGAGGTAATGGAACCTCAGCTTCCCTCTAAGGCCAATTTGATAATTGGAGCGGGGGTAAAGAACTGCTAGAACTATAACTCGAGTTCTAGCAAATCCAATGCTCTCTTCTAGCCTCTGTGGGCGGGCACATACACACACACACACACACACACACACACACACACACACACACACACACACGGTGATATTTTGTTTGTGCTTTAACAAATAAAGCTTGCCTGGAGATCAAAGGGCAGAGCTAGCTACTAGTTACCCATAGAGGCCAGGCAGTGGTGGCACACACCTTTAATCCCAGCACTTGAGAGGAAGAAGCAGAAAGATCAGGAGTTCAAGGTCACCCTTGGCTACAGGAGATTGAACCACTCTAAAAGATAAACAGAGCCAGGCAGTGGAGGCACACACCTTTGATCCCAGCACTTGGGATCTCACACCTTTAATCCCATCACTAGGGAGGTGGAAACAGGAAGTGAAAAGGCTGGGCAGATAGAGGAATATAAGGCAGAAGAGACAGGAGCTCAGCCCCCTTTTAGGCTGAGGATTCAGTAGAGGTAAGAAGTCTCTGTAGTGGCTGGCTGCTCTCCTTTACTGATCTTTCAGCATTTACCCCAATATCTGGCTCCAGGTTTTTATTATTAAGACCAATTAGGATTTGTGCTACACACACAACACTTACATAGGCACACACATGATACACTTAATGTAGGCACACACACACACACACGATGCATTTACATAGGCACACACTCATACACATAAAACAAAATATATTTTCTTTTAAATCATTAAAATTTTGCTCATTGCCAGGTGTGGTGGCACATGCCTTTAGTCCCAGCACTTGGGAGGCAGAAGTGGCATGGATCCCTGGGAGTTCCAGGCCAGCCTGGTCTACAGAGCCAGTTCAAGGACTGCCAAGACTACACAGAGAAACCTTGCCCCAAAAAACAAATCTGGTCATCATCAAAATGATAGATTCCCTGACTTTCAGAACCTGTAATTAGTGAATGGTAAAATTTGGCATTTATCTACATAGGCCAGCGTCATGCTAAATACTTCCTACATGACTTCATTTAGTTACATATACCTATGTTGTTAGTTTTATTATTTCAATTTGAGACATAAGACAACACTTTTTTCCCTTTGTGATGGTATGAATGAGAATGACCCCCATAGGTTCATATATCTGAATGCTTGGTCCTCAGTTGGTAGAACTGTTTAGGAAGGATTAGTAGGTGTGGCCTTGTTGGAGGAGGTGTGTCACTGGGGGTGAACTCTGAGGCTTCAAAAGCCTCCCAACATTTCCAGTGTACCCTCTCTGCTTTGTGCTTGTAGATGAGGAGCTCTCAGCTCAGCCTGCCACCATGCCTTTGCTTGGCCATCATGGACTCAAACCTTCTGAAACCAGAAGCCCAATTAAATGTTTTCTTCTCCAAGTTACCTTGGTCATGGTATTTTGTACCCCAAATAAAGAGTAACTAAGACATGCCCCAAAGGTGAGAGACAGATTGGGATTGGATTCAGGAACTGTAAGGTACCAAAGTCTTAATCATTGTTTTATGAAGTTTGAAGTCAGGTAGTATAAATGTACTTTTATGGTTGACTAAGTTATTCTAAGTACTTTGTATTTCCATTTGATTCAATTTCCAGGGAACTGGTATCCTAGCACTGAGGCTGGCTCAGCTACTTGGAAACTAATCCATGCAAATCTTTTTTCTGAGCTTATTAAGCAGGGCAGATTTGTGTTTAATCTAGTGCTAATTATTTCTCACTCTTGAAGCATATACACTCATTGGTGTTCTACCCATACAAGTTTTAACCCAAGGTTATGTAGGGGTATCCTTTCCTCCCCAAAGCCTTTCACAGGTTTCTTTCTTTAGCCACACCCTTGCACTGTTGATCATTTATGTGGATAGTGGAGGGATCTCTCTGTGCATCCTAAAATATCTTCTGTGAAGCTCTCTCCTTCCTGTGCAATGCCTTGTATAACGCTACCCTGCAGCCTTGCCTGCCCCGGGTTCCTACCTGTCTCTTCAACTCAGGTAGAACTCTGATTTCTTCCTTCCCATGCTGACGCAGGGAAACTGTTTCTAGACAGTAAGCTGGGACAATACAAGTATTGGTGGATATTCGATCACACTGTAAACCCCAAGTTAGCATTTGCGTTCATTAAGTAAAATCAACCACGGGTCAGGAGGCTGAGTTAGCAACGAGTTGACAGGAAGTAATCATAGAGCCTCAGAGGGCATCTGGAAGTGATAGAGAGACACACTGGAAGTAGTAGGTAGAGATTGTGGGTGGCGCAGCTTTTTTTGTTTGTTTTGGTGGAGCAAAAGGATATGTTTTTCTGGGTGATGCCAGCAAGGAGAGAAGGTTAGCTAATTATTACTCAACTTCTCTGAGCTCACAGGTTTTCACCCCAGCCTTTGAATCTTGAGTCTTGTTTATAAATAGAATGATAGAGATTTAGTTAAAGCTACCTTTAGCAGCAGTGACACCAGAGTTGATACCCTTGGGAACAGAACTCCCAACAGCCTGTGGCCTGAGCAGCCGGGCCATTTCAAGAGAATCAGGCCAGTAACTGTGGAGTCCCAGCTCCTGGCTGAAATAGCAGTAGATTAAGGTGCAGCCACTGTGCCAAAGATAAACAAGCAAGGAACAGTAGGACTCTGGCAATTGGTTTTCCACTTTCCGGGACCTTTGTTGTTTGATTGTTGTCCAGTGTCTTGACTTCTTATTTTATTTATTTCTATTAGAGATGCCCATTTCTTTTGCAATTAGCCGCTAAAATGCAAATGGAAATGATGTGTGTAATCCCTAGATTATGTTTTAATACATCATCTGTGTCCCCTTTTCACATTCTATAGCGTTAGAAGATGAAAGAATTATGTCACCTTGATCCTCACCACCTTGAACTATTTCAGACTTTCATATGTGAAAGATGGAAATGTTAGCCTTTGTTTAAGCCATTACCATTTTGGTCTTTGCTAACACAAAGTGTACTAAAGCAACTCAGGTACAAATCAGTTCAGCCAAGAAAGTAACTTGCTGAAATTCACATGAATTGGCAGTGAAGGAGTCAGTTTATGAAATCTGATCTGTCCACACTCAAAATCATTGTTCAGTATTTCCTAAATTTTGGTTATGTATAGACCATTACCACATTTTCTTTTTAACATTTTTAACTCCCTGTATCATTGCTTACTTTAAAATTAGATGCTTTTAAAACTGAAAAAGCACTGCCTTTGATAATGGCCATGAAATCATGGGTCTGATATGTTATTTACATATTTTTCTAATATATACATAAATAAATATATATACTCAGTATAAATGTGATATTTCTACTAAAATACATATTATTATGTATTAGTAATATATAATAGTATATTAATATTATCTTAGTTAGGGTTTCTATTGTTGTGAAGAGACACCATGACCATGGCAGGTCTTATAAAGGACAACATTTAATGGGGGCCGGCTTATAGTTTCAGAAGTTTAGCTCATTATCATCATGATGGGAAGCATGGAAGTGTGAAGGCAGACATGGTGCTGGAGAAGAAGCTGAGAGTTCTACCTCTTGATCCACAGGCAGCAGGAAGAGAAATTAAGCCACTAGGCCTTGTTTGCGCTTATGAGACCTCAAAACCCGCCTTCCAATGACATACTTCCTCCAATAAGGCCACACCTACCCCAACAATATCACACCTCCTACTAGTGCCACTGCCAATGGGCCTATGGGGGCCATTTTTATTCAAACCACCACAAATATATATAATACTGTAATATATATTACAATCTATCAGTAGGTATATTCATGAGATCTTTTGGTGAGATACAACAAAGGATGCTTAGAATATTCAGAAAAGCTCGTAGTAGCAAGTAATAGAAAGTTACTCAAATATCCATCAACTGAAAAATATGATTGAGCCATAAAGCAATGAAAATTCCTGACAACAGAAACTTGCATGTGTATGATAACTAAGACCCTGCTCCCCAGAGAAACTTTCCATAGAGCCCTGTAGGATGAGAAGAGACAGGGAGAGAGGATGGTAGGGGAAGAAGACCCGTCAACCTCCTTTTTGGAAAAGGCAGAGGAAATAAAGGCCCAGAGAATGTTTGCTTTAATAATTACCTCATGCCAGGTGCCTAATACTGCTTCATATACGTTAAGTGCTATTTTCTGTGTCACTCATAACGTCTTTTTCATTAAAAACTTTTTTATAAACTGGAAAATTGTTTTGTAATATAATCACTACTTTAAAAAAATAATCTTTAGATTATCCTGGGTTCCTCCATGTAAGGCAAGTGAATATAAATCATTTTAGTTACTCTGTCCATTCTGCTTGTTTTCTAGAACACAAGAAATAAAGTTCTAGAGGCTCTTGCAAGCAGAGATATTCTCACCCACTAGTAACTTGAATATATACTGTAGATTCAGAATTGTCCTCTATAGAATGTCTTTTTTTCTTAGAAGATGTTAAGACAATTCTTCATTGAATTATTTGCTCAAACAGTTGAAGGGAACTAAAAAAATTACTTTGAAAGATTAGCTTTAATTGACATCAAGAATACTTATACCACATCATCAAAAAATTATGGCAATATCAGTAAGTGCCTTTTAAATTAAATGACAAATTGGAAGTGTTTAACAACATATGGTCGCTTTTCCTTGACATATATGATTAAGAATATATCTTTTTATCAAAATGTAAAATACCATCTGGCAAAAGTAACAATTATTCTATTGGCTTTATACATTAAATTAATTCACTGTACTTTAAAATGTAAATATTTTCCTATTTTTTTCTTTTCCTTGTGCTGGATCTATATTTATTTATAATACAAACTGCATAACTCAAAAAACTATAATTAGGTATAACAATTAAAACCAATTTTGAATTTTGAACAGAAAGTATTCCTTAAATTATTCCTAAGGATTTCTTAAAAATTAAATGGCAACAGTCCCTTTTTAAACATTCATAATTGTAAAGCTGGGTTAATGAAAAGTTTACTATTATAACTTATTAGGCACACCATCAGACCTTGTATTTGATGGCAGGTTCCTGTCAAGCTCTTTAGAAATAGGAAGGGCTTTTATTATAAAGGCAATGTGTGGGTGCATTTTAAGGCTTTGAATGTGCATGTAGTGATGGTAATAGCTCAGCCTTGCATTCATCCAATAGACAGGCCGAGTTCAGAGAACAGCAAACGGGCAGAAAAGTTCCTCTCCGACAAAACACAGAGTGCATCACACACTTAGTGATGTGAAATTTCGGCAACTTACAAGTTTTAGGAAGCATATTAAATATAATTCTTTATGTGACAGTGTTCTTAAAACCACATTGGGCCTAACCTAAAAGATGTATGTGTTGACCTTAGTGTGTAATATTCCTATCAGATATGTAGCAATATAGGTTTTGTTGTTTACTTTTAAAGAATTTATTATCTCTAGAGGAATTTTTCTTGGTCTTAAGTGTTCTCAGTCTTTTCAAGTCTTCTTTGCAGTAGGATATGCTGTGGATATCTGTGTTCTATGAATGTGTTGCTCTGATTGGTTAATAAATAAAGTGCTGATTGGCCAGTAGCCAGGCAGGAAATATAGGTGGGACAAAGAAAGAGAATTCAGGGAAGAAGAAGGCTGGGTCAGGAGATGCTGCCAGCCGCCGCCGCCGCCACGTGGCAACTTATAGATTAATAGAAATGGGTTAATTTAAGATATAAGAACTAGATAGCAAGAAGCCTGCCACAGCCATACGGTTTATAAGTAATATAAGTCTCTGTGTGTTTACTTGGGGGACGCTAGTGGGAGAGATTTGTCCCGAATGCCAGCAGGTCAGGACACAGGAATACTTCAGCTACATGGATAGAGTAGTCGGATAAATATATTTAGCATTTGATGTTAATTTTAGTAGCTACTGTGTTCAGGGCATCTTTTCTGCTTTTAAAAAACTTTAGATGCAATGTAGATAAGTAAATCAAGGCTTATCAATAGTGTTATGTGTTAGGATTATTCAAGTTGGTATTGACTGATCACTCCCCACTCTTGATATGCAGGATGCAGTGTGAGGGTAGAAATGCAGTGTGAGGGTAGAAATGCAGTGTGAGGGTAGAAATGCAGTGTGAGGGTAGAAATGAGAGGAAGAACAAGAGATAAGAGTTATAAGTTTGAAGATCCTAAAGGCATAAAAAAAAGGATTTAAATTTCAATGTACAGTCCGGTGAATCTTGACAAACCACTACCACAATAAATACATAGAACACTAGTAACAACTCAAAAACAATTCTATTATTTCTACCTAAATTCACTGTGTACCACCAAGGCAACTAATTTTCTGTCAATACAAGTGCACATGTATGTGTGCATGGTTTTTTTTTTTTATGGTTTTTCGAGACAGGGTTTCTCTGTGTAGCTTTGGAACCCCTCTCTTTGTAAACCAGGCTGGCCTCGAACTCACAGAGATTGGCTTGCCTCTGCTGCCTTCCAAGTGCTGGGATTAAAGGCATGCTCTACCATGTCTGGCGTGTATGTGTGGTTTGTTTTAGAGTTTAAAGTGATGTTTTATAGTATGTACTCCTCACTACAATGTTTTAGAAATTTATCCATCTTGTTGCATGTAATTTTCTTTTCACTAGCCTTGAACTCATGATTCTTTTGTCTCTGCCTCCTGAGTACTAGGATTATAGGTATGCTTGCCATCCTGGCAAAGTAATTGTCTTTTAAGTTTATTTTTTTTAATGCTAACACAAGCCAAATGTGATCAATATACTTGCAATCTCAGTGCTCAGGAGCTGAAGCAGGAAGATTCTGAGCTTGAGGCCAGTCTGAACTATACAGCAAGCCTAGACTACATGGTGAGACCCTCTCTAAATAAGAAAAAGAAAGAAATAAAAGAAGGGCTAAAAAAATTATTGTGCCTTTTTTTTTTTTTTTTTTTTTTTTTTTTTTGGTTTTTTTCGAGACAGGGTTTCTCTGTGTAGCTTTGCGCCTTTCCTGGAACTCGCTTTGGAGACCAGGCTGGCCTCGAACTCACAGAGATCCGCCTGGCTCTGCCTCCCGAGTGCTGGGATTAAAGGCGTGCGCCACCACCGCCCGGCTATTGTGCCTTTTAAATTACTGTTTGCTTGACACATTTTCCATCCTTTTTGTCTTTCAATATAAAATTTATCTCTTATGGATGGAATATATTTGGAAATTTTTTTGTTTTTTGTGTTTTATTTATTTATTTATTTTTTCAAGATAGGGTTTCTCCGTGTAGCTTTAGAGCCTGTCCTGGAACTCGCTCTGTAGACCAGGCTGGCCTTGAACTCACAGAAATCCACCTGTCTCTGCCTCCCAAGTGCAGGGATTAAAGGTGCTCACCACTGCTACAGGGCTTCCTTCCTAATTTTTAATAAGCCCTTAATACACACATTTTTGCCAACAGACAAGAAGCTTTAAAGAGAGTTATTAATATTTTTAAAGTTTTAAGTTTTTTTTAATGTGTATACGTGTTTTGACTACATACATGTCTGTGCCCCACATGTATGCTTAGTGCCCAAGGAGGCTAGAAGAGAACATCAGATGATTAGTGACAATCATATGGGTGCTGGGTCCTTTGAAAAGGCAGCCAGTGCTCTTAATCACTGAGCCATTAAAGAGAACATTCTTTAAATATCCCATTATGATTTTTTTGTTGTTGTTTTTCGAGACAAGGTTTCTCTGTGTAGCTTTGTGCCTTTCCTGAATCTCCTCTGTAGCCCAGGCTGGCCTGGAACTCACAGAGATCCGCCTGGCTCTGTCTCCTGAGTGCTGGGATTAAAGGCGTGTGCCAGCACTGCCCGGCTCCCATTATGATTTATGCAACAAATCCAGTGACTAGCTATTGAAAAGTTCTCCCGGCTTGGGTGCTACTTAAAAAGATGATAATGAAGAAGACAGACATGGACTTATTTGTAGTGGGTAGCTGTTTGAGCCACGCCCTGAAGAACCGCCCCTAGTGAGGTAGCAGGTAGCTGTTATACCTGCCTATGACCTTGAGGTACATGCCCCTGGGGCGTGGCCACTGTGGGACCCTTAAGACCTGGGATGCATGGTCCCCCTCCCCTTTGATAAATTCCTTTGATCGTTAAGCAGGCTCCGTGAAGCTTCCCAGTACAAAGAAGACAAGCATCCATCAAACAGCAGAAACCATGGGTGTGGGACTTGGAAAGAGCACAGTAATAAGAGCCATCCTGCTGAACTTTTCAGACTTGAGATTAGCTAAGTGAAAAGTTAGTGGGGCGGGGAGCGGGCGGGGAGGAAACAGCAGAGTGCTCTAGTTAGAGGGAAGAGAATATACCAAAGCTCTAAAGCTGTCATGGGAGTGAGCAAAGGAAGAGCAGTAGCGAAGAGAAGGCAATGACGTAACCAGGGAGAGGGCAGATCCAAAGGGACTTGGAAGCCTAAATAGTATAGACTCCATCCCCAGCCTCCCAAGGGCAGCTGCTTGTTTCATTACGGTCTTTGTTTGTTTCTGTATTCCTTCATTGCTGTTAGCTTTAGTATTATTCCCCTGCCTCTGCTTCTCCCTCTCTACTTTTGAAAAAATATCTTATGCTATAGCCCTGGCTGGTCTAGAACTTGGTATGTAGACTAGGTTGACCACAAAATCATGGCAGTCCTCCAGTCTCCTCTCCACAGTGCTGGGATACACATACCTGTGTATGTGCCTCAGTGATGGTTAATCTTTATTGTGAGCTTGGCATATTTAAAAATCACCATGGAAACACACCTCTGGAAACATACGTGTGTGTGCGCGCGCGCGTGCGCGCGCACGTGTGTGTGTGTGTATATATGGATGACTCCAGAGAAGTTTAACTGGGCAGGGAAGGCCCGTCCTAAATGTGGATGGCATCATTCTATGAGCTGTGATCTGAGACTAAATAAAAAGGAGAAAATGAGGTGAACACCTACATTTCTCTCTCTCTCTCTCTCTCTCTCTCTCTCTCTCTCTCTCTCTCTCTCTCTCTTCTTCCTCATTGTTAATGGAATTGTGGGAAAGTTATGACAGTGGGTGTCTTAGTTAGGGTTTCTATTGCTGTGAAGGAACACCATGACCACAGCAACTCTTATAAAGGAAAACACTTAATTGGGGCTGGCTTACAGTTTCAGTTTAGTCCATTATCATCATAGGGAAACATGGCAGCATGCAGACAGACATGGTGCTAGAGAAGGAGCTGAGAGTTCTACATCTTGATCTGCAGGCAACAGGAAGTGAAATGTGACACTGGACATAGCTTGAGTATAGGAGACCTCAAAGCCCACCCTTACAGTGACACACTTCCTCCAACAAGGCCACACTTCCTCCAACAAGGCCACACCTCCTAATAGTGTCACTCCCTATGAACTTATGGGGGTCAATTACATTCAAACTACCACAGTGGGCGTGGCCAAAACAAACCCTTTCTCCCATATGTTGATTCTTGTCAGGTATTTATTTACAGCAATGATAAAAGCAATAATACATCCACCACACCTTGCCTTAAGTATACATTAATTTAACAATCTTGTCCTTTGATTATAAATACACACACACATATATTTGAGAATTTTCTTTTTTAAAATTTTTATTTATTCATTTAATTAACATATGTGTATACTCGTGTGTGTGTGTGTGTGTGTGTGTGTGTGTGTGTGTGTGTGTGCACTTGCATGTGTGTGCACAGGAGCCAGAAGAGGGTGTCAGGTGTCACTCTCCACCTGTTCCTCTAAGGTAGGGTCTCTTCTTGAACCTGGGGCTTTCCTTTTAGCTAGGCAGAAAGCCTGTAAGCCTTAGCAATCTTCTTATACTCACCCTGCTTGGAGCAGCAGTTGCAGGGGGGTGTAAGGAATGTCTGGTGGGTTGGTAGGCAAATGCTGAGGTCTCCAGTTCTCATGGTCACTGAGCACGCGCTCTTCTCTACTGAGCCATCTTTCTAGCTCCCGATATTTGAGCATTTTCTAAGTGCTTGCTTTGGAAACTGTAATTTAATTTACCTAGTTTGGATAAATCTACTTAAGTTCAATACTGTATGAAAGCCTTGTGTTATATAACTTCATGTCCTTCCTCTTCCTTTGGTTGTGTTGACAAATTTCATCTTTTTATAAAATATTCCTATCCACTATGATTTATAATTGTTTTACTCAGTCCTTTAGATCAAATACAGAAATGAGTTACACACATACACACATATATATATTCTTCTACATTTACTTATGTAATCATCTTTACAGATGTTCATTCCTTCATGTAGTTTTGAGTATCTAGTGCCTTCTTACCTGAAGCTGAAGGACTCTTTTTAGTATTTCTTGTCGAGAAGATTTTCTATTGACAAATCCTGTTTATTTTCTTTAGTACACTCATTTTTGGAATGTATTAACATCTCCTCTGGTTTTGAAGTATGATAATCCTGGATGTAGAATTCTTTTGGTCTTTTTCTGTCAATGATTTCTTTCATTGTCTTCTGTCTTTATGGATTATCAAAAATCTTATTAAGATTATATGAAGATAAATTCTCTTGTTACTTTTGGGGCTGTTTTCCTTTGACTTTTAATATATTGGTTAATATATCAAGGTATGGGCTCCTTTATTCTGGCTCATATTGTTGGGGTTCTTTAATGTGTATATTAATGGGCTTTCTTTAAAATCACATTTAGAGTTTGGGGGTCATTATTTCTTCAAGTAATATGACAGCTCCATTTTCTTTTCTCTCTCCTTCTGAGGCTCCCCTTGTACATATGTTAGAATGCTTGCTTGTGTTCCACAGGTCCTTGAAGATCTGTTCATATTTCTTCATTGTTTTTTCCATCTGTTTGTCAAATCTCAGTGACCCATGCTGAAATTGCTAATTCTTTATTCCACTGCTTAAACCTGATGTTAAGACCCACTATATAGTTTTCACTTTAGTTTTTCTATTTTTAATTCCAGAATTTATGTTTTTAAAATAATTGTTATTTAATATTATTTTTAGGCAGAGTATCATCATGTAGCCCTGGAACTCACTATGTTAACCAGGCTGGCTTGGAACTAATTGAGATCTGCCTGCATCTTCTTCTCAAGTTCTTGGATTAAAGATGTGTGCCATCTTGCTAGTCTCCCTTCCTTCCTTCCTTCCTTCCTTCCTTCCTTCCTTCCTTCCTTCCTTCCTTCCTCCCTCCCTCCCTCCCCCCTCTCTCTCTTTCTTTCTTTCTTTCTTTCTTTCTTTCTTTCTTTCTTTCTTTCTTTCTTCATTCCTTTCTTTCTTTCTTTCTTTTTTATTACCAAGATAGGGTTTCTCTGTGTTAAAGTTCTAGCTGTCCTGGAACTTGCTCTGTAGACCAGCCTGGCCTCAAACTCACAGGGATCCACCTGCCTCTGCCTCCTGAATGCTGGGTTTAAAGGCGTGTGCCACCAAGCCTGGCTAGTTATTTCTTACTAATTTTTGGTGTAACATTTTTCTCTTACTTTCTCCCAGTTATTCAGACACGGTTTCCATTAGCTTTTGAACAAATTTGAAATGCTGTTTTAGGGACTTGAAAAGTGGCTTGGTGGTTAAGAGCACTTGCTGCTCTTCCAAAAGATGCGTTCTGTTCCCAGCACCCATATCAGATGGCTCACAACTGTCTGTAACTCTGGCTGCATGGGATCTGAGGCCTTTTTTGTTCTCTGAGGAACTTGAACAGAGGTGGTATCAATTCACACATACATACTTACATTCACATAAACAAAAATAATAAAAATAAACCTTTAAGATTTTATTCTGCTACTATAGAAGCTTGCTAAAATATTTATAAACATATTTATATTTATAAATATACATATTAATTAAATTTATAAACATACATATATGACGAGAGGTTTAATGACATTACCCTACAATGGAGGGGGGCAGTACCACAACTCGACACTACAGTCGAGTAAATAAAAACCCCAGTACCGGCAATTTGTTACCTCTTTTTGAGTTGTTGGCCAATGGAGTCATGTAGACCAACCCCAAAGCTTACAAGCTATTGTCAATACCCTTGGCTATGCCCCAGAGCTTGACGGTCTGACCCTATTGCTGACTGAAAGAACACAGAAAAACCAAGCTGGTGCTCACCTAGAAGCTCCATCCCTATTGGCTAACTTTCATGGTGCTGGAAGGTGCAGTGCATGCTACCAAAGGAGGAAAATAATCATCAGTGTCACCCAGCTCTGAACCTTGCAAACTCCAAACACAGCTGTCCCAACAACGTATGCCCACTGATGCAATAGCGGCACAGATGTTCGAAGAGTAACCAACACTTGCTGGTTCTATCTAAGGTCTGCTCTATGAGATGGAACCAATACCTAGCACTGTTAATGGGGCCGAGAACTGTGGCTAGACGGGTCATAGGCCTTAAGAAAGAACCCAGCACTGTTATTCTGATAAATGGATACAGTATTAAAATGACTCCTAGTAACATTTCTATACCAAGACATTACAGCGTATCTCAACTCTAATCAGAGAAGCTTCTTATAGCAGATGCCAATTAACACAAAGCCTCTCAGTGGGTCAATGTACAGAGACTACGTGACTGTTGAGTGCTCAGTCCTAAATCATACATTCATATCCCATCCCTTCCTCCAAAGCTCAGGGATCTTTTCAGAAGAGGGAGTGGAGAGATTGTAAGAACCAGAGTGGGTGGATAACATCAAGGAAACAGTGTTTTTTAGACACACAGGACAGTTGTACACACGAACTTATAGTGATGGGACAGCATGAGCAAGATCTAAGCAAGCTCAAGCCACACAAAATCCAGCACAGAGGTGATCGAGAAGGTAGGTACCAAATCCCACTATTAGCTAATGAGCTATTAATAGTTGGGCAACACAAAGTGGGCTAGATTGGGAGGAGAGGTTCCAAGTTGGGTTGGAAGACTGGGAAGGTTTGAGAGGGGGATGAGCTTTATGATTAAATAATATCGTTTAAAATTTTATATGTATGTGCGTCTGTGCATGCCATGTGCACAGTGCTCTTGGGAGGACAGAGAGGTCATTGGATCCTCTGGAGGTGGAGTTACAAGCAGTTGTGTGTGAGAGGCTCTTTGCGGATGCTGGAAAATAAACTAGAGAAGAGCCTCAAGAGCGCTTAGCTGCTGAGCCAGTTCTCCAGCCCCTGAAATATCTTTGTCATTTTTAGACAGGGTCTTTCTATGTGGTTCAGGCAGAACTCATATTCATGCCAATACTCCCTACTCAGCTTCCCGAGTGCAGGACCAGGTCTTAATTTTTTGTTTTTAGATGTATTTTAAATTACGTGTATGTGTGTGTGTGCATGTGGATACGTACCCATGTGTGGTGCACTCAAATGCCAGAGAGGTCAAATCCTTTGGAGCTGGAGTTTCAAGCTGGTATAAGCCGCCTGTCCTGGGTGCTGGAAAACGAACTTGGTTCATCTCCAGCTGTAGTGTGAACTCTTAACCGCTGAGCTTTCTCTCCAGGCCCAGGAACTCTTAACCATATTTTCAGTCTTTCTTCCTTGTGAGTTTCACTGAAGAAGGAGCATGATTCTGTAATCTGTTCTCTTCGTTCATCCAATAGTTCCATTGTGGGTTTTTTTTTTTTTTTTTTTTTTGATTTAGGAATGCCTAGTCTTTTAAGTTTAGAAACGTTTTAAAGATGAATTTTAGCACAGTTGAGAAAGTGGGAGTAATCTGTAAACATGGTGAGTGACTCTATCTAGCCTGGAAACTCTATCTAGCCTCATGGTGTGATAGAAACTTGACAATATTAATTCTTGGGTAACTTTGACTCTTGAAGATCTGACGTAGAGCAAAGATTAAAAAAAAAAAGGTAAAAAGTCGTTTATTGATAATTATGTAGAGAAATAAGTAATTTTGTCAATACTGTGAATAGCTGAACCTAAGAGGCAGGAACACTGGGAAAACGTCACTTTTCCTTGAGATCTATAATCCTTTTTAGGCAGTGAAGGCAAGAAGGGGTAAACGGGGATCCGGAAAATGCTGGTTTATCGCTACCCCCGCCCCCGTTTTTTTTTTTTTTTTTTTTTTGGCCCCGATTTTGCTTCTCGAGTGACCAAGGTAAGTTTAATTCAAGTTTTTATTTTCTGAGGAGGGCCACAATGGCAAAGAACAGAACCAAGGAGATTCTGGGCTCCACAAAGCTAACACTAACTCCAAAATATCCAAAGTTAACTCCAAAATTTCCAAACGGGGGAGAGCTCGGTGAGGTCGGCTGGGCGCCGCGAGTAAAACAGGGGGCGGAGCTGCCCGCCCGACTTCCGCCTCCCGGGGACTGGGGCGAGCGCGGCCTGCGCGTGCGCCGTGCGCTCCTCCCCCAAGCCCGCTCCACTCCCCAGCGGTCTCCAATTGGCGGTGCGGGAAAGGAAGCCGGGGAGAGCCGGGAACCCGGAAGTACTTCTCGGCAGAGGCCTGGGCGACTCTTTTGAATGGAATCGGGCTGATTCATCGCCGGTTCTCGGAGCCAGGTCCTTGTTGAGTGTGAGGCGCTGCTCTCGCCGCCGGGTTGCCACAAGGCCAGGTAAGGTGCAGACCGCGACCTCCCTCCCGACGGCCTCAGCCGAACCCCGAGGCGGGCCCGGGGAGGTCCGGGAGCCGGCCGCGCTAGGCCGCCGCAAGCCCCGGGCTTTCCTGAGTCACGTTGCCCAGCCAGGATGCCCGTGGAGTCCCGGGCCTGATGGGGAGCACCGGGCCCCCTTGGTCCTCTCTTCCTTTATCTCTGCGTCTCTGGCAGAGTCAGGTTGGGATGTCATCTCCTTGCAAACGTTTCTGCTTCACCCTAGCTTGGGAAGCTTTTCCCCATCAACTAGCAGACCCCTGTTTGTGGCCTGTTTGTGTTCGTCTTCAGTTCCCCCTGTGCTGAAAAACTTTCATACAGTCTGAGGAAGCAAAGGAGGGAGGGTGGACTGAATTTCAAGAGGGCGCATGTTTTCTTCATCGTTTGTCCTTTAGGCTTAAAAACCTTCAGAGGGGCATTGCTTTGAATCCTGACTGTTTTCAAAATAAAGTTTAGTCATTCCTGCCGTGCCATTAGTTGCAGTATCGCTCCTGAGTGCTGGTCTGTGGATTGGTTACATTTCCTTTTTTGAGTAGAGACCAACTACTGCGGCTGTGGGTTATTGGAACTCAGTTTCCCTGTAAATTGAACTCAGTGTCTGTCCGAAGAATAACGTCAGCATTTCAAAGGAGTCTTAAGAATTTTGTGACCGTTTGTTTACTTATTACTTTATTTGAAGACTAGGTCTCTGTACGTCTGGTTGGTCTAGAACTAATTATATACACCAGGCTGGCCTTAAACTTCCGCAGTCCTGCCTCAGTTTCCCAAATGTTTACAGGCTTGTAATCCCACTTCAGCACAGAGTGAAAAAAAAATGGAATTAAAAGAAGGATTGTAACTTGTTGGTGAAAACTTTTAATCCCAGCACTCGGGAGGCAGAGGCAAGCTTACCTTTGTGAGTTAAAGGCCAGCCTGGTCTACAACATGAGTTCCAGGTCAGCAGGGCTACACAGTGAGTCCCTGTCTCACAGCAAAATACAAAAACCCAAACACTAATAAAGATTTACCATAAAAGGCTTTAAAATTAGCAGAGACATACAGTTCTAGTGTGAACCCGCCCAGCACTGGGGAGGAAAAGGCGGCGCAATTTCCGGAAGTTTGGAGCAGCCTAGTCTGTGCAAACTGGTTATAGGCCAGCTAAGGACAGACAGAAAGACATTGTTTTCTAACTTCATATATAAGTATATGTGGAATTTTTTTTTTGTAGTGGTGTTTTGTTGTTTGTTTGTTTGTTTTTGAGATAGTGTCTCCCTACACAACCCAGGTGAACCTCTAACTGGTGTGATCCCCCTACCTCAGCCTCCCCAGTGCTAACATGATAGGAATGTGCCTCAACACTCAGCCCAAAAGTTGATTGTACTGCTGCAGACATAATGTAAGTAAAGCAACAAGACAAGCGCTTGCTTAACTATGTTGAAATTGGAAACTATGACAGAGTGTCAGTGACGAGAATTAATGGAATGGAGGTTTTCTTGCCATGTTAGCTCACTAAATGGTTCATTTTTAATGTTTGAATTGTATCTAGACAGACGGCTCAGTGGTTAAGAGTGTGCACAGTAGCGCACATCTTTAATCCCAGCACTCAGGAGGCAGAGGCAGGCAGGTCTCTGTGAGTTAGAGGCCAGTCTGGTCTACAGAGCAAGTTCCAGGACAGCTAGGGTTACACAGAGAAACTGTCTCAAAAAACCAAAAAGAGAGCATGTACTGCTGTTGTAGAGGCCCCAGGTTCTGTTCCCAGCACCCATAGCCTGTGACTCACAATGGATTGTAACCCTGTCTCTGCAGGTGTCTTCAGGTACCTGTACAAATGTGCAGATACCCACCCACCCACACAGACAAATTAAAAATAATACAAATAAATTATTTGACTTAAACAAATTGTATAGGTTATATATGTATAGATATTAAGATATACAGTGGCTCATAATTAACTATAGTTAAGGTATGCTTGGTGAAGAACTGAAAGTTGTCTTGGATTTGCCTTAAACAGAATTATATCTTGCCAAAAGAAGAAAAATTTGATGGCATGATCTTTTATTTAATCTCACCTATTGGGTTTGTGACATCCATCCCAGCCTCCCCCCTTGAGATCTTTGGTAATAATGCATTGCTAGTCCAGTTAAAAAGCTGGAATTTAACTTCAAGACTGGATTCATCATCTTTTTATGCTTGCCATATAAACCTTAGTATAGCACATAGATTTAGAATCATTTGAAAATCAGTAACAAGTAATTGAACCTTTTTGGTTTTCAGTATTACAGCAGTGTTTTGATATTCAGGGTCTACCTGGGAAAGCCTTACTTGAGTAGTGAGTATTCACACCATGTCTGCTTGTGATGAACTTTTCGTAGTCTTGCTGCACTTAGTGGAGAATTCATACTTTGCTTTGTGATAGTCTGTTATCCTCATCTGCCAAATAATGCATTAAGTTGAATGGTCTTTATTAGTTTTGGGAGAACTGTAACAGTGACAGCATTTATTGAGTACCTAGGATATTCCTTCCAGGCTCTATTATAGACACTTTCGATCTATTGTGACAACAGACTTGGCAAGGTTACATATTTTTGTAGAGGAACTTTAGGGTCTAGCGCTAGGAGAAAGTAGCTTGTTCTACATAATGTAGTGGGTACATGGTGAAGTCTAGATTCAAGTCTGAGTTGATTGGTTTTGGAGCCATTCTTAACTCTGTATTACTAATCTTTTCCTGTTGCATACTTAAATTTTGAGTGCACAAGGTAGTACCTTGCAAATATTTTGCTTAAATGTTATAATTAGTGACAGTGCAGTAGATAGCTGTATTTCTTCTAAGACTAAATTCTTAGTCTTCTAAGTGGGAATTGGAGTGGAATCTTGTTTTCTAATTTTTAAAGTATTGGTTCACTGAAACAGAGAGAGAGGGGGAGATAGAGAGACAGACAGACAGATGGGGTTGGAGGAGGGGAGAAAGAGTGGACAGCCTGAAGCAGTCAGTTCACTGTTTCTACCACGTGGTTCTGGGGCTCAGACTAATCATTAGGCTAGGCAGCATGCTCTTTCCTGCTAAGCCACCTTGCTGCTGGCTCCCAATCTTGTTTTTTTTTTTTTTTTTTTTGGTTTTTCGAGACAGGGTTTCTCTGTGTAGCTTTGCGCCTTTCCTGGGACTCACTTGGTAGCCCAGGCTGGCCTCGAACTCACAGAGATCCGCCTGGCTCTGCCTCCCGAGTGCTGGGATTAAAGGCGTGCGCCACCACCGCCCGGCCCCAATCTTGTTTTTAAATGTTTGTAATTCCAGTACTCAAGAAACAGAGGTGGTAGAATTGCTCCAAGTGTGAGACCAGCTTTGCCTATAGCAAGGTCCAGGCCATCCAGGGCCATGTGGTGAGACCCTGTCTTAAAAAAACCTAAAGGTGGAAGAAATTCTATTTAAAGAATTAAATTTTCACTTTTTCTGGTTATGATTCTACTGGAAAAAGGTAAGGAAGAAGTTTTTACCTTCCACAAATCAGAGAATAGAGAATTGAAGAAGTAGAGATGTAGTGAGATCACAAATACGGAGTAGTTTAAAAGGATTTACTATTAGTTTGAGAATATTAATATTTACACAGAAGAATGGGAAGTAAACCAGTGAATTAGGAGATACAATGTTAAACCTGAATGACTAAATACTTTATGATTTTATATGAAGTTTATGCATTTTTGGTATGTTAAGATCACTCGGAAAAGTTTGAAAGGTTGAAAAATCCAAATAATACAACTTTGAAGGATCTGCTTTTTATTGTTTCATATAGTGCCTATAAATATTTGAGAACTGATTTAAAGCTAACATGTACATGTTTTAAAATTATTGCATTGTCAAGATACTGCCCTAAGAGGTTAAGTAGATTCTTGTTTTCTAGTCTTTGCTGTAAGGGTTCTAAATGTTGCTGTGTATGTGATTTTATATTGGGTATGTAAAACACATCGTATTGTGGTAATAAATGTGTTAAGCAAAGTTATCATATCAAGGTGGAGAGAGGGCTCAGTGCTTAACAGCACTTGTTCTTGCAGAGGACTCAGATTCACCACCCACATGGCGGCTAACAACTATTTGTAACTCTAATTCCAGGGGATCTGACACCCTCTTCTGATCTCAGGGGGTACCAGGCATTCATGTGGTGCACATACATGTATGCAGGCAAAACACCCATACACATAAAAATAAATTAAAGAAAATATCAAAGTGAATCTATTATGACTGGGCTCTTATATCCTCAGTTTTTTGATAGGTGTAAGCTTAGTTTTGATCTATGAACCTTTTACATTGCTTCTATTTCTGAGAATTGAAGGTGTTTTCTTTTAGCCAGGTGGTGGTGGCAGTTCACACCTTTAACCCCGACACTCGGGAGGCAGAGACAGTCGGATCTCTGTCTGAGACCAGCCTGGTCTACAGTGTGAGTTCGTGGACAGCCAGGGATACACAGAGAAACCCTGTAAAAGTGTTCTCTTTTATATTATGGTGCACAGTTTAACTTGTGACCCTCTTTGCTGAATTCTGAAAGTGGGTGTCCCTGTCTCCAATGTGATGAGTTTATTTCTGAGACATAGCTGTGTTCTGAGGCCCACTAAGTGGCTCCAAAGTGAGAAGGAAGGGTAGCTCTTGTAGGATGGTGAGTGCTGATGAGGAACCAGCAGGTAGCAGTCCTGTTTGCTTATCATATGCCCGTGATTGTGTTGAATGGCTTTCTGTGTGCATTGACTTCTTTATTCTTCTAAACAGCGATATGAAACAGATGTTCTCTTTTTTTTTTTTTTTTTGGTTTTTCCGAGACAGGGTTTCTCTGTGTAGCTTTGCGCCTTTCCTGGAACTCACTTTGGAGACCAGGCTGGCCTCGAACTCGCAGAGATCCGCCTGGCTCTGCCTCCCGAGTGCTGGGATTAAAGGCGTGCGCCACCACCGCCCGGCTAGATGTTCTCTTTTTTTTCATTTTGTGGATGAGGAGATTGAGGAGGAAAGGTAATTGGTTGAGGAATACACTGCTAGTGAGTATTAGAGCCAGTTTGCATTTCTGGCACTATAGCTGCAGGATGATAGCACTTAACCCTTATATACTAAGAAAAGTGGTTATCATCATTTATCTCATCCCAGTGGACTGTTTTTATTTTTTGCACTTTTAGATTATCTTGCTAATAACTTAAAGATAAGAAAATAAAGGGATGCTGAAAATTATATTTGAGATGTTAATAAGGTGTGATGTAGCAAATTAAGTACTTATTCTGTATTTTTCTGATTTTGAAAGTATAGGTAGCTCAGATTGGCAACATCCTTTGAATGTAACTGGCTGCTCACTATTGTCCGTGCATGAACCTGGCATATATGTTTCTTGTGAAAACGAGTTCAGTAGGAACTGGAGGTATAGTTCAGTGATAGAATGCTTGTTTACCTAGCGTGGAGGAAGCTCTAGGGCTGCCCAAAAATCCTGAAAGTGTAAGCACACTTTAGTAGGACTGTGAGTGTGTGCGTACAAAGTAGACACAGTAAGATTTATCATTTTAACTATTTTTGATGTGTAGTTCTGCGGTGTTTAGTATATTTTCTTTGTTGAATCACTGTATTACTACCAACCACTTCCAGAGCTTTTCATTTTCTCACTTGTAATACTTTTAAAAACATTGACAGCTCATGATTTTGTTGAATGGAGGAGAGCCATCATATTTTCCTCAATTGTAAAACATTTTATTTTTAGATTTATAAATACCAATTAGAATTGACAAATGGAATTACATGAAATTAAAAAGCTTCTGTACAGGAAAAAAAAAGACTTATCAACAGAGTGAACAGACAGCCTGCAGAATGGGAAAAAATCTTTGCCAGTTATACTTCTGACAGGGGTTAATATCTAGAATATATAAAGAACTTCTAAAATTAAACACCAAAACAGTGACTCATACACACAGTGTACACACACCTAGACACATGCATAAATAAAATAAAATAAAATAAATGTTTGTTAAGAAAAAAGTAGCCAGTCGGCCGGGCGGTGGTGGCGCACGCCTTTAATCCCAGCACTCGGGAGGCAGAGCCAGGAGGATCTCTGTGAGTTCGAGGCCAGCCTGGGCTACCAAGTGAGTTCCAGGAAAGGCGCAAAGCTACACAGAGAAACCCTGTCTTGAAAAACCAAAAAAAAAAGAAAAAGAAAAAAGTAGCCAGTCAATAAATGGGCTAATGAGTTGAACAGAGTTCCCAAAAGAAGAAACACAAATGGTCAGTGGCTATTTTAAAAGGTTTTCAGCATTTTAGCCACCAGGGAAACAACAAAGTAAAATTACTCTAAAATTCCATCTTATCTCAAGCTGAATGACTATTAGAACGACAACAAACACTGATGAGAATATTGGGAGAAGGAAACTTATTCGCTCTGGTGACAATAGCAAAGAAATGAAACTGGTCTCACTGTCCACCAACAAATGAATGGACAATGGAAATATGGCCCATACAGTGGAATTTTAGGAAATTGTGAAGTTTGCAAGATGGATGAAACTGGAAAATAGTACATTAAGTGAGGTCACCCAGGCTCATAAAGACAAATATCATGTGTTCCATCTCATATGCTTATCTTCTAATTTTTATAAATATGTATTTATGTGAGATGGAATGGGTAAAGATAAGGAAAGTAGATGGGGACCTATTAGATGGGGAAATAGAGCTTTCAGAAGGGAATGGGGAGGGTAATGGAACAAACATAACATGAAAGTGGGAAGGGAATACTGGAAATGGAATGGTGTACATTGGAAAAGGAGTGATGGGATGGGGTGGGGGAACCAACCAAAGTCAAGTGTGTATGGAAATGCTGTATGTTTCAATTGTCTTCATTTCATCTAATAGACTTATTATATATTTCATATAAGTGGGATCACATGATGTCCCCATTGCTGTGATAAAAACACCCTGATAATAGTACATGAACTGGCTTTTTAGAACCTATTCCCAATGGTGGGACGCCTTGCTCAGCCTTCATCCAGTGGGGGGCGGGGGGCTTGGTCCTGCCCCAGCTTGGTGTGCCAGCCTGTGTTGACTACCCAAGAAAGGCCTTACCCCCATGAGGATTGGATGGGGGATAAGTAGGGAGGAGCGGAGGAAGGTGAGGGAGGGGTTACTATGGTTGGTATATAAAATGAAAAAGGATTTTTTAATAAAATAAAATGTAAAAACAAAACAGAAACAAAAACACTCTGACCAAAAAAAAAAAAAAAACAATTTAGGCGGAACTATTTTTATTTTACAAATTCAGATTGCAGTCCATCATCATTTCCGAGAAATCAGGGTAGGAATTTGGAGCAGGTAGACCCCTCACATCAACAGTTAGTAACAGAAATGAGTGTATGTCTCGTGCTCAGCTAGCTTTCTCTGCTCTTACACAGTCTGGGGCCAAAACCAGGGAATGGTATTGCTCAATTTCTGGCTGTGTCTTTCCATGTAAATTAAAGCAATCAAGACAGTCCCCCACAGACATGCAGTAGGCCAACCTGATCTAATTAATCTTATTGAGACTCTTCTCAACTCAGTGTGATTGTAGGTCATGTCATCCTGGAAGTTAAAACCATCACACATGACATACCACATTTTAAGCCTGGTCGTCCCCCCCCCCCCCCCCTTCCCATTCCTTTCTTGTGCTAGGGATTGAACTCAGAGTTTTTTACACACCAAGACAAGCACTCAGTGGCTGGGCTACATTTCCAGCCCTTCCATGTTTTCAGGTTCAGCCAAGTTGTAAGACATATCGTTACTTTGTTCCTTTTTAGAGCCAAGTAATATATATGTCTTGTATCCTATTGTATGTATGTATGATAGAATTTGTTTATTCATTGTGTGATGGGCATTTGGACTGTTGTCACATTTTGACTATCTTGAATAGTAATGCTGTTCACATGCATGTACATGTCTTATTTTAAAGACCTGTTTTAAATTTTTGTGGCATATATCTAGGAATAGAATTGGTGGGCTGTGTGGTAATTCTGTGTTTAAATTTTTGAACAACTGCCAAGTTGTTTTCAGAACTCCTTGGTTTTGAAAAAAATTACTTAGGATATTGTCATCTCAAGATATATAGCCTCAGATTTTGTTTATAGCAGTGTTTCTCGATTGAGAGTGATTTTTGCCCTTCCAAGGGACATCTAGCAATGTTTGGAGACATTTTTTTATTGTCACATGTTAGTCATTTCTGTTAACATTTAGTGTGTGGAGGTCAAAGCTACTGCTAAACACATTGTAATACATTGGACAGCCCCCCACAGCAAAATTACAGGTTCTGGATGTCAGTAGCACCAAACTTGATATTCTGACTTTTGACCTAGATTTTACTGTCATAGAGACAGGAGTGTCTGCTGATTTGCATTCATCTGGGATTCTGCAATAAGAATGAAACTTTTGCCAGGCGGTTGCGGGGGTGGGGGAGGGTGGGGGTGGCGCACACCTTTTATCCCAGCACTCGGGAGGCAGAGGCAGGTGGATCTCTGAGTTAGAGGCCAGCCTGGTCTACAGAGTGAGTTCATGGACAGCCAGGACTGTTAGATGGAGAAACCTTGTCTCGGAAAAGCAAAAAAAAAAAAAAAAAAAAAAAAAAAAAAAAATTCTCAGTGTTTATCCCTTTTCGATTATGGGTGGAAAATGTAAACTTCTAAGTTCCGAAGTGTGTTCAGAGAGGAAAGGAGGGAAGTAAAGACATAATAGTGTTTCTAGTACATTGTTTTCTTGTGCTTTTTTGTTCGTTTTTTGTTTTTTTTTTTTGAGACAGGGTTTCTCTGTGTAGCTTTGCGCCTTTCCTGGAACTTACTCTGTAGCCCAGGCTGGCCTCGAACTCACAGAGATCCGCCTGCCTCTGCCTCCCAAGTGCTGGGATTAAAGGCGTGCGCCACCACCACCACCACCACCGCCGCCGCCGCCGCCGCCGCCGCCGCCGCCTAAAGGTGTGGTCTCAAGGCAAAGTACTGGGATACTATGCCTGAGCTTCTTGTGGTTTTTGACAGGGTCTTACTGCGGAGCTTGGACTGCTTTCAAACTTGGTCTCCTGCATATTTTTGAAAGATAAGCCAGTGCTTTGGGCAACACAGTAGGAATTAAAGGATGATAGTGTTGTTACAATTTATTTCCCTCTTGCTTTTATACAGTTCTTAGCACTTTGCATTTTCTTATTATTTTCATCATAGTTGTGAATAATTAAAGGATGAACTAATTGCAAGGATCATGGAGGTGAAGTTTTCAAGATAAAAGACAAATAACACTAGTAGGGTCCTCTATGTACAAGTGTCGAAATTTGTATTGAACCTGTATACTGATTATATAATAAAGTGATTCTTATTCTTTTTAAAACCATAAGCAAATATTATTCTTAGAGAGACCCCAAGGGGTACTGAAAGCTATAAAATATCGGCCCTCAAAGTCAGGGGCAAAGG
This sequence comes from Peromyscus eremicus, assembly GCF_949786415.1. Taxonomy (NCBI): domain Eukaryota; kingdom Metazoa; phylum Chordata; class Mammalia; order Rodentia; family Cricetidae; genus Peromyscus; species Peromyscus eremicus. The sequence continues at coordinate 40,301,888 of NC_081419.1, forward strand.
TGAAATACATAAACACAGTGTAACAGAGTAATCTCTATGCCCAATAACCACGTAGGTGCCAAATAAGTCCATGCTCTCAAGAAATCATTATTAAAAATCGGTTTTAGAGCTGGTAATATAAGAGTGTTTGCCTAGCATGGATGAGGCCCCCGGTCCAGTGTCCAGCATTGGGAGAATGTTGACTTTTAGTTCATTTGCAGGACTTTGCTTCTTTTAAAGATTCTTTTGGGGGAAGATATAAAATGTTCTCAATTCTCAATTAAGTACCTTTCTTTTTTAGGAGAGAAAGAGGAAAAAAAAAAAAAGACTACTTGTGAAAAATTATACCTGCCAGAATTAGCAAGAATTGGAGTTAATAAGAAATTTGTCAAATTCAACAAATTGAATCCCAACACCATAAGAGTTATAGTTGCTGACCAGGTAAGGTTTAAGAGTATTTTACCTTTAACTGATGTTTTAAGATCTGATAGATGCTATGTAAATGTATTATTTTATAACAGGCATCAAATTATGAATATGTGTGATAACCAGATTTTAAGAAGTTGTGTGATTTAGAATATTTATCAATATATTTCATTTCCAAATGTTAGTATTTTTATAAAACGTGTTCATCTTAAGAGTTTTAATTTGTTAAATATCTTTTCTTGTTTGCTGAAACATCTAATTTTGTGAAAAACACAAGTTTGACCTGCCAGATTTTCTTCCCCTCTGCTCCCACATCGCTCATGTATATTCACAGCATCTGGAGTCTGTAATATCAGAAGCAGCACAGAGGAAGTAGATAAACCAACACAGCTGGGGTTGACTCTGCCTAGGATGAGGCTGTGTATGTGTTCTGAAGGGGATGTTGCCACCCCCCCCCCCCATGCTTCTTTAGTTTGTGAGCCTGAAGTGGTCCAGAAGAATTTTTCTTTAGAAATACATTTTAGAGAAAATATCTTTAATATTTTAAAATTACAAGATTGCTTAAAAGGGATTGTACTGAATGACTATTTGAGGAACTTGATGGAGGTGTTATTTGTAATTATAATTAGACAGATAAGTATGGTTGTGAAGATTAGATTTTGTCTGAAATATCAAATTTTCTTGCCTTTTCATTTGTACAGACGAATTTATCTGTTGTGAATCTCATAGACCTGTTGTGTGAAAGAAAAAGTCAGACAAAAAAAAAATCTGTGATTCTGTTTTTATACAATTTGAAAATAGCAGAACTATTCTGTACCGTGAGAAGCCAGAATCCCACCTGTCTGGAATGGTAGGGACTGGAAAGGGCTTCCGAGGTATTTCCTGTGGCTTTTTAATGTAGCTGATGGCTTCATCAACCACTGTTCTCACTTTGTGACGTGTCCTCGGCCTCATCATTTGTGTGCCTTTCTGTGTGCAGACTTGAATAAAGTTTGTGGTGTTACGATTATTAAATATTACCGGATTAAGTTGTTACCAACTGGTTCAGCAAACATAATTAGGCAGAATTGTAATGATTTAATTGAGGTTTAGTTTGTAACAGTTCTAATTGGTAAAGTGTGAACAAAAATTCCTAATCTCTTAACGCTTGGTTTATATTATAATTTGTGATGATCTAAGTATACACTTAATAAGAAGATGAACTTTAAGGCACAGTAGTAGTTTTTAAGTAAAAAAAGTTGCTTTGTTTTCATCTTTATATACTTAGTTATACTGCTATTCTTGAATAATTTGATTCCTTATTCTGTATCCAAGGCCATGCAAGTACAACTGCCATTTCTTTTCTGTTTCTTTTGTGAGCTTCTTGTGCTTATGAATATCTTCTTTAGTTATTCCAGATGCTGAAGATAAACTGATATCTCCAAGTTGTAATAATTAACTCTGAAATTGTGATTGAGAATAGCAGCTGTGAAGGGAAGTGTATCTCTACAGCATCTGAAATAAGTGTATCTACGTAGGTTCTAGAACACTATCTTAATGCATTTAATGTGTACTCTATAGTATTTTCTTTTAATATAATGAGTTCATTTTTAAAAAGCCTTTGATGCTAATTCAGAGATCCGTAATCCACTCACAATGTCTTTCACATGTAGTTTTGATGATAACTGACAAGCTGTAAGTTAATTAGCACAGCACTTACTAATGAGGATGTTAAAATTTAATTTAAAAGTGTAGATTTTTATTTGTACACTCTGAGCAAATTGAAGGAAATTCAATCATACATATGATAAGCATTTGGGCACTTCCCCCCAATCCAGGTGCTTTATTAGATAACAATAAGAAAATATAATTAACTTAAGGATAGCAAAGTTTTGAAAGTATGCTAAGATTGCTTGTCTTTAAAACTGGGGATAACCCAAAACCAAAGCAGTGAAATAAGGTCTGTTAATTAGCATGGAAGACAGCTTCTTGAATTAATATGTGGTGTTAATTAACAGGAAGTCTGATGTTGTGTTGTAATTACCACCAATATTTTTGACATACTGAGTGACTGAAGGTGAATTATATAGATAGCAATTGAGTAAACACTTTTGTGCTTAGGAACGTTTTCCTTTGTTTCTGTTTTCTAGAAATATGGACAGACTTCTTAGACTTGGAGGAGGTATGCCTGGACTGGGCCAGGTTAGTATACAGACTGTTTCTTAGTGTGTAAGCAACAAGCTTTTTATGTAGTTATCCCAAGAGAAAGAACCAACAGACCACCTTCTGGTAAGGGGCACACCTTACTGGTAGTGGCTGAATCGCAACATGAGGTAATACTGGAAACATTTTTATCTTTTTCTCCTGGTAATAAGAATTTTTTGTTGTTCAGTTGTTTGGTTTAAAATGTTGGAATATGTGAACTTATAAAGTTGCCTTTTCAAATAAAACAGCAACAGCAGCCGGGCGGTGGTGGTGCACGCCTTTAATCCCAGCACTTGGGAGGCAGAGCCAGGCGGATCTCTGTGAGTTCGAGGCCAGCCTGGGCTACCAAGTGAGTTCAGGAAAGGCGCAAAGCTACACAGAGAAACCCTGTCTCGAAAAACCAAAAAAAAAACAACAGAAAAAAACCCTGAAACTTAAAACATATTATTTTTGAGTTTATCATATTAACTTTTTAACATTACACATGAAAAATATAACATGGCATACTTTTTATGGATCAGAAAATGAATCAGTCTTAACTCTAAACTTCTGCTAGTAATTAGAATACTATCTTTGGTGAATTGATAATAGCTAATTTTTCCTTTAAGTTTGATATTTTTGTGCTTTCTTTTTATACTGTTAATTAAAATGAAGTGCTTTTTCTGTTGTTTTAATATCTGTTTAATATTTATTTTAATAACAAAAATATTTATTTTGTTCAGTGCTACTGGGTAGGTGATTTCTGGATAAGTTTCTGTTAGAAGGTCTGTTTGCCTCTAGCTGAAGAGGTATTTCTCTTTTGTTGTGTTGAGACTCAAGTCCAGGCTCACACGTGCTCTGTCACTGCTCACCACACCCAGGCTTTGCCTCTAAGTTCTGACTATAGTTCTGGTTATCCATTTCCTTAATTAATGAAAGGTTATTAGGTGTCATTCTCTTCCTATAACTCTAGTCTCTTAGTTCCCAGCTTTCCCTCATTTCTATATTACTATTAGTATTTTGTCTTTTTTTGTTCAAATTAAGCTGTATTTAGAGGGAGAAACACAGTTTTGAGACTTAATAAATGTTTTTTTGTGTTTTAAAAGCACCCTATATGATCTCTTAGTCCTGTCATGGTTTGAAACTGATAAAGACTTTTAGAAGATGCCAGCTTTTTGTTATTCTTGATTGTGTGTTGAAGCAGACTTAGTTTTCATTTATTTTTGTTCGTTGGGAGTATTTCTCATGCTTTATCGTGAGCCAGATTCATCATGAGACTTCATTTTCTTTTTTTCTTTTTTTTTGTTTTTTTTTTGTTTTTTTTGAGACAAGGTTTCTCTGTGTAGCTTTGCGCCTTTTCCTGAATCTAGCTCTGTAGACCAGGCTGGCCTCGAACTCACAAAGATCCACCTGCCTCTGCCTTCCGAGTGCTGGGATTAAAGGCATGCGCCACCACCGCCCGGCGGACTTCATTTTCTTTATCTGTGTAATTCACTCTCTGTCATGGAGGTACTATAAATTCATGTGCAAATTATGAGACATTGCCTTAGCGAAATTCTTAACTGAAGGTTGAGTCATATCTCAATACCAAAATAACTTTCCTTAATTATTAGATATGTTATTTATTCATATTATAAATCTTCTCTGAAAAATTGTACATGAAATAGTGGCCACATACTGAGTTACATTGTTTTACAGCCATCTCTGCACACCTTTCTAGACTGGAAAACTCAGTGTTTGCTAAGTGAGCTCTCTTTTGTTTGTGATTTTTATTAGTTAGCCTCAGGCTCCTAGGTTTGTGTGTTTGTTGGAACTTCAGTATGTGTTACTAGAGAACCTCCTATTTCATGTATTTCCTTTCTCCGGTTAGATGGCAAGCTCTCAGAATAATGTGGAGGAGTCCTTTTTGTGCTATCTCTTTTTTCAAATACTAGGTGATCAGTTCTTTCGTTTCTCTCTTAAATTTTACTCTTGCTCACTTCCTGTTGGGAATGTTGCAGAGCAGTTCAAAGTATAACCAGGAGTTAACATCAGACTACAAATTATGGGCTTCGTCCTCAACAAAATCGCTTGACGTTAGAGGCTAGCTATAGTGCAGGTGTTTCCAAGTCACCCATAGTTTGGCCCACTAGTCCTCAGGACCACTCAGCTTTGATAATTTACTAGAAAAACTTACAGACCTGAAGGTACTGTTCTTAGAGTTTTGTTGTCATGGGTAAAGATCAAGAGAATCATCTAAAAGCAGGGCTTCTGTGTCTTACGTAATCAAAATGTGTCACTGTTTTGCAAGTCTGTGAGTACACCAGCTAGGAAGCTCCATATGCTTCAGTGGGCCCTAAGTGAAGGCATTCATTGAAATCTCAGTACCTGTGCTGGTTGATTAAGCCATTGACCAAAACTGAGCCTAATATTCAGCTCCTATCTCTTCCTCAAAATGGGTCACCCTCAAAGATCCCATATTTACATCATATAGTTGATCTTGTTTGGTCTTTGAGGCCATGTAAGAGTCATTAAACAATCAGTTACTACCATAGCAAACACTGTCTTTAGGAAATCCCAAAGACTTTTAGGCTTTGTGCTGAGAACTCAAAGAGCCAATTATATAGCCAAGATTTGTTTTCAATCTTAACCTGATTATTTATATGGGAATAATTCAGTATTTTGTCAGAATGTTTTTTGTGCTCTTATTTAGTGCTAGTTGTTTTTTTTTTTTTTTTTTAAATTGTGGTGTTGGGGATTGAACCCAGGGCCTTTGGTATGACAGGCGTGCTACCACTAAGTTACAGCCCCAGTGCTGATGCTGATTGTTTTCTTTTCTTTTAAGATTTATTTATTTATTACACATACAGTGTTCTGTCTATATGCCAGAAGAAGGAACCAGATCTCATTGTAGATGGTTTTGAGCCACCATGTGGTTGCTGGGGATTGAACTAGGGACCTCTGGAAGAACAGCCAGTGCTCTTAACCTCTGAGCCACCTCTCCAGCCCGCTGATCGTTTTCTTATTCCCTACCAATCCAATATTAGGCTTGGAATCATTCATCACCTCTGGCTCTGTATTAGTTAGGGATTCCATTGCTGTGAAGAGACACCATGACCACGCAGCTCTTATAAAGGAAAACATTTACTTGTGGTGGCTTGCTTACAGTTCAGAGGTTTAGTCCATTATTGTCATGGCAGGAAGTAAGGCAGTGTGTAGGCAGACATGGTGCTAGAGAAGGAACTAAGAGTTCTTACATCTTGATCCCACAGGCAACAGGAAGTGGTCTGTCTCACTAGATGTGGCTTGAACATATATATGAGACCTCAAAGCCTGCCTCCATAGTGACACACTTTCTCCAACAATACCACAGCTATTTTATAAGGCCACACCTCCTAAGAGTGCCACTCCTTTTGGGGGGCCATTTTCTTTCAGACCACCATCGGCTCATTCAGTCTTTCTGAACTCCCCTTCCACATAGCTCCCTGATCCTTGAAGGGAGGGGTGTGATGAAAACATCCTGTTTAGGACTGAATGCTCCCAAACCTCTCATTCTTTGTACATTGTCTAGTTGTAGGTTTCTATGTTAATTCCCATCTTCTGCAAGAAGCTTCTCTGATGTGGCTTGAGTAGTTCATTGATTTATGCGTGTAGCAACATGTCATTAGGAGTCATTTTATTGCTATGTTCCTTTAGCAAAGTAATATTAGGTTTTCCCCTAGGCTCATGACCTATATCTAGTCTCAGGTTCTTGACCACTTTAGCATTGTTAGATATGAATTCTGTCTCATAAGCTGATCCTTAAGTCCAAGCAATAAGTGGTTGGTTACTCCTGTGAGATTTGTGCCAGTATTGCACCAGTATATTTTGCAGGATGGCCATTATTTTAGTCAGCAGGGTTGGTACTTGGGTGATATTGATAATTACCTTTCTCATTCAGTAGCATGCAGACTACCTTCTAGTACCCACTGAATGCTAGTCCGTGGGGGTGAAGCTTTTAGTTAGGCACCAAGTTCTCTGTCTTTAGTGATGTAAGTAAGTATTGTCTTCAGTAGTAGACCTTACCTTCAGGTTGTAGAGAGCAACCAATAGCCTTGACAATAGCTTGTGGTGTTTAGGGGTTTCGGTGACCCCTTTGGCCAGTGACTCAAAATCCAATCCTGGCATTGGAGGTTTTACTTTATTGCATAAGATGTTTATGTGGGACATTATTTATTGCCCCTATTATTTGGTGGCTCCATCCAGATTATCCTCGTATATGTATGTATTAGGAAGCTTCTACAGGTGTTTCAAATGGCCTTTGGTGTTAGTCATCCCTCCCCAAGATCCCCTTTTCTCATATTCCTCTCCCTATGTAATCCTTCTGTTCTAGTTTCCTCTTTGTCTCATCATAACAATATATTATTCTATTTCCCCTTCCTTGGGAGATGCTGTCCTATCCCCTAGTCCTTTACTCTATATCTAACCTCTGTGGTTATCAGGATTGTAATACAAATATTGAAAGCTAACATCCACATATAAGAGAAAAATCCATTTATTAGTTACTGAACGTTGAGGCTGTTTCCAATTTTTGGCTATTATGAACAGAGCAGCAGTGAACATGGATGAGCAAGTGTCTCTTTGATAGGACGTAGAGCCTTTTGGGTGGATGCCCAAGAGTAGTGTAGCTGGATCTTGAAGAAGATGGATCCCTAGCTTCCTGAGGAGCCACCACACTGATTTCCGTATTAGCAGTACAAGTTTGCGCTCCCACCAGCAATGAATAAGTGTTCCCCTTTCCCTGCATTCTCACCACCTTGTGCTGTCATTTATTTTATTGATCTTGGTCATTCTGACTAGGGTTAGATGAAATCTCAAAGTAGTTTTAATTTGCATTTTCCTGATGGCTAAGGATGTTGAACATTTTAAGTGTTTCTCAGCCATTTGTGTTTCATCAGTTGAGAATTTTCTGTTCTGGACTCCATTTTTAATTAAGTTATTTGTTCTCTTGGTGTTCATTTTTCTTTATATATTCTAGATGCTAACCCTCTTTCAGGTATAGAATTGATTAAGATCTTTTTCCATTCTGTAGGCTGCTGCTTTACCTGCATGTTGGTGTCCTTTGCTGTAAAGAAGCTTTTCAGCTTCATGAGGTCCCAGTTATTAATTACTGTTCTTAGTGCCTGTGCTGTTGGTTTCCTCTTTTCCTGTGGCAGTGAGTTCAATACTGTTCCTCACTTTCTGTTCTAAACATAATCAGCTTCAGGGAAACTTGTCTTATATTGAGGACCTTGATCTATTTGGAGTTGAGTTTTGTGCAGGGTGAGAGAGATGTATTATTTTCATTCTTCTGCATAAAGCCATCCAGTTTGACCACCATTTGTTGAAGATGCTGTCCAGAATAGATTTATGTATGTATGAGCACTTGGTTTATAATATAGGTGGTATTACTGGCGAAACAGAGGGCCTAGTCAGTAAAGGCTGTTGAATTAAGTGGCTTTCAGTTTTTGGGGAAATGAAAATTGGATCCTATCCTTAGGTGTGCACAAAGTATTTACTAGGTAGATTGAACCATCTACATAGGAAATCAGACTTTATAGTTGTAGACAGTGTACCTATTGGGTGGCTGTTATTCCAAACCAAACTAAGCATTGTTAAGAATAGGGAATTAGAACATTTGTACCTTGACAGAGAGCATGAAATGGTGTAGCTGTTACAGAAAACAATGTGTAGATCCTCCAGAGATTAAAGATAGAATTTCATTATGATACAGCAGTCCTGTTTCTGAGTATAGGACCAAAGAATTGCTGGCAAGACTACAACGTACTTGAATATCAGTGTTTAAAGCAAATTTATATAGCAGCCAAAAGATGGAAACAACTCAGTGTCCTCCAGCAGTGAGTGAGTAAATGGGATTGGCATATATTTATTTGCACCATGGAATATTATTCAGCCTAAAAGGAATGTACCTCTGGCATATGCTTTAAGATGGGCATACTTAGAACTGGCCTGGAACTTGCTATGTAGACCAGGTGGGCCTCTGATTTACATAAATCCACTTGCCTCTGCCTTCTGAGCACTGGGATTGAAGATTTGTGCCACTATGACTGCTAAACACATTTTTAAATGAAACAAGGCCAGACCTAAAAGGCCATTTTGTTTCTAAAGAAACTTCGATATCCTTACACCCTTAGTATAGGATACAACAACTTAAAGGATTACACATTGACTGTCTCAGGATAGAATTACAGATTTATTTATTTATTTATTTGTTTGTTTGTTTTGAGGCAGGGTTTCTCTTTGTAGCCCTGGCTGCCCTGGAACTCTCTATATAGACCAGGCTGGCCTCAAACTTATAGAGAGCTGCCTGCTTCTGCCTCCTGTGTGCTGGGATTAAAGGCATGCGCCACTAGTACTACAGCCAGCCTTATTACTTAGTAATTCTTGTTGGGAAAGACAGACTTAACATTTAAAAACTAGCAGTAGAGGAAAAAGAAAAAAATTACTGCACATTTAGCAGAATGACAAATCATTAAGACAAAAAAAAAAGAGAAAAAGAACACATTTTGTATTTGTAAGGTTAAGAATGGCCAACAACAATATGGAAAGATACTTAGCATCACTAAGAGAGAGAAATGACAGCCATTAGTTTTGAGGTTTTCTTAAATGCAATAGGTGGCTCAGGTTGGTCTGGAACTCACTATCCTCCTGCTTCTGTGTCTTTGTCCTGGGATTTCAATTGTATATCTTCATCTGTGGTGGTTTGAATGAGAATGGCCTCTATAGGCTCAAAAGTTTGAATGCTTGGTCCCCAGTTCGTGGAACTGCTTGGAGAAATTAGGAGGTGTGGCCTTGTTGGAGGAGGTGTGTCACTGAGGATGGGCTTTGAGGTTTCAAGAGCCCATGCCATTCCCAGTTAGCTCTCTCTCTCGCGCGCGCTCGCTCTCTCTCTCTCTCTCTCTCTCTCTCTCTCTCTCTCTCTCTCTCTCTCTGCCTCCTAGTGGTTGCCTTAATGTATAAGCTCTCAGTTACTGCTCCGTCATTGCCCATGCCTGCTGGCCTGCTTCTATGCATCCAGTCATGATGGTCATGGATTCTAACCCTCTGGAGTCATGAGCCTCCAAATTAAATGTTTTCTTTCATAAATTTTTTGGTCCCAGTGTTTTGTCACAGCTAACTATGATATCCCTAGCAGTTTTGATTTTTTAAAAAAGCCTGTGTGCTAGTGAAAATTTGAGGGAAAAGAATTGTCATAAAAGCTGTTTCCCCTTATTGGGGAAGTGGTGGTTTATGGGTAGGAGTAGTTAGTTAAGGGTTGTAGCTCAGTGCTTAGAACATTAACTAGTAAATATCTGTTAAATGAACACATTGTATATGGACTAAAAATGGTTAAAGTCACTTTGGAGAGCATTTGACAGTATCTAGTAAAGCTGAAAACACCCAAACTTACGTGATTCAGCAATTACAGTTTTTTTACTTTATAGATTCTTACACATGTATATCAAGAAACACTTGGAATATTGATAGACTATCTGGGGCAAACATATGAGGCAATATTATGCAGCAGTGAAAATGAGCGAGAATCTGTATGTATGCCCAGTAGACTGTACAAACATAAAAGCAATAATCCTTTTCAAGGGCGTAGACCCAAGTATGGGAATAGTTGGCTTTACAGTATCCTGCGTGTTAGAAATGTTTGCTCTGTCTGCACTGTCAGTTAAGCACTTAAATGTGATGGGAGGAGCCTAGGAATGACTACATATTCACTTAAAATCTTACATGCCTTTTGAGACCATGATATATCTCGTATTACTGACTTAAAAACTGTGTTTAAATTTATTTTATTTAATTTTAGTGGCTATAGTATTGTATAGTACAACTTAGGTACCCTACGTGAATCATGAGAAGGAAGACAAAAGGTACTTCAGTTTTATATATTAAGTTATTTTAAAATATATATATAAACAATGCTAGGCATGGTGTACACACCTTCAATCCCAGCGCTCCGGGAGGCAGAGGTAGGCAGATTTCTGAGTTCGATGCTAGCCTGGTCTGTAGAGTGAGTTCCAGGACAGCCAAGGACAGCTCAGGTTATACAGAGAACCCCTGTCTCGAGGAAAAAATTGAAAAAACAAAACAAAGCAAAACAAAAAACCCACCCAAAAAAACCTCAGGCAAAATAAATATAACAATACTAAAACATTAAATCACATTAAATGACTTTTTTTTTTTTTTTTTTTTTTTGGTTTTTCGAGACAGGTTTTCTCTGTGTAGTTTTTGCGCCTTTCCTGGAACTCTCTTTGTAGACCAGGCTGGCCTCGAACTCACAGAGATCCGCCTGCCTCTGCCTCCCAAATGCTGGGATTAAAGGCATGCACCACCACCGCCCACCATAAATGACTTCTTTTATTATTACTTTTTTTTTTTTAAACCTTTTGAGGCAGGATCTCATCATGTGACTCTGACTGGCCTGTACTTATTATGTAGACCAGAGTGGCCTCCAATTCAGAGATCCACTTGCCCTTGCCCCTGCCTCCCCATGTAATTATGATGCCTGGCTAGAGTTAGTGTTTTGAAAGAACTCTGAAGATAGAATATAGGTAAGTAAGATTGAAAGCAGAGACAAGCAGATCCTGCAGTGATGCTTTATAGTAATTATAGATAATTATCTTTTGTTTTAACCTTTACCTGCTAGAAAAATTATGCTGTGGCATAATGGCATGAGCCAACATAGTTTCATGTGTAAGGTTAATGTTTGTAGCTGTCACATTTGAAATAAAAGTTTGAATTTTGCTATCAGCACTAGTGTATAGCATCATGAAATGAACAGACTTTTCAAAAGGCTTTTTATGTGTTTCCTTTGTTTATACTGTTTCTACCAATTTATAGTTTTTCATCCAGGTAAGTGCCTCTTATCTGTTTACTTTTTTTGAAAACTTTTCTTTTAGTGTCTGATGTGTTGCCCCATACACTTACAAAGAACTTTATCAGATTAGGTGCATTCAGGATTTTATGGCCAGAGACTAAAAAGAACCTTACTAAACACTATTAGATTAACTTGGCTTTTTTCTTCCTGATAAGTAGAGAAAAGTCGGGCTATTTTAATAGTTTTATTTCTTTGCTTAACTATAAATAATAGTAATTTACTACAGAAACAAAGCAAAACTACATGATATCTTTGCTATTTTCTAAACTAGTTCTTCTAGTTTCTAATCATTTTGTTAATGTGCTTGATCTGATGTAGTATTGAGGGAGAAGAAAGGTCAAGTCAAAGGTAAACTAATGAGAGCATAGTCATTATAGTGTGATTCTGAAAAGACAGCAAACTATGAAAATGTGGTGCTCTTGAGGGTACTCAAAAATAAGTAGAAACAATTCCTGTTGGAGGCATTGTAGTTAATCTGTGCTATTTTATATGAACATTTTAGAAGGGAAACTTGTGGATATTAAATTTCAGTTTTGATATGAAATTATAACAGTCGATTTGTTTGAGTTCTTTGAAATGTAAGAGAAGTGATATATTTTTATTTATACTGAGACTTCTCAAGAATATCAGATTCTGATGAGATAGAATCATAATTATGAGGAACAGTGAAATGATGGATCTGTATATCTGGTTTTCTTTTTATGAGATAGAAGGAAGACCAAGAAGATACTTACGTTTAATACAAAAATCTCAGATAGTGTGGTATAATCTTAATAGTCCACATTGGGGGGTCTTATGATCTTAAACATCCAAGTTGTGTTTTCTTCTTTGTCTTCCACATTGTTTTATGTATGTTTGTTTTTTGTTTGAGGTAGGATCTCGTATAGTCTAGGCTGGTTCAAGATTCTCCACCTAAGCCTTCAAAGTGTTGTGATTACAGGCACCTGCTACCATGTTTTTCTATGTGTTTTTCTGTTGAACCATTTACTGGCACACTTTGGGCTTTCTATCTTAAATTTGCATATTGAATTTATAAGTTTTCATTTCATGTTCTCATTCAGACAGTTCTGTGTCTGAATCATACCCACCTAGAACTTGGGCATGCAGGACTGGAGTTATCCTTCACCTCACACTTTCATGGTTTTGTGGGATGCTGTCCAGGTTGAGTGCTCCAGAAGCATGCCATTGAACAGAGCAGTGCTTTCCATAAGACTGCCTTTCACTATTACATTTTTTATTGCTACCAGTGATTTCACAAGCTTTCCTTTTACAAGGGAGAAGGCTTATGGAAAGAGTGAGCTGAGCAGTTAAGGACAGTAAAGAGTAAATGAATGGTTATGAGAACCTTACTTTTCTCTTATTCTTGTCTTTATATTATAACCAAGAACATTCTTGCGCAGGGTGGTTCCCAGTTAATTAGCTCTTTTTTTTATTTTTTATTTTTTTTTTTTTTTTCGAGACAGGGTTTGTCTGTGTAGCTTTGCGCCTTTCCTGGGACTCACTTGGTAGTCCAGGCTGGCCTCGAACTCACAGAGATCCGCCTGGCTCTGCCTCCCGAGTGCTGGGATTAAAGGCGTGCACCACCACCGCCCGGCAGTTAATTAGCTCTTTATCTCTTTATATTGTGAACATTAGGGCTTGAATAGTTGAAAGAAAAATGCTTATTAAAAAAAATTGGGCAGGGAGGTTGGAGAGAATGTTTGGTGGTAAGAGTTCTTCCTGCTTCCGGAGGACCCCAGTTTTACTAGCATTCATACCAGGTATGAGTCACACGCACACACACATACATACACTCACACACACACACACACACACACACTCAGATAAGGAAAGAAACATAGATGGTAGGGTTGGGGTGTAGCTCAGTGATAGAGCACTTCCCAGATAGAACAGTTCTCTGAGATTGATCACTAGCACTGCCAAAAAGACTAGATAGTGAAGCAACAAAATCCAGCTGTAGATAAGTGCCTCTTTCTATGTGTAGAAGAGCAAGTTCTTGCTTCTGCTCCCTTTATATTATAACTGTCACTCTCCGGAGTTGGTTTTACTGTAGTATGAGCCTCTTCCCTGTTCCTGATCTCTTTCCTGCTTGCAGATTCTGCTCACTATACACATACATGTCCTATTTCCTACTAAAGGGGCCTTTGAATATTTTATTGCTGTTTTGCTGCAGTGCTCTATTTGGAGGCTCTCAGTTTATCTACTGTAACAATTGTAGTTGCATAGGAAGTCTATCAGGTACTCGGAGTATGGAATTTAGAGCAAGTGTGTGGGTCCTGAAAGAGAATCTAATTAAATGTTGAACATTGTGTCAAGATTCCTATCTAGTACTCAATAGAGATGGATCAGGTGAGTACAGGACTGGTAGAACATTACGTGTGCTGATGTGAGATTTTTATGTGTTCAGTCTTCTTACTCATTCGTCATAACAATCTTGCAAAGGTAGGGATAATTATTTCCATACTAAGGTTTAATTCACATACTAATAGGAAGTGTAGCTAGAGGTCTTTCAAATGCCAGAGCCTTTGCTATATCCATAAGTAATGTTTCCTTAGGTAAATAAACTATATTGTTATTACTGCCTATATGTTTCAAAAGTTAACAAAATCAAAGCACTCATAATTTATACTGCAAAATGTAGATGAGTAATATACTCTTTTTTTTAAAACTTTTAGAAAATGTAGAGTTTGAAAGGATTATTCTTGGACTCGGTGGTTAAGAGCACTTACTGCTCTTGTAGATAGCTGAGTTTAGTTCCCCATATCCACATCAGATTGCTCGAAACCACCTATAATTCCAGTTTCGGGGGTTTCTGTTGCCTCTGGCCTTCGTGGGCACCTGGATTTACATGCACATAGCCTCATACATACACATAACTAAAATAATGAACCTAAGTCCTCAGAATGGAAAAGAGAGGGCTGTTTGCCGTTCTGCTATGAAATACTTGATCCATGTGTTAGGGATATTTAAACAATGAGAATATTTTTTATTTTCTGTGATAATGTGTATCTAGGCTTGTTGATAAAGGTTGAAGTTACAAATAGTACAACTTCTAAAAGAAGATTTAGATTTCTGACTTCTAAAAAACCATTTTTCTCACTACTCACAAATGGACTATTGCTCTGAACTAATTGCCAAAATATGTTGTTTTACTAAAAAAATTCTTCTGGGAAAGAAGCCTCTCATGTTAATGCAGTGACCGTTAGGTTATACCTTGACTCGTACAGTGAAAAAGAGGCACAGGGAGCTGCTTTATTTGAATAATAGACTTGCCAATTAGCCATCAAGTGCTTCCATCTGTGAAATTGTTGATCAGATGGGTTAGCTGGGCTGTTTCCAGACTAGGGCATCATAAATGGCACTTGAAAACTGTCACTTTGATGACGAGGTTTCAAGTATTCCACTGCTTGGTGCTGTGGAACCTTTTTTCCTCCTGCAGCACCATGTTTTTTTAGAACACACTGATCCCACTTATGAATTCTGTGGCATCCAGAGAACTTGGGAGACCTGCCACTGATGTAAAGTACTGCTTAATCCGTTGCTCTGGCCTGTGCTGCTTTTAAAGCACAGTGGTAACAGCTTCTCTCATGGCCTTCACAGTCATGTTGGTTGGTGATCTGACTGGCACAGTCAAGCAGTGCTCACTGCCTGTTGGCCATGGAGCTGGCACAATGGCAAGTTTCTTTGTACTTTCCTACCAATAAAAGCTCATTTTCAAATGTCTCCTTTATAGAAGTGTGTAGTAGCCTAAGGCCACATAAGTGTTGAGATTTCTCATGTAGCACTTGTGTGAAGTGACTTTGGCATCTGTTCTTTACATTTTGTAAGGATTTAAATCACTTATTGGTAACTTACATTTTAAAATTTATTCAATAACTTAGAAATATAAATTCTATAAATAAAAAGTCCTTTCTCACTGTTGTATATATTTATGGCTTGGCCTTCTATATTATAGGAAGCTTTCCTTAGGTGTATTCTTTAAATGCCTGTGGAATGTGTTTAGACACTAGAATCTGAGTGACAGTCCTGTGCAAGGCTTGTGCTAGGCTTTTCTTCTTTCCTCATAAGGCCAGATCCCTGTTGAATAAGCTTCCTGGTCTCTAGTTTTTGTAGGAAAGAAATCTGTGACCAACCTCTCTGCTCATACTGGCACAGATGGCCAGAGTCGCTGGTAGAGAGAGTGTATTTATTTGGGGAGTAGTTGATAGGGCTCTGAAGCTAGACAAGATCTAAATAAGGACTGAAATCCATGGTTGAGGCATAGGAAGGGGAATGCAGTGTAAGCTTCTAGGTGATTTGGGTTTAATTTTTTTTTCTCCCAAAGTAGATTTTTTATATATTGGCTCCATCTCCATGCCTTTAACTCCCACATTTAGACAGTTTCAATGAGAGAAAATTATGAACTCTTGTAATTTGGAGCCCTGGGTTGTATTTTCTTTTTGGTTTTGGAAAGTTTGGGTGGTAGTACTTCTCTGTTAAAAAAAAAAAAAAAGCCCAGTACTAAATAGATAAATAACATTAACTAACTAGTAGGTTTCCCTTAGTAGGTGAGGAAATTGAAGCATTGTAACAAGTAACTTTAGTATAACTTTGAAAAAATAGTACATTTGGAAAAAATGGCTTTATAACATAACTGAAAGACTGTTGCTTTTATGTGTACCTCTGTAGTGAATAAATAGAAGTATAAAAACGGGGAAGAGAAATAGATGCAATAGTGTGACCTGTAATTTTCTTTGCCAGATAGGACATTTCCTTGTTCCTTTGAACACTCTAATGCTTTCTAAGCATTTTTCTTCTGATACGGTTTTCTGTTTCTTTCCCTTGAATTCCTCAGAAGTAGGAACTGTGTGGTAGTTTTCATCACATCCCAAGCAATATTTAGAATAAGTGAATGTTTAATGATATGCAGGTAATATTTGACAGTATTTCTAGGAAGTACCAATAAGGTGGTTTTTGTTCCTTAATTTCTGTTATGCCTGAGAACTTCTAATTAGCATAAATCAGGAAGTTTTTGTTGTTGTATGTTTTTATATAAGCAAATAATTACTTTTAAATATACCTATATCAAATATATATAATATATTGCAGAATGCAAAAGTTATTTTGTTGAATTCTGCATGTCCCTACTATCTCTGCTCTTTTTAGAAACAACTGTTACCTGTTTCTTTTAACCTTTCAGAGATACTGCCTAAAAGTTGTGTCTGATGGAATTTTCATTAAGTGTATGAAATGGAAAGGAAGGTAGAAATATATAGGAATAATGTGTTGCAGCTTTTAGCTACATATGGCTATCGTCTTTGAGGTGTAACTGATAATGACTGAAAACTAAATGTTTATTGAACTTTAATTGTTTAAATAGCTTCTTGAGATAATGGTTACTGTATTGGATAGTGTATTATTTATAGTCTGTCCTCAGGATTATTTCATTCCATGTCTGTCTGTCTGTCTGTCTGTCTATCTATCTATCTATCTATCTATCTATCTATCTATCTATCTATCTATTGTTCCCTTACCTGAGTACTGGTGATCAGACTCAGGGCTTTGTGAATGCTAGGCAAGTGCTCTACCATGGAGCTAGATCTTTAGCTCTAAAGCTTGTTTTTTTGTTTTGTTTTGTTTTTGTTTTTTTTTTGTTTTTTTTTTTTTTGGTTTTTCGAGACAGGGTATCTCTGTGTAGCTTTGCGCCTGTCCTGGAACTCACTTGGTAGACCAGGTTGACTTGAACTCACAGAGATCCGCCTGGCTCTGCCTCCCGAGTGCTGGGATTAAAGGCGTGCGCCACCACTGCCCGGCAAGCTTGTTTTTAAGTCATACCTTGCTCTTTTTTTTCTTTTCTTTTCTTTTTTTTTTACTTTTTTATTTTTGAAGTATGATGTGTTTAGCCAGTCTTCTATTGGCAGTCACTTGTTTCCTATCACATTTCAAGTGTTTCCTATGCTTTGATTTACAGACAAATTTGTAATAAGCCCCTCTTTGAGGTACACATATACATCTCCAGAAGCTAAAATTTCTAGAATGGATGGCTGTGTTTAAATCACAGTAGGTTTAGTGTGGTGTGATAGAAACAGCACAGGCTTTGGCTCTGAGTTTAGGCTTTCCGTGAACTTGAACACTCTGAGTCTGAGCGTCTTCATTTATAACAGGTACTGTTGGTTGCTTTTCTGTTGCTGTGATAAAACACTATGACCAAGGCAATTTATAAAAGGAAAGTTTTGTTTGTGCCTATGAGTCTAGAGGGATAAGAAGCTTGATAGCAAGCAGTGCAGCAGACTTGGTAACTGGAGAAGAACATCTCAAACAGGAAGCAGAAAGAGCAAACTGGGGATGGCACCAGGCTTTGCAGCCTCAAAGCCCACCCCTAGTGACCTACCTTCTCCAACATGGCCACACCTCCCAAGCTCCCAAAATACCACCACCAACTGGGTACTAAACATTCAATTGCCCACGGCTGTGGGGGACATCTCATTAAAATCACCACAGATACAGTAGCATCTGCTTTGCAGGTATTAATGTATGTAATGGATCTGTCAAATGGCGCTAGATGTTCAAGTGAGAGGTGGTAATGACAGCATTGCTGTGACTTACTTTATTGATAACAGAAACATAAAACAAGCCCGGGGACTGTGACAATGTTGAATGTGAAACCTTTGGATGGCTTTAGCTAACTCATCAGATTGCAAATATGGCCGGTCACTCCACCCTTTACTTACTTGACCTCCCTGAATTGCATGTGGCCGTGTGTAAACTATGTTCATGTTGCAGAGTTTTTGTATCAACTGGCAAAACTACACCTCATGTTGTTAGTGGTGCTTTGTTTGTCAGCCAGTAGTTAAATTAGGCAGAGTCTGATACAGAATTGAATGTAGTTGAATAGTGTTTGGCTTATCAGTGGAACTCAAGAAAGTAAAAAAGCTACTGGGTGGTGCTGGCTCATACCTTTAATCCCAGCACTCCAGGAGACAGAGGCAGGCCAGTCTATGAGATCAAGGACAGCCAGGACTACATAGTGAGCTCTGTTTTGGGGGGCAGGAAAGGGGAGGAAAGGAAAGTCTCAGGATATTTAGACTAAGCAGTTTTAGGTCCTAAAATTTCTATGAGTTTGGATATAGTTTGTCTCTTTAGTATTTACAGTGATTTTTGCTTATTTGAAACAAATCTCTTAGAATTATATTCAAAAATTTAAAATTTATAACTTGATTCCTTGGTCACAGTGAGCTTATATTAAAAGCTCCTTGTCAACATTTAGCACTGTCATTTGAATGTTTAACATTAGAAACAACTTATTTAGTTTGGCGAGGTGACTCATCAGATAAAGGCATTTGCTGCCGAGTCTGTTGACCCAAGTTTGGTCACTGAGATTCATATGATAGGACCTATTCCCACATGTTGTCCTCTGACCTCTACATGTATGTCATGACATGTGTGCATAAGCATGAAGAAACAAAGAGATAAAACATATTCAAATTACATTTTTTAATGAAGTGTTTGTTTGAAATCAGTAACCTAAAGTTTTCCAAGGATCCATATTAGGAATCAGTTTCAGACATGCTCTGTATTTGTATGAGCAAGAGGGAAATGTGTTCTGTTTGTTTTCCTATCTTTTTTAGTCTCTACCTAAAAAGCATATTTGTGTATTAAACTCAGTACAGGGAAAAACAAAGTATCGAACTTTTATATCTGAATTTAGTACATATTTCTTAAGTGTACATGTTATATTGAAATTAGATTTGCTATTTTTTGGTAGACGCCAGTAATCTTAAGTATTAAAGGTTTATTGTTAGAAGTAGTAGGAGGAATAGCACTTATGTGCCAGGCTCTATACCAAATGTATTCCATATGTTATCTCGTTTAATCCTTACATTAACCAGTACCATGTGGTATGATTAGCACCATTCACAAAAAAAAAAAAAAAAAAAAAGAGTCTTAGTTTTAAGCAATAAAGATGCAACCTTAGATGTAGGCTTTCTGTTTATAAAGTACTTAACACACCATTGATTCCTCATTGATACTTTAGTTTGGGAGGAATTAATCAGATTGTTGCCAGGCGTTGCCATCTTATATACTATACCTGAGTGTTAGGTAGGGTTAGCAGTATAAATTGTCATTCATAGCTGCCACTGCTGTTGACTTTGAACCATAGTCATATGTTTTTCAGAGTGAATAAATGCAGGTGCATTTGCTGGGCATAGTGGGATACACACATTTAGACCCAGCACTTGGGAGGCAGAGGCAGGGAGATCTCTGAGTTTGAGGCCAGCCTGATCTACATAGTATCTCTAGACTTGTAGCTTGTACAAGTTATTTGTTTCCCTATTTTTCCTCATACTTGCATTTGACCTAGTTACAAGGCCAAGAAGTAATATTTCCTATGTTTAAAACAAAAGCTAATCAATACTCTTTAGAGACATGTCTAGGCTCTGGAGAAAATTAATTGAGTCTCTTGAGACTGGATTAGTTGACCATCAAACTTAGTTGTTTTAAAGCCAGCCTAGTACCTAGTACCAGTGACTTTAATGCATATATTCTCCACACATTAGCTTGTTGATGCTCTCAATACACCCTGCCATCATGTCAATGACATTTACTATAAGGTCTTCAAACCAGAACAAATACTGGTGTCATGATCTTAGAGCTCCACAGCTTAAGCCAAATACATCTGTTTTCTTTATAAACCTCCTAACTTCAAGTCTCTTGTTACAGCAAGGGGATGGGGGAGACAAAATATAATCAAACTGAGTGTCCAGCGGTGGATGAACAACTTTAAAAGGATGTGATGCATGTACATAATGTAAGTCCAACAGTAGGAAAAGATGAAACAACAGGGTTGACCTAGAGAACATTGTTATATGAAATAAGCCAGGCACAGAAACACAAATAACACGTGATTTTACATACATGTAGGAGAAAAAAATTGATCTCATAGAATTAGAGAATAGTGGTTCCCAGAATCTGGGCAGTGGAAAGGAGAGGGGGCAGAGAATGATCAATATATGAAATGTTACAGTTCTGGAAGTGTAGCTGGAAGTTTTCCTGTGTCCTGCCTGATCTGCAGCTGCTCAGACCCAAGTAAACACTCAGAGGCTTATATTAATTAAAACTGCTTGGCCATTAGCTTAGGCCTACCACTGGCTAGCTCTTACACTTAAACTCAGCCCATTTCTGTTAATCTCTCTGTCACCACATTTTCCATGGCTTTACCTGTGTGCCATTAAATGCTGCTCCCTGGATGGCGGGCTGGCTTCTCCTGATTCAGCCTTCCTTGTCTGCTTATCCTGCCTATACTTCCTGCCTGGCTACTGGCCAATCAGCGTTTTATTAAACCAGTGTACAAAAGCATTATCCCACAGCATGGAAGAGTAAGGAAGTTCTGGTGTTCCCTTGACTACAGTTAATAATGTGCTATATGATAAATATACTAGAAAGGAGAATGTGCTCAACACACACACACACACACACACACACACACACACACACACACTGCTATATGTTATCACAGTATGATCATTACACATAATACATCTATATATCAAAGCATCATATCTCATAAGTATATATAATTATTATTTTGATAAAAAAAGAGAAATGCATTTAACATATTATCCTGCCAGGCATCAGAGCTTAGTAACAGAGTACAATATAGATTATCCACTGTTTGCCCTCCTGCTTATAGTCATGATGAGGAGGCTGGCTGAGAGCTTTATGTCACTACCAATGACCAGTCCAAAGACTGCTACCATAGCTAACCTAGGGAACCAAAATTTAAAGTGTAAAGTGTGGTTTCTTCTGACTACCCATTATTGTAAATACATATGGTAGGGTTGAGAACATTATCAGTGGAACTACTCTAAGTCAGGGACTGTCTTAAAAGTAATAAAAGCCAAATAAAGGGTATGTGCAATGTGATTCCATTATTAACACCATAGAAAAAGAAAACTAATGTCTAATGACAGCACAGCAGAAAGTTGTCTGTCAGTGAAAGGATCACAAGACTAGATTACTAAGGAGCGTAAGCACATTGAATGATGGATGCTCAGCATCTTGATTGTAGTGATGCTTTCACAAGTGTGTAGTTTTCCTAGATATCCACGAGAGACAAGTTTTAGAATCCCCCGCAGGTCACAGTATTTCCATTAGTATTTATGCATAGACTCCTGTATAATTTAAATCATTTTGAGATTACTTGTGACATCTGCTACAATGAAAATGCTATGAAAGTAGTCATCATACTATATTGTCTAGGGAGGAAAGGTCAGTATAGATACACCTCCCCCAACTAATGGCCCTAGCTTGTGTCAAGTTGAATAAAACTAACTAGCCAGCTCAGTCAAATTGCTTTACAACTATCACCACAGAGCATCTCTGGACCTTTTTTATCTTCTTAAATTGTAACTCTGTACCTATTAAATAAGAATTGCCTTTTTCTGCATTAATTATTTTGCTGGGGACAAAGTACCTGAGCAGAAGCAACTTGGGAAAGAGGAATTATTTTAGCTCACAGTTTCTTGCTTGGGAAGGCAGACAGTGATGGTGGCTCCTGGCTCCTGCCTTGGCGTCAGATGCAAGGACAGAGCTTGTTAAATCTATTGTGATCAGGAAACTTAGTCTTCAGGCTGGAATAAGGACTACCTTTCATCTTCTAGCCCTGCCATATGGCCCTTCTCCTAACCGCTTGGCCCCATGTCCAAAGGGGTCCACAGCTTTCCAAATGGAATGACTAGCTGGAGACAAATGTTCTTATCCATGTGGGAGACATTTTACATTTAAACTGTGTATACCACTCTTCCTCTGCTCACTGCTCACTGTCAGTTTCCATTGTCTTTCCTATTTTTTTTCCTATTTTTTCCTATTCCACTTTTGTGACTGAGGCGTATTTCTTGTGTATGTTGTAAGTTTCAGAATTTTCATTCCCTTTTAGGGCTGAGTAATAATTCATTATATGTTGTCACCACTCTAGAAGTTGTGGAACCTGGGAGAATTGAGCTGATAAACGAGGCAGACTAAAGTCTTGTGCAATAGTCAACTTTATTCAGAGGTTCAGACATTTATACTCTGAGGGTTAAGAAAGGTCACCCAGTAAAGTTCTCGTGAGTTAAGCTGTATACAATCACAAGGACAAACTGCATGTGGCAAAAACATGTTTTTTCATAGAGGCATTAAAGGATAGTTTAAACATGTGATTGAATAACACTAGCAAGCAGTAATGAGTAATCTGAAGTAAACTCACTCCTATCTACTACACCTGGGCATGAAAATACATTCCAAAAACAATTCTGTGTTTTGAAGAAACTAGGGTCACAAAACTCTTGTTTTCTTGGAGTGTTCTCATAAGCCCTCAGAATTCTCCTTGTTCAGCTCCATTCCTGGACTGTGTTCTGACAGTCTGTGTACTACATTCTGATTATCCATTCATCTACTATGGATAGTTGGGCTATCTCCTGCTCTTGGCTAGTGTGAATGTGCTGCTATGATCATTAAAGGCATACTCTTTGAGCCTGTATATTTAGGGTTTTTTTTTTTAATGTAATCAAAAGTGAGTGGCTGATTTTTGAAAAACTACTGTGCTATTTTTCCCAGCAGTCCATTACCTTATGAAAAGGTTTAAGGAAGGAAGAAAATCTGTCCATGTAGTTTTCAATTCCAGTTGCTCTTTCCTTTGTGAAGATCCGTATTTCTCTTGAGCATCATTTTCTTTCTGCCTAAAGGATGTAACATTTTGTGATGCACATATGTTGCCCATCTTAACAATTAGCCAATCCTCCTACCTTTTCTAACAGCTAAGCTTTTGTTTTTACTTTCTGAAAAATTTCACCTTCTTTTTAAAAAGATTTTTTAAAAATAAAACTGTTGAATTTAGAGGTCTTCATTGTAGGTACAACCACCTTACATAATTTCAAGTATTTTCTCCCAATCTGTGACTCTTCTTTTCTCCATCTTGGTGGTGACCTTTGATGAACAAAAGCTTTAATTTTGATGAAGTCCAGTATTATAAATTTTTTTGATTTCTGGTTTTGATATTGTATTAGTTACTTTTCTATTGCTATGATAGAACATTATGGCCAAGGTAACTTGGACAAGAATGTATTTGATTTGACTTACAGCCTCAGAGGGTTTGAGTCCGTGATGGCAGAGTGGAGGCAGAGAGAGAGCATTGGGAATCACAGAGTCTTTTTGAAACTTCAAAGGCTACCCACAATGACACATCTCCAATAAAGCCATGTGTCTTAATTCTTCCCGAATAGGTCCACCAACTGGAGACCAAGTAGTCAAACACATGAGCTCATGGGGCTATTCTCATATAAAACTGCCACAGATATCAACCTCTTAAAAAGAGAATCGCTTAAACCATATTAATATTTACTTGTTGGTGTTCCTTAATAGTGGAATTGTTCTGTTCCCCACCTCACCCCCAGTCCTGGGCATTGAATCTAGGACCTCACACATACTAGGCAGGTATTTGATTACTAGACCACATGCCCAGCTCCAAATTTTTGTTTTAATATTTAGTTCTGTGACCTATTTTTGCTTAAAGCAAGGTGGGAGTCCAAATGTATGCTTTTTCATGGAAATATATTTGGTTGTCTCAGCACAGTTTATAGTAAAGACCATTCTTTCCCCCACTGAATTATCTTGAGCCTTTTGTCAAATAGCTGTGTTAGGATCTGTCACTGAACTTTCTGTTTCAGTTGTGCAGTGACTTTTCTAGGGCTCATTTTTTTCTCCATTGGAGCAGTGCCCTTCCATCTATTTTGTGAATTTCAGTATTATCCCCTGGTATATTAGAGAAAGAACACTTGTTTCCGGTGCTATGGGAGTTTTGCTTTTCTCTCTAATTCATTTGGATGACTCTCTATACTGGTGCTTCTTCATATACATGTGCTGATTGGTACATAACTGAAGTCTCAAAATCTGATGGCCCCTAGACTGTTAAGATGACTCAACTGTTTCAGTCTCCCAGTAATCTTGGCTATCTCTCTTCATCTCATAGAGCCCACTAGATTGCCTGGATTCCCCACCCTGCACTTCACCTGGGAAATGTCTCAGTCAACTAGGAAGGCTGTGGGGAGGGCTCATCCCATTTGGTTCCCAGTTGTTTCTTTGCCTTGTCCAGTTACGTTGTCACTGTCTGTTGTTTCCCATGGTTTTGTCCTTTGCAGGGGAGGATAGAAATCTAAATTCAGGTCTTGGTATTCCTTTTTTTTTTTTTTTTTTTTTTTGGTCTTCTTTTGTTAGAAGATGATGCCACTGAGCAGTTAGTTAGGTGGTTTAGGCTGGCCTTAACAGCTGGTTCTCGTGCCTCAACCTTGAGTGCTGGGATCACTGACAAGTACCACCACCCCTCTCATTTACTTTTTAATGGGAAAAATTGATGTTGGAATAGATGTTCTAAAACAATATTTCTCAATCTCCATAATGCTGCAGCCCTTTAATACAGTTTGTCATGCTGTGGTGACCCCAACCATAAAATTATTTTCGTTGCTACTTCAGAACTTCAATTTTTGCTCCTGTTATGAAATGTAATGTAAATATCTTGTGTTTTCTGATGGTCTTAGGCGACCCTGGTGAAAGGGGCGTTTGACCCCCAAAGGAGTTGTTACCCATAGATTGAGAATTGCTGTTCTAGAAGGAGTCTTCTTTTCTAGTTGAACTTTAGAGAAATGGGTGTTAAAATACTATTAGGAGCCAGAGGCAGGCGGATCTCTGTGAGTTCGAGGCCAGCCTGGTCTACAAAGCGAGTTCCAAGAAAGGTGCAAAGCTACACAGAGAAACCCTTTCTCGAAAAACCAAAATAAAATAAAATAAAATACTATTTAGATTACAAGAGAATGCACTTAAACTAAACAATTAATTGAATCCAGTTGAACAGAAAATGCTGTTTTTCTTAGAGATAGTGAATAAACAAAGTGAGATTGAGGCCTGTATAATTATGTGTGTAATTAAAATTTGATGTACAGAGCAAGATTTTATGTATGATAGTACTAATAGTAGAAACAAATTGATTCATTTACATTGACATTTTGAAACCTATTTTCCTCTGAATAATATTTAGAGTTTCCTTTACTTAGGGTTTGTGGAACACTTAATATGTTGGAGGCATTCTTGTAAGTATTGTGATTATTAAGTCATTGATATGTTTACAACTGTGTAGTTGTGCTGCTGTTATAATCTTCATTTTTCACATGCATGGATGAGAGCCTAGATTAATCAATCCCCAGTATGTTAAAAAAAATGGAAAATTCAGGAGCTGGCCCAGATGGCACACACCTATAATCCTTGTACTCTAGAGAACAGAACAGGAGGCTAGCAAATTTGAAGCATCCCTGGACCGAACAGTGAACTGTGGTGCAGAAGGGGAGAAAAGGAAAAAGAAAGTCAAATAGCTGGTTTGTCCCACAGGTTGTAGTTTGCTGAGCCATTGTTAATCATAGTAAACAAACATAAACACAATGTTTAACCTAGTTGTCTTAGCTCTAGAAGGTATAGTATACATAGTTGTGTTAACAGTAGAATTATTGTAAGGTAGTAACAATGCGTGAATGATCTTCACATATTAGTGTGATTAATTTATACTGACATAATAAAGGAAAAGCAAGGTGAGAAATTACATATTCTAAATGAATGCTTTAGTAAACAATTTAAAAACATTAAAAAATCGTACTGTATCACCTATATACAATAAGGAAGTAGATGATAAAGCCGGATACATTGATGCATGCCTATAATTCCAGCACTTGTGATGTTGAGGCAGGAGGATAAAGAGTTTGAGACCAGCCTGGGCATGTAGCCGATGGTGAAACAAAACAAGAACAACCCCCACAAAAAATTTTGAAGCATACTAATCACCACATTAGAGTAATTGCTGCATCTGGGTGTAGAGTCGGGCTGCGAGAGTAAGGGAGAAGGAAGGATAAGCTGCTCTAGTGCTGTTTTTAATTTGTAAGCTAGATAGTGATTTATTAGAGAAGGAACATTTTTAATTCCTTATATATTTGATAGTAAAGTTTACAAGAACAAAGGAAAGAAGTTGTCTAAAACTGTGTGTGCGTGAGTGTGTTGTTCACAGTGTGGATGAGTGTTGTCACTTCGCTCCTTTTCTGTTTACTGCTGTGTACCTACCCAGCTCACTGGCTGCTTTCCTAGGGCAGCTCTCTACTCGGGCCTAAGAAAGGTCACATCTTCAGTAAATGCCTCTATGCCCAGTCTACTGCCTATTTGGTTTGCTATGTAGTACTTTTCTCTCTAGTTTCTCATTTGTCTTATTTTTTGGATATCTTTTGTTTTTTGTTTTTCCAGACAGGGTTTCTCTGTGTAGTTTTGGTGCCCGTCCTGGATCTTGCTCTTTAGACCAGGCTGGCCTCGGAACTCACAGAGATCTACCTAGCTCTGCCTCTCAAGTGCTGGGATTAAAGGCGCATGCCACGACCGCCCAGCTGACCTAAAGTTCTTTTTTTTTTTCCTTTTTTTTTTGAGACAGGGTTTCTCTGTGTAGCTTTGCGCCTTTCCTGGAACTCACTTGGTAGCCCAGGCTGGCCTCGAACTCACAGAGATCCGCCTGGCTCTGCCTCCCGAGTGCTGGGATTAAAGGCGTGCGCCACCACCACCTGGCTGACCTAAAGTTCTTAATGGAGAACACACAAGCTAAGGATAATTTTTGACATTTTCATGTGTGCCTGGCTCACAGAAGCATTCAAATGTTTGGATGAGATAGTGCATCAAAATAAAAGCTAAAGTGTATTTATTTATAAAGAGATTAAAGAATTATTTACTGAGCATCATTTGAGAGAGAGAGAGAGAGAGAGAGAGAGAGAGAGAGTGTGTGTGTGTGTGTGTGTGTGTGTGTGTGTGTGTGTGTGTCTATATCTATTTAATAATTTTCCTCTAGTGTGGAATTCTCTCAATTTATCTAGCCTTCTTTGAAATTGTTGACTTCTCTATTAAGTCATCCTACCAGATATCAATAGAAGCATGCAAAGCACCTCACTCAGATGCTATGTAAAGTTAAAGATGAGTGAATGTAGAGCTCCAAGTGTTTGGTGTAATGGAGAGTTAACGATGTGGTGTACATTGTAGAAAGAGAAGAAATCTTGAACGGTTAAAGCACACAGTTAGCAAGGCTAGAGTAGGGATCTGAGAGCCCAGCAGGCTATATTGGTGGCATGCTCTGAAATATGAATATTTTCTTGCTTAAAGTAAAAGCTGTATGTTCCAGTTAGTGAATGATATTTTTTTAGTTGTTTGGAGAGATGCTATTTCAATGTAAATACTAATTTATAACAAGAGTGGAAATTTTACCAGTGAAATATAAATTTAGTGTGAATTATGGATGTGAGCTTAAGCTTCGTGAAGGTACTTTAGTGTTAAAGCTGTTACCATTACAAGCTATGGTAATTCGGCTTTGAGTTTTATGTCAGCCTTTAGGGAAATTCAAGGGTCTTAGGTAATTTCAAGTAAGAGTGAACAAAAGGTCATTAAAGTGAGATAAAAATGGGCTTCATGTCTACACGAATATGTTTGTAGTAAATTATTGGAGTGTTCTGTTGCAGATTTGGTAAGTAGTCAGTCAGATTCTTGAGTTTTTGAGATCAGCCTACAGGTATTTCATCCTTCTCTAATAGATTTGCTATTTACCTAACTAATCAAGCCCCACCTGCACCACATCGTACCTCTCCATGTTCTTGTCTCCACATAAGCAGTCCTCCAGTGTGCTCAAACTGTTTTGACTGTGCTTCTTCCTAGTGCTGCCATTGCTAATTCGGAGGGTCATCTGTTACCTGTGTGGTTCTTGTTGCCAGTCTCCCTCAGCAAACCTCCTGCCATCAGAAACGCAAGAACCCTTGCAAACAGTGTGCAGCTGACTTCGCTCCTGTGTTTCAACATTAGTTAAGTTTAGCCCTTGGTTTGTCTTCCCTGTTGTCAGTTGTCTTCAGAGTAAGTCAGACCACCTGGCCAAGATGTAGTGAGTCTCATGCATGGAGAAGGTCAAAGAGAGCCGCTTTCCTTGGGGCAGTGTGACCAGAGTCCTTTGGGGTTGAATAAAATGATGAGCAGTGGAGAGCCCCTGGGAAGCCAAGTGGTCTCTTCCCTTACCTACGCATGCTGCGATGGAAAGACGGTTTTTGGTTTTTACTTCCTTCCTTGATTCAGGAGCTTTTGCAGTTGGAGCTCCTGTTGCAGTGCCTTCTGTTTTAAAGGAGCCATTTTGCCCTGCACTGGCTTAATTGCCTTACTGTCCCATGCTGTTTGGTCATCTCATATAGGACTGTGAGATACTCTCAAGGTTCTTTTTTTTTTTTTTTTTAGCTTTCATTATTAATATTTGCTACTTATTTTCCTTCTAGTCTTTTTAAGTAGTCTTCTTTCTCTTCCCCCAGAAGTTATTGTTTCAGTGTGTCAGGTTGTGATTTACAAACATCTAAATGTTAACGGTTCAGCATGACAAAGTTTTCTTTTCAGCCACACTGTGTGTGATGATTCAGCTGGGTTCTCTGTTCTGATACCATCATTATTCTAGGCTGCCAGATAACAGCGTTATCACTCCTTGAAAGTTTTCATTGCACACAGTACAATTCAGGTCATTTCTGCTTTGCTTTAACTTAGAGCCAGTAACTTGTTCACATCTAACTTTAAGAGGTCAGAGGGAGTGTGATTACTTTTATGTGCCCAAGAGAACTTGGGAGTATTTTATACATAGCAAGAATTGCCACATGTAATGTCTCTATACCTGACTAATCTCATCCTACTTTGTACTTCTGTGATAGTTTGTAAACTATGAATTAAAATTATAGTAAATCTGCAACAATATAGAATTTGATAGGTTTGGAAATTGGCTCTAAACCTCTGAAATTTCAAGACAGCTTCCTGGGCAAACTTGCCCTAATGATTTTATTAACCTGATAGTAGTGTAGTCCTTTGCTTTATAAGTTTAGGTCAGTGGTCTTACCAGGAATCACTTGGGGTCTAAAAAAAAAAAAACTTGCTGGGTATGGTGTGGTGGTACAAGCCTTTAAACCCAGCATTTGCATTTAAACTCAGCACTTGCAAAACAGAGGCAGATAGATCTCTGTGTATTCTAGGTTGGTCAGATCTGCTTAGTGAGTTCCAGGCCAGCCAGGGCTACACAGTGATACCCTGTCTCAGAAAAAAGAAAATAAAAAAATGTCTGAACCTCACCCCAGGGCAGTCATATCAGAGTCTCAGGCTGGGCCCAGGCATCAGAATTGTTTTAAGTGACAAGCAGTTTTGAAATATAACCAGGACTAAGAACCGCTGACATGTTCATGGCTCGTTTTCTGGAGCGGCTCTTTGAACACCAGCTCTTGCTTTGCTTTTATTATTCCTAAAGCTTACCATCATTCCTGTCATTTCGGCCCCAGACCTGTGTTAGATATTCATTTTGTATTGGTGTGCAAATATAATATGTAGTTTTGGAGACAGTACATTTTAAGAATTAGCACTACATCTAATTAGTTTATCATATACGTATCTAGTGCTTGTCATACTGTCTGTCACACATGTTTTCTAAGTCTGTGTGTGCCCACATTTACTTGTTTCTTACATGTTGTCCTTTCTTTTTTCTTTCTTTCATTAGATGAGATAAATAACATTTAAAAAAGAAAGAAACATGATGATAACATTTTAAAAATACAAAGCAAAAACTGCACACTGGCAGACAAGGTTATCATTGTTCATTTAAACACCTCCAGGGCCTGGCTCTTGTGGCTGCTGTTTCTAACAGCTGATCACAGTAGCATCCCCTTAACCTTCTTTGGTCAGGGATGCAACTAATCCAGTCTTGTACTCTGCCTCCCTTTCCAGTGGTGCCCATTGCTTGGATGTTTGATAATCAGTTTCTTAGAGTATGTACTGAAAGAATATTACATTCTGGGGATAGCATCTTAAAGGGAAACCCAGATTTGAGACAAGACAGATGTAGTTTTTAAACACATTCCATAAGCTAGAAGGGTACTTGGATTTCACAATAATGAAATCAGTCCCATTGTATTCTTTTTTTTTTTTTTTTTTTTTTTTCAAGACAGGGTTTCTCTGTGTAGCTTTGCGCCTTTTCCTGGAACTCACTTGGTAGCCCAGGCTGGCCTCGAACTCACAGAGATCTGCCTGGCTCTGCCTCCCGAGTGCTGGGATTAAAGGCGTGTGCCACCACCGCCCGGCAATCCCATTGTATTCTAAGACATAGTTTTTATTTGGGAAAACATGATTATCTTATCCTTTGAGTAAGAAACCCTCTTTCTTTCATGTGTGTTAACCAATTTTACATTATTTGATTTATATTAAGAAATAAACTTTTCTCATAAATGCAAAGTACAAGTAAGTTTACCTTAATGTCTACCTTTTTATTTGTGTGTGTGTGTGTGTGTGTGTGTGTGTGTGTGTGTGTGTGCACGCACCTGTACCATGGCACATTTGTGGAGATCAGAGAACAATTTCCTGGAGTTGGTTCTTTTTTCTCCATGTGGCTTCCTGGGACTAAGCGCAGGTACTTCCTAAGCCATCTCTCCAGCCCAGAAGGTCTACCTGTGTGGCGTGCGTGTATGAGTGGAGGTAAGGGGGTAACCTTGGCTGTGATTCTCAGAAATGCTGTCCGCCTCCTTTGGCCTGGAGCTCACCAATTAGGCCACATGGACTGGCCTGTGAGCCCCAGGGATCCTCTGTCTCTGCCTCCTGGGTGCTGGGAATCAAATTTGGGTTCTTGTTCACAGAGCAAGCACTGTATTGACTGAGCCATACTGCCAGCCCCAAAGGGTCTCCCCTCTTAAAGTCCTTGTTTGAATGGAAAAGCATTCATTCAGGTTGAAGCAGAATTAAATAGGTTTGACATCTACGTTTCTAGAGTTTATTTAGTCAGCCCTGTTGTTTGGAAGTGTCTGAACAGTAATGCATAGGCCGGTCACTGCATGTGTCTGTGCCTGTCAGTGTGTTGCTTTCTTTTGCTCTGCTCCCTTCTGTACCTTTCCCGTTTGGGGAGGGCTTGTGAGTCCCCTGTTCTTAGCACAAGGGCTGGTGTATCAAATGGTTATTATGATTCACCTGCTCTCTTTTCTTTTTGTCTCTGTGCTGCTGTGTTGCAGTGTTAAGTTTATTGTTTCTTGGGTGCCTTCCACTTTGTAAACTTTGTAAAGGTGGAGAATTGCCTACCTTTTTGTAGCCACACATGACAGAGGGCCTCCTAAGCCTGTGATAGTGAATGACTAATAAAATCATGTATTCTCTATATCCATGTATGTATGAGTGAGAAAATTGCCTAGAGTAACTAGGAGGTGAGCTAATGAGTTTTAAATGCTTCACAAAATGATCATTTGTAACTGATTCTGTTTACATTTTGTAATTTAAACATTTAAAATAAGCAGGTGAACAGTATTTTTTAAATGGGGCCCAGCCAACAAAATGGCTCAGCTGATAAAAGTGACTAAACTTGACAATGAATTTGATCCCCAAAGCCCGTGATGGAGGGAGAGAACTGACTACTGAAAGTTGTCCTCCTCCCCGAGTTCTGTTTGTACAGGCTTGCTCATGTGTGCACACGCACAAATAAATCAATCTACAAGAAGAATGTAAACGTGTGTGTGTGTGTGTGTGTGTGTGTGTGTGTGTGTGTGTGTGTGTGTGTAGACCTCTGCTAACTACTTGCAGTGCCCGTTATAGAACTGTGTGTGTGTGTGTGTGTGTGTGTGTGTGTGTGTGTGTGTGTAGACCTCTGCTAACTACTTGCAGTGCCCGTTATAGAACTGTTTTGATGCCTCGGGATTCTGTTGTAGGGAATTCAAGATTCTGCCTTTCCTCCTCCTCTGTTTGAGTTATAAAAGACAGCGTAATTTGCTGCTCTCAAATGTTTATAGTTCTTTGGGGTTCTAAAGTTTGAACTCCTTTTAAAGGTAGTCAAGCATTGTACTTTACTTGGTTCCTTCCTGTCATGTGGATGATAGGAGTAGTCACACAGAACAGAGGGCATGTAGTCTGTTCTAGTAAAGACAGAGTTTGTAGATGTCTGCTGTGACTGATATTCATGACGTATTTTACACATATACACACACACATTTTTAAGTAGGTGAAAATTGTTTCAAAGTGGCTGTCAAAGGGTGGTCTTAGCGGGAAAGCAATGTCAGAGTTGTGCACCAGACACTGGGCCACCAGTTCTTAACGCTGCTTTGACCGGATCTCTTTATGACGAGGTGATGGTGTTGTCCCCCATCTCGTGCTAGCACTTTCACCCCATTGCCTGTTCCCCACTGAACTTTTTCTATTCTTAAATTAGTGGCTCTTAAGGAACCACTTAGTGTGTTATGTTGGAGAAGTTCAGTAGGCTTAGGGTGGGAAAGTTCTCAAAAAGGAACTGAGTTTGTCAGATAATTAGAGGGCTTGACAGGAGGTGCAAAGGAGAAAAAGAATATTGTATAGGGGTATGTTGTATTCCCCAGTTTTTGCATCCTTGAACCATTGCATTTTCTATCATTTTAAACTTCTAATGAATAAGCACATTTTTAGTTATAGTTACTCAGGATTCCAGAGGTATTTCAACAGTGAGTAAAATTTTATCTCTGTCATCATATTGATAATTTTTTATTGATTTCTCACAAATATTTAGTGTCAGAGATAAGGTATAAGTTTTCAAATGTTTACTTCTCAGTCTGATATTGTTTTCATTAAAGTCAGTACTTTCAAGACTATTCAGATTCAAGATATAGCGTGTATACATTAGTCTTTATAATATTTAGTATCTTGCCTATATAGTTTTTTAATTCCTAAAATAAAAATATAGGGAATATTAGTATTTATAAATGTGACATTTGAAAAGCAATGCATCATTATTTTGACATTTCCATTCTTATTTTCTACCCTTTTTTGTCTTTCTCTCTTTTTAAAGAATTAATGTGCCATCTGGAAACCTGAGATCATGCCATAAAAGGAATTTTGGCTTTTTTTTGGCAACCAGTCATCAGGAAATGCTGTGACTGCACCTTATCAGAATAATGAAACATAATTAGAAAGGTGTATTAACTCATATGCTTCGAAGCATTTTTATATTGAGGATTTTATATGCACACTAAAAATTTAAAAAAATGACTGGCAATTTATCTCACTGTTAAGGTGATTAATTGTATAGTTGTTGGATTCTCAAGCCCGAATGTAAATGAAATTTCTTAGGACTAAAATGGTTCTGAGCTATTTCTAAACACTGTATGCTAGGTTTTTGTTCTGGTGTTAAAATAAGCAAATACAATTAGTTTATATGTTTATCTGAGGAGAGAGTTGCAGTATTACATTGCAATTAACTTGCTGTGTTCTTTTCTGAATAATGCAGTCACTGGAACTGTCAGCCAAAGGACTCCTCCCCCTTCTTTTGGAACAATTTTAACTCTAAAAAGTAACAAGTTTTTTAAAAATTAATTGAGAGAAAACAGCTGAAATCATGTAGTGAAAGGGTTAAGTCCACATGAAAGAATTCATTTCCACTTTAATGACCTAGCCTTGCTGGGTTAGGACGGTGGGGAGCATGCTTCTGACTTGCTCTCCTCTTGCCAATTAACACCTCCTAGAACAGGTTGCTTCAGCTAGTCATTGAAGCTGGGCAGCAGAGAGAGTTTACATGCAGCTTGTTTTTCACACTAGTTGTTTAATACTCAAAAATTAAAGTATTAAAAGGTTCTTTTTTACCTTGCTGGGTAAGAGATGAACAATACAGTGGTAGTTAATTGTATATGTTTGGATTCATGTATTACTTTTATGTTTTTATTTTTAAGTAGTTTTTAATTGATGTAACTGATGGTGGTAATTTCATTAAATTTATGAATTTTAAAATAGAATTGAGGCCTATAAAATTTAAAAGTATTTTCTGTCAACTGCTTAGCATACTGTAGTTTAGGTTTTGTTTTGTATTAAAAATATAATCACCTTCATTTGTTAATAAAGTCTCCTTTCTCTTTTTTAAAAAAACATATATTTTAACAGACTTTTAAAGATAATTCTAAAATTCAAGACCAAGTATACACCTTAAATGGTTATAATAAAAAAATAAGTCTTTATAACATTTTAATACTAAAATAAAAATTTTGAAATGTTTTGTGTCATTTCCCAAAGTAAGTTTATATTCTTAGATATTTGGGACATGCTTCAATTCACTGATAGTATTTATTTTACATTTCTTTTGTGTGACACTTTGGTTCATGATTAATCAGCAGGTATTTTAACAACATAATAAAATTGGCTAAATAATTGATACCAGTTCACACTAAGAGAAAGGTGGAGTAATAGAACTAATAGTGTTAACAAATTGGTTCAAAGGCCTGAGTAGGGAACACTTTGAGGATATGGTTTTATGCTGTTTTAATGGCAAATGCCTTTTTTTTTTTTTTTTTTAGCACTTAGTCAACAAGGGCTGCCCAAGTAAAAGTCACAGCTTTTTTATGCTAGATCAGATTTGTAACCTTCTAAATGAGGAGAAAACAAAACAAAACAGAAAACCTATGTTTCATTTAATTTAGCTATATTTAATATTTGTAGACATGTGTGGCAATTTCTGTGTTATTCATCATCCAAAGGTAGGCTTTGTGCTGTTGTAGAATGCATTGTTTTACATCATTGGTGGGTAGGTGTTCATGTCTGAATAAAGGCTAGTTATGTTGCCTGTGGATCAGTTATTTACCCTACAGTTATTTAGGTAGTGACTATTTCTTCAGCTTACAGATGTAGATCCATTGCCCCCACTTTTAAAACAAACTTTAAAAAGTCAGACTTAAGTAATTTCAAAGTGGCCAGTAGAAATTGAGTACTACAGATTTAATAACAAAAGTTTTTCAGTTTCTGATCTTTGTGAGGGATACATTTAATTCCTGGATTTACAGAACTATATAACTAAATCAAGTTCTAATTTATATTTTTTGTTTGTTTAAGACATGGTCTTGCTAGGTATCCCATGCTGCCTGTGCCCTCACTGTGTAGCCAGGTTGGCCTCAACTGTGCAGTAGTCCTCCTGCCTCAGCTTCCTGAGTTCTGGGATTACAAGTGTGCTACCATGCCTGGCAGATTCTGTTTTTAGATGGAAGCATTCCTTTAAGTTTTAACATTTAGCCTTAGAAAACATTCAAGTGCTCCTTACTTTATGGAACTGCTAGATATGTGTGTTTATTCTGAGTGGAATCGTATGAACTATAGACTGGCTTTCTTTTTTTTTTTTTTTTTTTTTTTTTGGTTTTTCGAGACAGGGTTTCTCTGTGTAGCTTTGCGCCTCTCCTGGAACTCATTTGGTAGCCCAGGCTGGCCTCGAACTCACAGAGATCCGCCTGGCTCTGCCTCCCAAGTGCTGGGATTAAAGGCGTGCGCCACCATCGCCCGGCCTTAGACTGGCTTTCTTTAGCTCTGGATGTTTGGTTTTTTTTTTTTTTTTTTTTTTTTTTTTTTTCCTTGCTTAGATTACCTCTCTATGAAATTCTAGTGCTTTCAATTCTTGCAGAAGTTATTAAAGAACCTTGAACTTTAACCTCTTTAAAAACGTGCTTTGCATTCTTAATGTGCTGGTAAATAGTTGTCATAGGGTCAGTAGAGTGCACATGAAGAGTTGGCACAACGTAGAGCTGATAATTTTACAGCTGTGTTGTTGATTAAGCACCAGAAAGAGGATACCTGTTTTTCATTACTGTACACTGTTGAGTGTACATTTACCTTAACAATAGTTAGAGAGCTTACTTTACTGTTTGATCTAATCAGCCATCAGATGTTTAATCCGAACAGTCATACTTGATTAACTGTAGTTATAGGGAATCCATTTTAATTTTCTATGTATCTTGGGCTATCACAAGATTTTTCTCATAGTGAATCCCAGTCTACTAGCTTGGATAATTTTTTCCATTGGCTTATAGTTCTGTACACAATGTAGTCTAAAGTCAATGGTCCTCAAGTTTCATCAGGACTTAGAGTCACTGGAGGGCCTCTTTAGAACCCTGATTTCTGGGCTGAGCCCATCATTTCTGATTAAGTAAGAATGTGTATTGCTGACAAGTTTCCAAGTGATACAAGTGGGACTAGTTCAGAGTTTGTGCTTTGAGAATTTTGTTTGCTATTAGTCTAACAGTTGTATTCTGCCAGTTTTTTTTTAAGGTAATTAAAAGTTTTCTTTACCAGACATCCTCATGGTTTTCTTAATATTTCATATGTGTCATGATTTTTGTCATGCTCCTGTCTTGTGTAGCTCTAGATTCTGAGAGTAAAGGATTCTTTAAAAGTGGAATCTCTTACTTAAAAGTCAAGAACTGGCCAAAAATCTGCATCCTTGAGTGCTTAAAAATACTTTGCACTAGTAAAACACTTAAGCCTACCTGTTTGCTTTATGGATTGATGACTACTTTCCTTCCATCACAGCCCTGGAGAATCTACCTTCATGCCAGTGTGTTTGGTGGCTACACTCCTTGTAGCTTTCATTTTTGTTCCCTCAACTTTATTGAGTTATAGTTGACAAAATTGTATGGTCTTAAGTTCTACATATGTGTGATGATTTGATATGTATATATTTTGTGGAATGATTCTCTAAGTCATGGTAGTTTCATATGCATTACCCTTTTTCCCTGTGGCCAGTCCTCCCGTCCCCCCCTCCCCTCTCCTCTCCTACTCTTTCTTTTCCTCCCTTTTTTTCTCCCTCCCATCCCCTCTCCTTTAAGCGAGACTTCTTTCAAGATTAAAATTAAAGTATCTCCTATAGCTGGACTTGATGGCGACTTCTTTCAAGATTAAAATTAAAGTATCTCCTATAGCTGGACTTGATGGCACACTCCTTTAAGCCCCAGCACTCAAGAGGCAGAGGCAGGGGGATCTCTGTGAGTTTGAGGCCAGCCTGGTCCCATGTAGTGAGTTCCCAAGACAGGTAGAGCTACATAGAGAAACCTGTTCCTATAGCAACAGCTTAAGATACTTGCTTTAAGCGTGTGCTTATTGCTTTTTAAGATGACTAAAGGCATCAGAGGATGACGCTTTCTGCTATGTTCTTTAATTGTAGGTTAAGTTCTTGGGTTTATTTGCATTATTTAAAGACAGTTATGAACATTCAAGTTCCTGAAAACATCTTTATTTACTCAAATAATTTCTAGAAGTGAAAAACTAGGTCACAAAGTTTGTACAACCCTAATGTTGTTGCTATACATTGTTCAGCTGCCTTTGATGGATTATACCAGTGGATATCACCACCAGTGCTGCTCAGTGTTTCCTTCATTACCCTTCCCAAAGTGGACACTGTAAAACTTGTCTTCATGTGTTAATTGGTATTTCTTTAATTAAAGAAGGTCAGCTAGGGAGGCTGGGCACTTTTCATGTTTATATCATTTTGTATTTCTTTTATAATTAGCCTCTATATTCTTTGCTTGTGTTTCTGCTGAGGGCTTAGTAATTTTTAAACTTTGTTGGTGTAATGACCTTTTTTGACATAACTAGTATGAGGCAACTAATTTCCAGACTATTTTCCTTTTTTTTGTTTTTGTTTTTCAAGACAGGATTTCTCTATGTAGCCTTAGGTTATGTTTTTTAATTGTATATTATTTTATTGATTGTTTTGTACTTGTCAAATGTGTTCCTGCTCACATAGACATTCATTATTAGAAAAGTTTTTGCCATGTTTTGGTTTTCTTTTTTAATGTAACTCTTAATCCTCTTGGTTAATACTATAGCATAATATAGAGACCAAATTTAGTTTTAAGTGCTTCTACTATTAAGCAAGATAAAAAGAAAAGATAGATTATGTTCAGTTCTATGGTGGCAACTTGGAAAGCTAATGAAGTGAAATGTCCAAAATAGCATAGAAGTCTAGATAGGTTCAAGATGGAGAAACCTGAATTTATCCATATACTGATTGAAAAGTTAGAGCAGCTGGCTCTAAAAGTTGCTCTACAGCCAGATGTTTTAATAGTGAACTCTCTCAATTTGAAATGCTAGGTAATTCTAATGTATACACAGAACAGGATATAAAAATGGAAAGCTTTGTAACTGGAGAACTTGTAGACATTTCCAGATTATTTTATAAATCCTCCATAATGATATCAAAACCTAATAAAGTTAACAAAGAGGAATGGGCCAATGCTACTTTTGATCTGAAAAACAAAATGTAAATACAACTGTTAAATTGATTTTGGAAAGTACAAAGATGATTTAATACTGTATAGTATTGTTCTATTTCAGTGAAGAAGCACAAGCAAGTGAGCCATAGTAGCCACTGTGGCTTTTACAGAAACCTGCAGGCTTAATTAAGGTGTACATTCCAGACCCAATATTCAGAATGTTTTGAAGTCACAAATAGTAAAGCATCCCCCTCCCCCACCCCAACCCCCACCCCAAAAAATGAGGTTTGTAGCAATTTGGATTTTTGGATTCTGGGTGCTTAATTGGTTTAGACTGTAGATGTTCTGAAATCTGAACATGCCTGCCTCTAAATCGTTCAGCTAAGTTCAGTTTTTTGTTGACTAATTTTCTTAGTCTTTGTGTCATTACCTTTAAGCAACATATACAAGAATTTCTACTTTAAGTCAACTTGGAGGTACATGTACTTTTGAAACACAGGATATTGTTCATCATTGTATTGGTTTAAAAGCAGTTTATTTCATCTTATATCATTTAGTATTTTTAAAATTTTTCTTGGTTTTTGATTGTGTGTGTGTGTGTGTGTGTGTGTTTTAAAGACTTGAAATTGGGTGGTTGTAGGTGAAACTTTTTTACTGTCCAGTATACTTACTCTTGTAGTGCACTAAACAAACCTGTTTCTAAAGACAGAAAAAGCAGGTTTCCCCATGATGTGCTGGCTGTCCTTGAACCCCCAGGCTTCCCCTGGCAGCCTTCAGCAAAGCTGGAGTGCACCTTAGCACCAGGCTTCTTCCATTGCTCTACAGTCAGTCTTGTGTTTCCTTCCTTTTTCCCCACTGACTTGGTAAGGTGTACATACACAGTGGTTTAATTTTTAAGCAGTTAAAGGTCAAACATCTTTCACATCTGTGTTTCTAGAATAGTCACCACTGAGCTCTATCCCTCTTCGTTTGTAAACGATAATATTGTATTCTATGTCATTGTATGGAACCTACAATAATGTTATTTTGTCCCTGTTTCTTCTTGGGTAACTTCAGTTCTTACTTTTTAAATCTTGTCTTTCCTCCAATACTTTATTACAAAGAAAAATCATATTTTATTGACAGAGGTTTTCTACAGTGTTTGCTATTCCAATTTTCAGTGACTTTTTGAATTATTGGTATGCTGGTCTACAGAACTATTTACCAAAAGACACTAGTTGTAGATTGTCTGTAATTCCACATTTTTTCCCCTCTTGAGGGCTAAGTCTTTGTTGTTTAGCTGTTGAAGTCTTTACATTCCTCTCTGAACTCAGTTTGCAGGGTCTTTAATGAGGTCTCTTTATTGCCTCATTGAGTTTTATTCAGAACAGGTGAGTGTGTAGAAATACTGTAGCCTAGATGAGATGCTCACTGCTCTCACAGTCTTCATATTTATCCCACTTTCTCCTCCCTCTCCTTTTTTCTGTCTCACTGTTCATTTAACTGCTACCAAACCCCACTTCTTGCCAGTGCCCCACCCCCCATGCCAAGGAATTTTATTCTCTGGCTAACATGATCAAGAGATAAAATAGGTGGCCCACACCTGAGAGGTCAGGAGACTGAAGACTTTGAAACCAACCTGGATCAGTTAGCAGGACTTTGCAGGAAGGGAGAGAAAGGGAAGGGTGGCAGAGACCCTGTTGGGGGTGGGGAGGAGTTCAGGAGAGGTAGGGAGAGGAGAGATCAAAACAGTAAATATCACTGACTGTTGTCCTACAGACAATACCCAACAAAAAGGGTTAACTTTCTGTACCGTCTTTATTGATTCATTTGTTTTTCAGCAGGTATTGCTGAGTTCTTGCTATGTGCTAGATACTTTACTAAGTACTGATTATATATATAACACATAACAAAGGCAGTTTTCCATTGATGACTGGAATAGTTTTTGGATTCTATCAGTGATATATTTAGGTAAAAATGTGGTCTCTTTTTTTTTTTAATAATTATTTTCTGGCAAATTGAAAAAGGTTATTTCAATATCTACAGACAACACACACAATTTTTAAAGTTGTTCTATGTCCAAGAAATAACTTGAATGCGGTGTTTTATTATCTTAAGGCTAAAGTATAACTTCCACAAATGTATCATCACATCTGACTTGATGGTCTTCAACTTTTTCTTAATCTGTCTTTAAAATTTTTATTAAATATTTATATTTTATATATAGAAGTGTTTACCTTCATGTATGTGTGTGCACCACATATGTGCAGGGCCTGTAGAGGATAGAGGGGATGTGATATCCTCAGAAACTTAAGTTACGAACAGTTGTGAGCCATCATGTGGGTGCTGGAATTGAAGCCTGGGTCCTCTGAAAGAGCAGCCAGTATTCTTTACCACTGAGACATCTCTCCAGCCCCATATCTTAATCTTTCCTAAGTTTCTTTACTAAGTGAATGAAATTAGATTATTAAAACTTTTATAATTTAAACAAAAAGTATTTTGGCTTATCAATTAGTTTTCATTTTGAAAGTCTATTTGAAAGAAACAACAAAGCTGCATTCAGTAATGATAAATGAAGAGTCTGCACTTGGAACCATCTATGCTTAATACTTGCAGTAAATATTGGGAGATTTTTAAATGCTCCAAATGTGACAGAATTTGGTATATACATAGAAATATATGTAGACTGTTAGTGGAGTATGAGTAAAGCAGTTATTTAATTTCAACAAGTAAAAGCATAAAAGCAAGAGGGAATGAGTGGTTAGCATATTTGACATGGTATAGAAAAGTAAAAAGGGTCATAACAGTTAGAAACTCTGTTCTACACGTCTCATTATTAAAGAAAGAAAGACAAACTTTTTAAATGATGTTTACTACTTGGCATGGAATTGTGTTTACTGGCTGCTGGGGTGAAGTTACCTTGAGGGTAAAGACCACAAGTTGCTCTGTGAGGCTCATTGTGACAGTCAATAGAGATTTGTTTCTTTTTGTGAATAAGTAGGATCTTTTTGGAGAAACTTAGTTGGTTCATTAGCCTGTTACAGTATGAAAGGCAAGTGGTCAGTTATTGGAAGTATTTTGTGCCACCTACCTGACCTTATCTAGTTTGTTCGCTCCTGAGGTGGTGGCTGTAAATTTGTTGTGTGTGGAGAAGAGAACAACTTCATTAGGAAGTGCAGAGTATGCTGTTCATTCACAGCTCTTTCACCTAGGGATTAGAACTCTTCTGCCACCTTCCCTCCCACTGTCTATGAATCTGCAGAGTGGTCCATCCCATAGCCCTAATCTGCATGCTGTCTGTAGTAAAGCTGAAGAAGCTCAGAAGATCCTTGAGTTTATCAAGCTAGTCCAATAGAATTTGGCCTTCAGATTATATCATATTGTAACATAGTAGTAACAAATGTTACAGTAATTGACAATAATTATTTTGTAGCCAAGGTAGATGAGCGCTGTGGAAGTAAACTTTATGCCCATTGGAAAGTTGTCAGGGTACTGAGTTTTGACTCTTGCCTTTATGCTTAATAATTGTAAATGTTTTCATGATTATTTGTATTGTAATTGAATAAAAAGATAACTTGATTTTTTTTCTAGAATGTTTTTAAAAGAGTCAAGTTTATTTCACATGTAACTTTAATTCTGCCTCCTATATTCTGTGTGTTATAGTAATTGATGAACTTGTTTCTAGGGTCCACCTACAGATGCTCCTGCCGTGGACACAGCAGAACAAGTCTATATCTCTTCCTTGGCATTGCTGAAGGTAAGTGAGGAGTAGAGTTACTGGCTTAGAGCGCCTTTGCAGTCGCTCTTTTACTTCGGCACATTTATCGCCTTCATTCCCTCAGGCGTAAGCATTATTTCAGGTACATCTGCAAAATAGGCTTTGATTTCCACAGAAGCAAAACAGGTTATTTGGCAGCATGGGTATGTGTGTGTCAAGATTTCAAATCACTGGGCTTTGTGTCTGTATATCTTCCTCTCTGCAGATGTTGAAGCATGGCCGTGCTGGAGTTCCTATGGAAGTTATGGGTCTCATGCTTGGCGAATTTGTTGATGATTACACCGTCAGAGTGATTGATGTGTTTGCTATGCCACAGTCAGGAACTGTGAGTACTTCTTTATGTTGGCTGCTGCTTGTCTTTCGTTTTCTTCTCCTTTCGTAATTAAAAATAACTCTTATTTCTTTATGTTTTTCATTTTGCAGTAGGAAGCAGCAATTGTAACACTGATAGTATGAATTTTATCTTGTATTGAATTAAATCAGTCCTTTAACTACACCACAGACTCTTATAAACTGAATGGTGCTAGTACTAAATCCCTTATTCTTTCCTTTAGTGAGCCAGACAAGCTGGATTTAAAAGTTAGTTGCTATCAAAGTAGGGTACTATATTAATTACTCTGAATATTTGATCAAAGTTTTTAGAAACTGTATAAAATTTGAATTCATGTAAATGAATCCTCCTGTGAGGTTTCCATTGTTTTGAAGTCTATGATTTTTTTTTAATATGTTATGTAGGGAGGTGAATGACTTTCACCTGTTAAGTAAGTAGTAAAATGTAGATTTTTGAAAGCACTCTACACTGTTTAAAATGTCTTCTTTTTAGAGGTAATTTTGCTTTGCCTTTTATTTACTGAAGGAGATTTTTATAGAAAGTCATCATTTAGGCTGTTTTGTTCCTTTGTTTGAGATGGGGATCTCACCATATAGTCCTTGCTGGCCTGGAATTTTCTATGTAGTGTAGGCCACCTTTGAATTGACAGAGATCTTCCTGACTCTGCATTGGAGTGCTGAGATTAAAGGTTTGTGCCACTGTGCCCTGCTGGACTTAAAAAAAAATGTGGGAAAAACAAACAAACAAACAAAAACCCAAACCCAGTGAGAGAAGGCAGTGCAGTGGCTTAAGTCTTGAGGACCCACCCGCACTGGAGAGGTGGGGGAAGGAGGTGAGGAATTGAAGGTCTTCCTTGTGTTGGATATTCATTTTGAAGCCATCCTCCCATCGAGACACTTGTCTCAAAACAGAATGTACCATTCTCACTTGTGTGTTTTCTGTGTGTCTCTGCTGTGGCCTTGCTCTTGTTAAGGCCGACAAGGCTTATAAGGTGAAGCTGCTTGCTCTGTTTGAGAATCCTTACATACTAAGGAACAGATTACATGCATTTAAATTATGCCATGCATACACACACACATGAAACAAGTATTTTCTGTAGACTAGATGCTATAGTATGCAACAGATTTGAAAATAATACAAAACAATGGGAAAATCTGTAATACATCTTGGGTTTTTTGTTGTTGTTATTTTTGTTGTTGTTGGGTTTGTTTGCTTTGCCTTTTTTGGTAAATTGATTTGGAATTCTTTTGTCTTTCTGGATATCCATTATACTTTTTGTTTATGGATATAGAAGCACTATATTATCTACAATTTATATTTAGATTTAAATCTTGGTTTGCTATTATATCTCCTTTTTCTGTCAAAACATATAAAATATATAGAAATGAACTTATTTCTGTTATAGGTAGTCCCTATATAGATAGATGATCAGGATAATAAATGATTCTGATGTGTTATTACCCCCTTCCCTGTAATGTTCGTCTGACGGTATAAGATAGGCTGTTTTGATGCTTATGTTCACTCTGTGTAGTAGAATCTAGTCAGTAGACTCTTCTGTAAAGGCTTATGTCTGCATATTCATCCCCCTTTCTTCTTCCTTATCTCCCCTCCTCCCTGGATCCTACCCTTCCTCTCCTCTTCATTCTCTCTCTTCATCTTCTCTTTAAAATAATGAAAACAAAACTCCGAAAAGATAGTCTTAGCTCAGCATTAGAGTGCATATTTTTGTTTTCCATAGGTGCCTCTTTATTGGAATTCAGTGTGCTGTTTGTTTGGTTGGAGGAAGTGCTTATGTTAAACTGGCTTATTTACCTGGATTAGATTTACATTCCTGATGCTGAAATAGTATTAGGAAGTATGCTTGCCATAGATAGTTGTAACTAAAAAAAATCAGTTTGCCAGCTGTTTGGTACTTTTGATGATGTATATAATCAGAAATAGATATAGATATAGCAACAGCTATAAACTTTGATACCCTGAATGTTGTCTCAGTCATTAGTTAACAGCAATTTGGTGCTTGACAGTTTTAGAAATTTTGTGGGTATAAGTTTTAGAGTTCAATGACTTGAGTAGCTATCAAATACGTGTATCAAAACCTATAAAATTTTAATACAAAATTGGGGGTAGACTTTTGTTGTTGTTCATTTATATGTTGTTTCCTTTCCCCCAAGGTTTCCCAGACAAAGTCTTTTTTTTCTCTCCCCGTAATCTAGGGTGTCAGTGTCGAAGCAGTTGATCCAGTATTCCAAGCCAAAATGTTGGATATGCTGAAACAAACAGGAAGGTAGGTGTTATACACATTATTTTTTATGAATGAGCAATAGTTTTGGAAATTTAACTT
The DNA here is from genome assembly GCF_949786415.1 of Peromyscus eremicus. NCBI lineage: Eukaryota > Metazoa > Chordata > Mammalia > Rodentia > Cricetidae > Peromyscus > Peromyscus eremicus. The sequence continues at coordinate 40,346,819 of NC_081419.1, forward strand.
AAAGTTTATGAACATCATTCCAAGGGGAAGAATCAGTGTAGTTGACCTGCCTATGTGGTGCCTGTTGACATCATGAATGAAAATCTACCAAGCAGAAAACTGCCTTGTATTAAGATTCTCAGCTGTCATGTCATAGGCTTGGGCTATAATGCCCCCCTGTTTAGCATCTAGAATTACTTTCTTTTCACTTGTAATTGAAAAACCTGGTATGTTCTGTGTGTTTGAGAATTTCAGCCAAATGCCGTTCTAATAAATGTTTGTAGACATGAGTTTTGAAGACTGTATAATCCAAGTATTTGTCCCTCAGACTAAGTCTCCCAATAGTTGTCGTTCTCTTGCTCAGATTCTTCTACTGTGGAAAAAACTTCAAAATTCCTGTTAGCAAAAGGCTCAGCAGCTGAGCAGAGCAGTGCAAATTGGTTTTTGACTGAGTTCCTAGTTCTACTGCTGGTTTAATTGATATTTAATCCTTTCACAACAGTGGATCCTGGTGTCCATTGTTAACAAATGGACTCTGTGCCTGAAAAACCCAGCTCCCAGAGCTAAGGAGTTAAAGAGGAGATATTTACTTGAATGCTGAAAGGCTAAAAACTGGCTCTGAGGAAGTGTGGTAACAAGGTGAAAAACTGAAAGCCTTATCTACCACTGCTAATGTGCCTCTCTTAATGATAGCACTCCTTTGTCACACTTACTCATTTCCATGTTTTCTGGAGAGTATGGTGTCCGATTTCAGAGTTCCTAATGGTGCTTTTTCACACCTGTATGTTTTTCATCTTTTCTTAATTTATACCCTGTTAGTGTGTTGTTTCTCTTCATATCATCAGTGTATTACTTGTTGTGTTCTGAGTGTCTGGATGCCCTCTTTGTTTCAGGCCTGAGATGGTTGTTGGTTGGTATCACAGTCACCCTGGCTTTGGCTGTTGGCTGTCTGGTGTGGATATCAACACTCAGCAGAGCTTTGAAGCCTTGTCGGAGAGAGCTGTGGCAGTGGTTGTGGATCCCATTCAGAGTGTAAAGGGAAAGGTAGAGTCAATTCTAACTTGCTTGCCATATACTGCCACTTTTTATACACATACATGTAAAAAAAACCCATTTGTATTTGAAAGAATTCTTAATAAAACACACATACACAAATGCTTTTTATTTAAATCATACAAGTCCATGAATATATGGCATGCTATTAGCAATTTAACAAATTTTGTAGGGTTTTATTTTTAGTTTACTATTATCATGAATGAATGTTTATCCTTAATTTAAAAAAAAATTCATGAATTTGAATGTTAAACCATACTAAAAGCTTTGTATATCCCATTTCCATGTTTCATACATGTATAAAATCCTATGTATACATTATACATATAGGATTGCTGTATATAAAAAACAATATATATTTGTTGCTTTATACATTATTAATATTTTAATAAATAGCACATTTTAAAAATGTTTATTTAAAGTGCTCTGTTTTTCAGACATTATGCAAGATGTATTCCAGAGTTGTATTTTCCAAATATTTTAGACAATGAAAACTTGCCCAAAGATTTGGTAATCAACCATTCATGTATTTGTAGTAAGGACACAGATGAATGATTAAATATGCTGACTGATTCTGAAAAGAGGTTTAACTTGCAGAGCACATTGCGTTATATTATTCTTTGTTGAAATCTCTTTTGTTCTTGTTTAGTTCTCTCTCTCTCTTTTTGTTCGTTCTTTCATTCTTTCTTTCCCCTTAGTTCTTTCTTTCTAGCCCCATATGCCATTTTCCTATTTCCTGCCTCATGACAGCAGGGTGCAGCTCTATTATCACCTTCACAGAGCTGTCTGCAAATGTGAGAGGCAATTCGATTTTGCTCAACCACAGGGAGAGTGGATTAGAAAAACTACAGAACATACAGAAATTGGCTAGGTGGTTACTGCTCTAAAATACTGCTGAGGTGTCTTGTTTGAGCATGTACTTCCATTGTTAAAGGAAAATCATAATACACTCACGGAATCCTTTTTATGCAGCTTTTACGAATAATTTTTAAAGCACTTAGAAATAAATATTAGCTTGATATCTATTAGACCTAGAGTTTGATAGTGGTGTGGATTACATTTACATCTACTCAGCAGCTGAAACAAACTAAGTGTGATTGTTAAAACACAGATTCTTTGTGTTACAAATTTGAAATTGAATGTTTTTTGATACCATATTATTACAATGTATAAAAATTGAGGTCTTTAAAGCATGATCCTATGAAATGTAATGTAGCTTTTCAAAGGCAAAAACTGTCCCCCAAAACAATAACACTGACAGACTAACAATTTAAGATAACTTCTAATGTTTGCTGTATCCCTGTATCTGAATTTATTCGCCTTCTCTTTTACTAAGTATGTTGTGACTTAATACTGATGAAGGAATTAAAAATCCTTATTGTTTACTAGCTTTATGATTTAAACTACAGAATAATTTTCTCATGTTTAAGGTGCCTTTTCAGTAACATAATTTAATAATCATTATTTTTCTAGAAATACAGAATTAAAACTTGTAAAGTTCCCAACACAGTAATTTACAAGCAATAATTAGGGCTTATCTCTCAAGTATAATTCTAAATAGCAGTTTTAGCTTTAAAACTTGCATTCAAGTGTTGTGTAATACTGAATTCTCACTAGTTCTAGTTAGCTGCAATTCATATTACAATGAAAATTACAGTTAAAACTATACTTATAGCATAGGTTTTGACAATGTTGTCTACTTTTTCAAAATACATAAAATGACTATGTTAGCTGAAATGATGAGGTTTTTGTCAGGATATTGTCCATCTCTGTGACATCTGAGTTTGGTTGTGACTTATTACTCTTACCTGTCAAGAGCTTTTGACCTTTTGTCAGTATAAATCAAACTAAACACTAGTAAATCCATGATGGACTGTTTTAGTTTAATCATGATACTTAAGAATATAAATTTATAAAGAATGAATAATAGCATTGTACTTTCTCTTCCTGGTATGTGAATTATCAAAACTGTCAAAATATTTAGTAAAACAGTGATTAGATCAAGAGTTAAAATGACAGTTTGTATGTAAATAACTAAAGTTGGAACTCTTGTTCATACTTTTAAAACCTTTCCTGTATATTTTCTTTTTCTTTTTCTTTTTTTTTTTGTTTTTTTGAGACAGGGTTTCTCTGTGTAGCTTTGCGCTTTTCCTGGATCTCGCTCTGTAGACCAGGCTGGCCTCGAACTCACAGAGATCCGCCTGCCTCTGCCTCCCGAGTGCTGGGATTAAAGTCGTGCGCCACCACCGCCCAGCTATATTTTCATTTTTATAAATTGCAATATTACCTATGTTTTTGAACGGTTTAGATAATTATGGATTTCATTCTTTGTCATCTTAGTTCATTCCCAGTAAGCTTAGTTTTCATTTAGTGTGACTTGAGTATAGTATAATTTATTGAATAATATCTATATTAGAGTAATAACTTAATCCTAGACTTAATCCTAGAGATAGACTTTACTTCTGTTACTGTTGTTATTTTTATTACTGGTAAAAGTAAACATAGAAATCCAACTCTAAAAATTATGTAGCACTTAAGCTTTTTTATTTGCTCTTCAATATTAAATTTTATGGGTTATTTATAATCAGAGTAACTTAGGAGTTTAAAGTGAGCACCAGAGGTCATTGCACAGCCTTTTAAGTTAGTGTGACAAAGTTATCACTCCTTCAGATTCCTGTAGCCTAAGTCATGGGAGAGAACTTCAGTGTTTCTCTAAATTCTAAGCAGTACTTCATATCATTTATAGTAGGTACTATGTATGAATTGATTTTTTTCCCCATGTGGTAAGTGTTCTATTAATTTTATGTTTAGATAGGTTTATTCCCTTGGACCTTTGGTGACATCCCTAGGACCAAACAGTAAGATCACCATACGTAATAAAATACACTATATGATGAATCTGTATCACTCATTCAGTGCATTATATAATACCAATGTTTTTAAGTGATACAAGAGAAAATCTTTGCTGTTTGAATTCATAATGTAAGTGGAGAGTAAACTCATAGAGATTACCAGTGAGCTCTTGAATTCAACTATTTAGTGAAATAGTTTCAAGATCCTGGTTTTTAGTTTTCAGTTTATTTGTAAAGTATACATACCCAAATATTTTATACTCAGAGCTTTAAATGGCACAGTAGTGGCCTCTTGCCTATCTTACTGTGTAGTCCGCCTGCAGTGGAGCTTGATCCAGACCAGTAGCTTTAGAAGTGGATTCAGCTGTCACACTGCTACACTTCTTTCATGTGTCTATTGTAGGGTTACTTTGAGCAACATCTGAAAACTGCTGTGTAACTCATTTATACACTTACATGTTATTTCTTTAAAATATTATTGATTTAGAGAGTTAACTTTCTTTGACTAGGTCGCTGTTAATGAATATATAGATGCTGCAGTGTAGTGCCTGTGTTCTGCTGCAAACTAAATAATGACCATTTAGTCTAAGCAGTGGCTCGGTTTTCTTGAAACATGTTTATTAATCTAATGAGAAACATTCAATAAACTTTTAAAAATGGAATATTGATCAAATTGCAGATCAGAATCCCATATTTGCCAATATCTAAAAGTATACTTTGATAGCATACATGGTGAGTGCAGAGTAGACTAGAAAACAGTCTGCACTAAGCAAAGCAGGTTAAGCTGGGCTAAGCATTGAAGGCTGGGTCATGAAGACATCACCAAGAGAAGAAGCACTTGTGCCATGTGGGAAGACTGAGAAGGATGCTGTACTAGGTGGCGTGGGTCTATTTTCATCCTTTCACAGATACTAGAATTTAAAACAGGGAATCTTTTACTAAACGTGGAGCTCTGGAAAATAAATACAAACAGGAAAAATGAATTAGAGAATGATTATTCTAAGGGCTTTACCGCGCCCTTCCCCCCCATGTTTAGGGATTGGGAAAATGTAATTTTCACAATATTTCTTACTAATTTTAAAATGGTGGTAGTTTCGAATTAATTAATAGTTCTACTTTTTCTCATTTAAAAACAAGTATGTAAAGAGAAAAACTCATAGCCTTTATGCAGATGATACGATTATAAATTTCCAACAAGATTTTAATGGCATGTAAGGGAATAAATACTATATAGAAGTAGCATTTATTTTAAGCTAAAGCTTTTGTGTTAATAATGCAATCACTGAGCTAATTGATTTTGCTTTAGTATTTGCTATTCATTTACAGCGCTGTGATTATGTTTTAAATTATTTTGAATGCAGATGTATTAGTTTAGGAAAAAAAGAGTTTAAGACAATGAATGTCCCATTACCTATGAGAATATCATTGACTTTTGGCTTATTGAGTGCTTTTACTTCCCTAATCATCTAATTATCTCCAGCCATTCACACTGTGTACCCGGCATGTACTAGAGACATAGAAAAGAGAAAGCTTCGTCTCTTACCCTTAGTATAAGTTTTGTGTGGGTAAACTGTGGCTTTAGTAAGAAATCTTTCCTGCAATATCACATTAATTTTTAAGATGGTAGCTATTGTAGGTGGTTTGATGTTAGCTCTTCTGTCAGGTTTAGGGGGCTTTTCTGAACCTAGGCCTTAGTTTTGAGAGGTTTAATGTTTAATGTGTTACTTAATTTCCTAAGAAGAATTGATTATAGAGGTAAATTTTCTTCAAAAACATGGGGCATTCCTCAGTTATTGTTAGGCTGTTAGTTAGGAGAGTAATAGATGTTTAATGCCATGTTTTACATTCCAAATAGACTTATTGTATAGTTTTTATTCTAAATGAAACAGTATTCTGTGAGACTTTCAGTTTGGTCTGCTCTGGAAGTGCTGCATGCACTGAAACTAAACAGTAGCAAGGAAAAGAGAGTATGTATTGTCAAACCTAATGATGAGGGTTTTTAAATAGATAATTGATAGCTTTTTCACACATAAAATAGTACACAAAAATACTTTCTTGGAGTTCTTCATTTTGTTATGTATTTATTTTATGCACTTTGGTGCTCTTTATTATGAAGTAGATACACAATATTGAATCCTTAAACCCTGCTTTTGTGTAAGTGAAATTTAGTCTTTTCTAGTTTTTGTGTTAGTATAGTTATTATATCAAATAACTTACTAATGACTAGTGTACTGGCTTTAGTGTCCATATAGGTAGGTATAAATCACAGTTCTATCTCTTGTAACTGTAACATCTTATTTAATTTACTTGAGTTGTGTAAACCTTAGTTTCCTTATTTATAAACTGAGGTTATTTTGGTTATTATCTGTTACAATTTACTTTTTGATTATTGAGATGGTTTGGAAAGACAATTTCTACCTATAGTAAGCAAAATTTAAAATGGTTAAGTTATATGTAGGAATTTAGTTGATGTTTTTCATGCTAAATACATTTATTTTTTGAGAAATACTAATTTGAAGGCCATGATTTGATTTTCTTTAAAGATGATAGTATAGTACAAGAAATGTACATAGATACTTTACCTGCCCATTGCCATGTTAACACTTTTAAACTTTAGTCTTTTAGTGCCTAGGGACTTTTCATTCTTTACTTTATATGGACTAATCAATAGGAACATATTACCACGGTTTGTATACTAGAAGAGGATCTAAAATCACTTGTTCATTTTGTGTAGGCTGACTATAGCTACCAGAGTGAGTTGGTATCAGACCAGCAACATATAGGTGATAGGCTCTTGAAGCTCATTAGAAGTCCCCTAAGGAGCTCCGTATTAAGTGTGCTGTTTGTCACCTGTGAGTTGAGAAACGTCTATTATGCATGAGTAAAGTTTCTAGACAATTTTCATTATACACATACCTACGTATGTGTGTGTATGTAACAACAATCAAAGGAAAAGGCCATTCATTTGAAAGGAAGCAAAAGGTGGAGGGTGTTCATGGGAGGTCTTGGTAAGAGGAAAGGGAAGGGGGAAAATGTAATGTAATTATAATCGCAAAAATATTTTTTAAAGATAGCATTGTTTAATCATGTTCTTTTTTTTTTTTTCTATTGAAGATTTTTTTTTTCTGGAAAAAAATCTTAAAATTTATCTAAATTTCTCATTTTTTTTCCATATACCAAGTGTCTTAGGATAGCAAATTTATAGTTATGATTTGATTTTTAGGGAAACTTTTCACATTGTTTACTCTTGCAGTACTATTCTTTTGTTAGCTGTGTCAGGTTAGATGCTGCAGGGATCATATGCCAAAATGAAATTAGACGTGTGACAGATTTATTTGGAGAAACACTTGTAATGAATAAAGGCATGGACCTTCAGACAGATGTTAAATTTGACCTTGGGTTGGGAAGTAGGAAACTGGCCTAGGGTAGGAAAAGCCTGACCGTAGGCTGATGGAGAGTTGTTGAGTCATAGTTTTCAGAGGTGTCTTTGTTTTGGCAGAGATGGCTAGATCCTTGTATTATGGTTGTGTTTAGTCACTGGCTGGGAGCAGCCCAGGGGATGTATTGCCTGGTGTGACTATCCCGTGGATTAGAAAGAAGGTACAGCAGCTGGAGTTAGAAGTCAGCTGTGCTGTCCACAGCAGGTTCTATTAAACAGAGAGAGATCTGACAGGAACAGCTCTCTGAGTACCACAGTTCACAAGAACTGTAATGATAAGCACACATGTATTATTTAATCTTATCACCAACTCTGTGAAGTATCATTCGTAAGTAAACAAGGAGATTGAGACATTAAGTAACTTGTCTTAGGTAACTTGCTTAGCAGGTGATAGACTAGAATTTTAACTTTGAGGGGAGTCTGGCTCACACGTAGACACTCATACTCCTATACTATGCCGACTCTATGCATACACTGAAAAGTTCCTTTTATGACTTAAGTATATTCTTTTCACAATGTTTCATGATCTAGAAATGTCTAATTACCTTTGCCATGCTAGTTTCTAAAAATAGATTTGTTTTCATTAAGGGATATATGTTTGAAACTTGTGGATTTAACTCTTTGAATTTTGATGCATGTCTTCACTTGTCAGAAAAGTACATTATGCTAGTTCTGCCCCATCCCTATTCTCCCCTAGTATATTGAAATTGTAGTACAGATCTGTAGCTACAGTAAGCAATTCTCTGAGGATGAAGAAAGAACTGTACATTCACATAGGAATTTCTTTTCCAGAGCTAAAATTGACATTTTATAAATAATTTCCATGTTGCAAACTTGAGACGAAGAAATCACAGCAATTCAGTGATATGCATTTGGCATGAGTCAGTTTTAGTTCTTAGTGCTTTTCATTGGAAATGGCATAAAAAGTAAGATATCTCTGAATTTTTTATGCTGTGGGCTTACAAGAGACAGAAAAGGTTTTTATCTTATAGACGCATGGCAGTGCATAGCAGCAGAAGTAACAAAATGGTCACAGACCTCCACAGTATTTCCCAGGTCACATCATTCGTTCTTAATTTTTAAAGAATCTAGAAACAAACTAAGCAGTCGATAACAGGCTGTCTCCAGGCAGCAGTGTTTGGTGTGGTGCTGCCCTTCTCCTCATGCTTCTGTCTTCATAGTGATTAGACATGGGTCTCTATGCCACTAGTGTTACATGCTTTAAATATGTAACCCTGCTGCTCACTGTGCTGTCTTTCTTCCTTTTTCTTTCATTTTTTTTTTTAAGTATTTAACATTGATTTTGGTCTTAAGTTTTTATTTATTCATTTAGTCTTAGGCTGACCTGTATAGTTATGGAAGATCCTGATTATTTACATCTCCTAACTCTTTAAGCTCAAGAAAGTGAATGCATTATAGATGTTTTAATATCAGTTCTTTCTTTCGCTGTGTGTTTCTGAAACACTTCCATTGGTCGTTGACTTCAGTGTAAGTGCAGTTGGAAATGCCACTGGAAGCTCCAGTGAGAGGAGGTGGAGGAGAGGCATTGGCAGAAACCACTGACAGAGTATATCTGCAGTAAAATACTTTTCCTTAAATTATGTGGAGTGTTGCTTAAAGAAAAAAGAGCTTCCTTTGAATGTAAAAATTGGGATTGTAGTTTGATGCTTTAGAAATTTAGTCTGCTCTTTTAGTGACCTAGGGAAACATGGGTTAAAAAATAGCATGTTGAATGAACTGTGGTATACTCATGGAAGAAGTAAAAAAAATATGGATTAAAATGAATTTGAAAATAATTGGAACTTAAATCCTAAGCCAGATTCATCATTAAAATGAAATGATAGGTCCTTGACCCTTGGGTGTGCTTGGAATAAACATGGAACTCAGTATTGTTTTTAAAACTATTTTGCTTTTGTAAGCTAAGACAGATGTACAAGAAAGATGCAGTTTTTATTTTGTATTGGCAGCTTCCAAATATTTAGTATCTATTTCCAAGAGTTGCAATTAGTAAAGCAACCATGGTACTGAAGTCTGCACATCCCACAGCTAATTATATTTGCAAGGTCAGAGTGAATACATATTTTCAGAAAAATAAAGGGTTATATAAATATGTGTCTTCTACTTGGCTGTTATATCACAGTTTGTTGATCTGGAGTATAATGTGTACAATTCACAAATTTGTCTGATAACAGAAAGTGGTGTGTGATTGTGTTTATTTTACTAACCAGTATATTCACAGCAATCACTTCCAAATATCTCTCCAGTAAAGATGTGTTAATTACAAAACAGACAAGGTCTTCTATTATATTAAAGCTACTAACAAGAAGACAGCAGGAATCACACATGTAAATAGCATCATCAACCCCTATTTTAGTCCTCTGTTTTGATCTGTGAGTTGCGCATAGACCAAAGGTGCTATTAAAGACTGAGTGTATGAAATAGGCAGCATTATATGAACAAAATTTATTCAACAAGAAAACAGACCTTTAACATGAATTTAACAAGCCTGAGAAATTATAAACTATCATATGCTGCAGATTCATGCAGTGATAATAAACAAAAAAAGGAAAGTAAGAGGTTTCCCTAAGCTAGCCAAACTGCTAATGGTTTTGTTATAAGCTGTCTACTGTTGCGCTGACCTCTGAAAAGTCTCAAGGCACTTGTACCAGAAAAAATTAACTGGTCAGGCTGGGAAATAGAGATTCAGTGGGCTTGCAGGGCTTCAACATGGACAGGAATTTTTTATTTTTCATCCTTCAGTGTAGAGGTTATTGTTACTATGAGGAGGTGATTTTGATGCAGTCTTTGTTTCTTTTTTAAAATTTTGAGGTGCACAAGACAAACTGGTTTTATGTATACATATTCAAAGTGAGCCATGAAAACAGCAGAATGCTTTAAGAATGGATTACTCTTTCTTCCCTGCCTCCCTTCTGTGCCTTCATTCTTGGAGGTTCTTTGTTTAGTATGTTGCATGTTGGATTTATTTTCCTAACTGTGGAGTGACCACTTTGCTGTCATTCTGTTGCATCATTCTGTAAATACACAAACATGGGGAAACGCCCTGAGCTTAAACACACCTCCAAGTTCTCACTAGGGCTTTTTTTTGAATCTTACTGTGGCATAATTAACACCTTCTTCACCCGTTGCTCATTAGTGTACTGGACATTAATGAGTCTATTTTGATAGGTTGTTCTAAAGGCAAAATCCACTTATTCTCACAGCAGAAAAGGCAATTATAAAATTGTACAGAAATTAAAATGTGGAATATATTGCCATATTTATTTTTTTATTGCATGCTAAATCTAATTTTGGTCTGCAGGTTTTTGAACATGTTAGTTTCCTCAAGACAGTTGCTATAGCAATGGCAGAAAATTCCTTTAATCTTAGTGTAATCATTTCTATTGTTGCTCAGGAACTGCCAATCTGAACATGTCATTTCATATGGGTCATAATTGACTAGTTGAACAACATTAAATTCTTAAAGCATTGTTGTAATCTCACTTTAAAAAAAAATTCAGGGTTAAAAATAGATCATGGTACCTACCTAATTATGACCTAACTGGCATTTACATTTTCTTTTATGATATTTCACACCTGCTTTTATAATATTCCATAGAAATGACACATTTTTGCATGAAAATTGCTGTCTAATGTTTTAGTTTGAAAGCAGTTGGTATAAAAATGTATGTAAGCCTTTCATTGGGATATAATATGAAATTTCCATAGTTTGTGAAATTTTTTCCTAGAAATGATTTTTACTGAACTCTAAGAATGGAATCATAAAGCAGTTGAAACAAAACTGATGATTTGCTGTCTTACATTTACCATTAATAGTTAAAAACAGTTGTGTATGGTTATGATTAAATACTTGGCTTTGAAGCAAAAAGAATGAATTTTGGGAACAATTCAGACCACAAGAATTGAAAGCAACATTAAAACTTATTATCATTGTTAGGACAGCTGAAGTATACAGAGACCTTAGACTATCTTGTTTAATGTGTTGGTGTCATGTTATGTTTGCTGTGACTGTAACGTTTAGACTTGTCACAGTGGGTAGAAACACTTCTTTGTGTGAGGCAGGGTCTTACCATGTAACTCCGGCTTCAACCTCATAGAGATCTGCCTGCCTCTGCCTCCTCCACAATGCTGGGATTAAAGGCGTGTACTCCGGACAGGTGGTGGTGGCGCACGCCTTTAATCCTAGCACTTGAGAGGGGGAGGCAAGTGAATTTCTGTGAGTTCAAGGCCAGCCTGATCTACAGAGTGAGTTCCAGGACAGGCTCCAAAGCTAAACAGAGAAATCCTGTCTCAAACCACCCCCCCCCCCAAAAAAAAGGGTGTGTGTGTGTGTGTGTGTGTGCGCGCGCGCGCACTACCAGGCTTGGTTAAGAAGCCTTTAAGATAGCTTTTTATACCTCATTATGTTGCAGTTGGTTTAACTTGAAAATAATAGTTTTTAATAATTCAGTGTACTGAAACAAGTTGTATAACTGAAAACAAATCCAGATAACAGTGACTTTTATAAAACACTGATAGTCTTGGTTGTTAATACTTTTAAAAGTAAATGAAGAAATACTATATTTTCAAGTCTTGTTTCAAGATTGTCTTGGAAAGAGGCAGTCTGCCTTAGTATCACATGGTTTTACCTAAAACTTCACATTCTTTTAAGTTCTTTCAAATTTAACGATTACTGTAAGCCTGTCAGCAATATGGTAGTAAGAAATAGCTGATTCTTGCTTAATCTCTTGATGTAATAGCTAATTAACATGATACTGGGTTATGAAAGAATATGTCTTTACAATTTCTTTTCTGTGAACTTACAGCCATGTTATATTGTTTCTGTCTGAAAGCGTGGGTGACCTTGGTTTTTTTATATTGTGCCTCCTAGGCTTGGCAGTGGATTGGATGTTTAAAGCCATCAGACAAGATATAAAGTATTTCAGAGTCAGAAGAAGTAAAGGGTATCTGACTAGTAGAGAACACATGGGCAAGTGACGTGCTGGCTGCAATTTTGTTGTCATTTCAAGTACTGTGATGGCGTAATTGATGTGACAGGGCTGGGTCTTAGATGTAGTCCCTTAGCTTGTGCTCACTTTCAGTTTTCCTTTCCCTGTCATTCATTTTGACTAGGAAAATTTTAGGAAACAAGTAAGCACAACAAGGAAGGTTATTTGATGTATGCTTAGTAATGACGTGTTTTTAATAATAAAGACGCTAAGTTAATATTTTGCTGCTTCATGGAAATCACAATAATTGGTGTCACCTTACGTTACAAGATAGAGGGTGGTATACTGATGGCACTATCAGCAGGAGGTTCTTTTTATTAATATTATAATTAAATGATTTTCTGGAAATAGGCCAGAAACAGATGCAAGTTGATCTTGCCTTGTCCACTGTTGCTTGGCACCATGACTTGTTTTTAAAAAGAATTGACTTGACACCTTGTTTTACAGGTTGTTATTGATGCCTTCAGACTGATCAATGCTAATATGATGGTCTTAGGACATGAACCAAGACAAACAACTTCAAATCTGGGTCACTTAAACAAGCCATCTATCCAGGTAACAACTGTATTGGTAATAGGTTAAAACTATTTTATGTTTAAATATGCTGTCATCATTGGAAGATCTAATTCTTAATCATTTAATTTTCTTATAAGCAGTCTTTTATTGCTACTATTTTAAAAGAGAATCCCAGGTTCTTTTGAGGCTACAAGTGTGAATTTAGCCTGTGCAACAGGACAAAACTCATAAGTATATATATAATTTTTTTTCTTGATATAGCACTCAGGAGTCAGAGGCAGGTGGATCTCTGTGAGTTTGAGGCCAGCCTGGTCTACATTTGTATCTAGTTAGTATCGAAGAGTGTGTGTGTTGGGGGCAGTAGAAGTCTCAGGTGGGAACAGTTAGCTAACCTATATTGGTTTCTAAACAGTCTTCAGAGCAAAAAAAAAAAAAAAAAAGTAGAGAAAAAACAGGCAATGTATTTTAAGAGGTCACAAGAAACAATTCTTAGGTAGTGCTTAAGTCTTTCTACCTTTTTTTTTTTTTGCTTTATCCTCATCTTTGGTTAAAATTCTATAAAACACATACAATCATTACTTTTGGTAAGTTTATATTTTATTTGTGTAGTGCTGTCAACCACTGTTATAGTAGTTGTTTGGTGTTCAAACACTTAATATCCATTTGAGTGATTCTTGTTTTCTTTGTTCCGTTCACATGCTTCATTGTTTAAATACAAGCCTTTATTGTCTGTAAGAAATTATGTTAAATGTGTTTTTAAATGCACAGTCTGTGTCTGTGTAGGTAATTATTTCTCTAAAGATTAATTAATAGGACAAAAATACCATGTTTGATTGCATAGGAAACTCAGGACAAAGACATTATAGTAGCTACTGCTATTCCCCCTCCGAAACCTTGTTTTGCCTCAAGGTCGTCTTTGGGGAGTTGTGGCGTTAACAGTTCACCATGGTCTAGCCTTGGTTATCATTGGTAACTTTGTGTTTCTGAATACTTTTGCTGTTGTCATTCACTTGAACTCTTCATCATAGTGAAACATTTTGTCTCAAAGAACTGAGGTATGTTGTTTTTGGAAAAAAATTTTTTTTAACGAGTTGGGGGAACTACAGAGAATAATGAGTATGAAATAAGCTACCAGTGATTTTGATTGGGCACAGACAAGCCCATACTTGCATGTTCCAAGAGAATATATTATTGGGTCTGTTTAGCCCATGATAATGACCTTTCTCATACACCCCCATAGCATCATCCTGCTTCATTATTTTCTACAAAAGGTTAAATCGAATCTCACAATCTAGAATCATTGTGATTACTACATGGTATATTTCTGCCAGAAGTTTTTACTAATTGCAAGTCTCCAGCTACCTGTTGCATATTTCCTTTTTTAAATTAAGTTAAAACGCTGCCTTTTAACTTAAAAGACAGAATTAATATTGAAATCTATTTCTTCCATACTAATCCACTTGGTAGTGTTTAATCCTGCCTTCTATCTGGAATTAAAATGGACCTTTTGAAACAGTTCCCAAGCCTTAGTTAAAAAGTGGCATTTTCCTATCATTTTAAATTTGTCTTGCATCTCAATTAGAATCTGTAAATATATTTATTTTACAGTTTATGTAGTGCCCATCAGAATGGCATCTATGTGGGTGCTTTACAGTTTTAAGACAATTTCAACACTAAGGCTCTCAAATGGGCATTAAGCCAAAAAGGGACTCACCTTAAAATAATTTAATTTTGTAAGACAAGCTAGGTAGAAAGTCCATAATAGAATTTGAATGTCTGTATGTCACATATTTTAAGTTGGTAATAGAAACCTTTCAGAAATCCCATGCCTTTATCTTGAAGGGAAAGTTAGCTGTGTTAAGAGGGAACTTGTTTCCAAGACAACTTAGAAGTAAGTGGTCGGAGCCTGACAGCAGTCACTGGTGTACACTCCGGAAGTCATTGATGGTTCGCTAGTGCTGGTGTGCCTATTGTACTTAAAGATGTAGGAGACATTGTGATCACATTGTCAACGATGTAACAGTTACAGGATATACAAGTTCTCTGTTTAGTAAGTCCATGGTTTAGAACTTGTACCTATGTGTTTATACCAAGATGTTGGATATGATTATCTCTACATAGTAAAATAATGGAATTTTCCTTTGTTTTCCTTATCTATATATTTTTTTAAAACTTTCTACAGTAAAATAATATTTTATATGTGTTTTATGTATTTTATGTGTAAGTGTTTTGCCTGCATGTATGTTTGTGTACCACATGTGTGCTTGGTGCCCACGAAGGTTGGAAGAGGGCATCAGATCCCTTGGAACTGTAGTTTTGTATGGTTGTGAACCACCATATGAATGCTGGGAACTGAGCCTGGTACTCGGCAAAAACAACAGGTACTCTTAACCTCTGAGCCATCTCTTCAGCCTCAAGAAAATAGTTTTTAAGTGCTCATGGCAATATTGAAGTAGTTAATGGTCAACTTTATTTTCACTGTCAGAAAAGCCATTGCTCTAAGGGAGTACAAAGTGTAATACTTAAAACCGTGCTATTGGCTTCTATACTAATACAAGAAACTACATTCGTTTTTACCTGGAACACTTGACTATTATTGTCAGTTTAGAAATGGCAGTATTTATTTTAACAATTAAATTTTTTAAGTATCCCATTAAAAACTTGTTGGCTTTTTGGTGCTTTAGATCCGTAAGTGTCACACTAGATTTTGGAGTTGTCGTCCTTTTGGATAGTTAGTAAACATTGGCGCCCCATCCGTGCACTGGGCTTTCAGTCTCTGAAGTGTAGCCCTCAGCGTGCTTACGTTTTGCAATAAAGTATTTGAAAACATTATTTTCACTAATTATGAAACACAGTTGTGAAACAACAGCAGTGAAACTATTATAACGGCCCTGGAATATTTTCTAGATGAGGCAGCTGAAGCCCAGAAAACTGAGCTGCTTAAGTTAATTTATGCAAGAACTGCTAGGTTTTCTCATTCTTTTATATTATAGTTGGGAATCTAATTAAATAAATTTTGGCACAATTCATATGTTGCCTGTGTGATGTTTTGTTTTGTTTTGAGACGGTCTCATTATGTATCCAGGCTGACCTGGCTCCAGGTAGCCCAGGGTAGCCTCAAATCCAGAATTCTGCTTTAACCTCTTGAGTGCTAGGATTACAAGCATGTGCTGTAATGCCCAGCAAACTGATTGATAAAACACCTGCTATGTCTACAGCAGATGATGTATGGAGGTTAACCATAAATACACTGGATCAATACCTGTGCTTCTCATCCTGTAGGTTACCACTCCTCTGCGGGGTCAAACGACCCTTTCATGGGGGTCACCTAAGACCATCCAAAACCACAGATATTTACATTACAATTCATAACAGTAGCAAAATTACAGTTATCAAGTAGCAAAGTATTTTTATGGTTGGGGGTCACCACAACGTGAGGAACAGGATTAAAGGTCCAGCATTAGGAAGGTTGAAATCCACTGCTATGTACAGTCTTTCTTCTGTTTGAGTTTGCGATCTGGGATGAATACCCTGGGGGTGTGAAGTAGATGAGTTAGTAAAGTTGGAAGATTGTTAGCTGTATTTGTTTTATCATGCACTTGCTCATCTTTCATGGTGCTTGTGGTAAATTTTACTATGTTTATCTAATAAAATCAAAAACCAAATCGTGCCACCAAACTCCATGTTGTTTATTTCATTGGCACTGGTGATTAATCTTTAAAATGTAGGCCTGTCTGTGAATTCAGTGATTGGCCTCTGGGTTTATTGGTCAGAGCCATTGTTAGTTTTGGCACCGTGTAGATTAGTTAGTGCAGTTAGTGTATTGCACAAAGATCCTTGGATGATGAACAGTGAAACACAAGTTCCACTCCCCAGTCAGACTGTATTTGCGTAGAGAACTTTCCATATTTGAATCTCCACCCAGAAGGTAGACCTCCTGATGCGTGCAAGGGTAAGTTCAGGTTTAGGGAATCCCTGATTAGTTCCACTTTCTGATCTGTACAGTACAGCATTTTTATTCAGTGAAAGGTGATCTACTACTTCTGGTAATTATTGAAAGTGGATAAGGATTTAATAGGTTCTCTTAGTGGCTAAATTTCATATACCAACTATTTGAAATTTACTACTGCTTCCTATTGTCTTCATAGGTTACTTTTATAGAAGATTAGTAATGTGAGATTGATTATCCCAGGAAATATCAAGTGTTTTAATACTTAATTTTAAATTTAATACTTTAATTTTTATGGAGTGATTTTTTTTTTTGCCAGTAAATCTTTAAAATAAGACTATTCTTAAAATATGTAGCCTTAATCTTACCAGAGCTTGTGTTGTAGCACAGTACATCAGAATGGACATGGGATATGGTGATCTGGCCTCAAATCCTCAGTGCTCTCTTTTATTAGCTATTAATTAGGATAGATTAGGAGTTCATGTCCTTGTTTTTACTCATCTGTCATGTACACATGGACTGTTGCATTAGAATGTGTGGGTGCAGAGCACATGTAAGGCAATCTTCAGATAGTCACTTTCCTACCCTGCCCCTCTGTCTCAGCACTTTTAAGACTCAGACCGTAAAAACCCTAATTAGAAAGTGCTGGTTATTTGGTTAGCTCTGTCTTTATTTCCCTACAGTTAACCCCAAATCCTTTTGATTTTTTTTTTTTACAGTTGTTTAAAAATTATAAATTATAATTCTATGCCTTTGTATCTTAGGAGGCCAGTGGTGGGTTTTTTGTAGGTTTCTTGAATATTGTTGTGAACCACAGTTGAACTTATGTTGCTAGAGAGTTAGATACTTATGCAGTATATAACATAGTTATTTTCACTTTTTTAATTGAAAATAATTATTTTTTCCTACGGTATATTCTAATCACTGTTTCTCCTCTTCCATCTGCTTCCAGATCCTCCCCACCCACCCAGCTCCAAGCCCTCTTTAGAAAACTGGCAAAAAATAAAGAAAATAAAAAAAAAAGAGAGAAAAGAAAAAGCTAATAAACACACATTCACACAAACAAAGCACATAATTGGGAACCATAATATACAAGCAAAAGACCTGTAAGATTAAAAAAGAAAAATTCCCAAACAAAGCAATCTGAGACAAATAACAGTCTACAAAATTGGTTATGTATTGCTGAGCATGGGGCCTGCCCTGATTTATGTGTGATTTGTATGCCCAGTGAGCTTTCACTGGAGAAAACTAATTGTTCCTTTGCAAGTGATTGTCAGGTGGAGATAGCTTCTTGGTTAGGATGGGAGCCTGTGCACACTTTCCCCTCTTAGCACTGGGACCCTGCCTCTCTTGGGTCTGTGCATCCCTTGTACGTACTGCCTCAGTCTTGAGTTAATATGTGTGTCAGTCCTGTGGTGTCTGGAAGACACTGCTTCCTTGGTGTCTTCCATCCCCTCTGGCTCTTACAATCCTTCTGCCACCTTGTACACGTTGTTCCCTGAGCCCTGATGAGTGGAGTTTGATGAAGATAGCTCATTTAGGACTGAGTGTTCCAAGGTCTCTCACTCTGCACATTGTCCATTTGTCCAGGTGTTGGTATTAGTTCCCATCCTCTGCAAGACAAAGCTTCTCTGATGATAGCTGAAAGAGACACTGACCTTGGGTATAACAGAAAGTTGTTGGGAATTATTTGGTTGTACATTCCTTAGCAGAGCAATACTATTTGTTTTCCCCCTATAAATAGCTTAAGTTTTTGTTGTGATTGCCCTATTTATCTTCAAGATTCAGTACAGTGAAAATAAATTCTGATAAGTGAGATTTTGATTTCTTGTCACTGAATTGAGAATGTGAGTAAGGTGGATAAGGAGTAAAGAAAAGCTTCTGGATCTTAACAGGTGGCTCAGTTGGTGAGTGTGTGCTGTGGACACTTGACAGAAATGAGGTAAAGTAAAAAGCCAAGCAGTGTGCATCTGTAACCCCAGCACTGAGCTAGGGCAGGCAGATCCCAGAAGAGTACGTTCGACAGCCAGCAGAGCACAATCTATAAGCTCCAAGTTTAGTAACTGAAGCTTGTCTTAATAATTACGGTGGACAACAGTCAAGGAAGACTCCTGAAGTTGGCCTTAGGTCTCTACATGCAAGGCACACAAATACATGAGCACGCATGTGAATTAGTACACACATAGACACCTACCTATTTTCCTCATTGCTAATTTGGAGACTTGCCTGGACACAAGTCTTTGAATTAGTAAAAATTGAGTTAACAGAAAAGGAAACCCAAGATTAATGTGGTTGGAGAAACATGTACCATTACAGAGTTTTAGACTTTTCTTCTGAAGTAGCAAACTCCCTCCTAAACACCACAAGATTAAGACTATAAATTATGGGTAATTGGTTTGTAACAGGTTATGTTGAGTTCAAACTTTTTT
Organism: Peromyscus eremicus; assembly: GCF_949786415.1. Taxonomy (NCBI): domain Eukaryota; kingdom Metazoa; phylum Chordata; class Mammalia; order Rodentia; family Cricetidae; genus Peromyscus; species Peromyscus eremicus. The sequence continues at coordinate 40,366,042 of NC_081419.1, forward strand.
TTTGCTCTGGCCTCTGTGCAAGGCAGTGGAAAGTTGATTTGTGAAGTACCTATAATGCTTTGAAGAATTTGTCACTAGTCCTTTAAACTTTTATCTTAAACTTGTAGCAGAGAAAATATTTTAATTTAATCTGTATTTATAATAAGATCCCTTTTAACTTTATTTAAAAATGGATTACATTTTACTTATTTTGTGTTGTGGGGTGGGGACTTCATGTGTCAGTTTTCTCCTTGTTCCATGTGGTCCTAGAGACTGAACTCAAGTTGTCAGGCTTGGTAGCAAGGACTTTTACCAACTAAGCTGGGCATGGTGGTCATTCAGACTCTAATCCCAGGTCTCCAAGGCAGAGGCAGGCAGATCTCTGTGAGTTCAAGATCAGCCCAGTGTACATAGTGAGTTTCAGGCCAGACAGAGCTACATAGTGAGACTTTGTCTTTAAATAAATAAAGATGGTGTGAAAGATATGTCAACAGTTTCAAACATTTATATTTGATTAGGTGAAAGATTAATTTGTCATTTAAAAATTGTTCCTATAGGCATTAATTCATGGATTAAACAGACATTATTACTCCATCACTATTAATTATCGAAAAAATGAACTGGAACAGAAGGTAAGTCAATGAAAAATCCTTTTCTTTTTAAAGAAAATTAGTTTTTATGATTATGTCTATGAGTGTTTGCTTGCGTGTATATTTATGTGCCAGTTGCATGCCTGGTGCCTTCAGAGGTCAGAAGAGGCTGTTGGATCTTTTGCAACTGGAGTCATCTGTGGTTGTAAGCCTCCAGATGTGTGTGCTGGGAACTGAACTTGAGTCCTCAGCAACAGGAGCATGTGCTCTTCACTGCAGAACCATCTCTCCACTCCCTTCTATTCATATTATTTTTTAGTTTCATCTGTTCTCAGAACAAAAGCCCCACCGTTGCCCTTTTCCAGCTAACCTGGATGTTGAACATCAAGCCTTTTCTGAGGGTTCCAGTGGAATCCCTGTCCAGGCATGGTAGGGATAGCCTGGCACTTGCAGTGACTTTGTTGGTAAAATCCCATTCTCATCATTCCGTTATGGGCTGGTGTAGAGTACGGGTGATTGCAACCTTTGGTGCGATCAACTGGGATGTAGGGAAGATGGAAAGTAGGCGAAGAAATTGGAATTACCTGGCATAATATTCTGAGGTTGGTTTTGTTTGTGTGTTTTGTTCTGGTTTTGTTTTTGTTTTCTGTTTAACATATTCTGTTCTTGCCCCTGAGACCGAAGGAAGGGGATGAGGGAACTTTTATCTTAAGAAGCCTTATAGTGATTTTGACACTTGACTTACTTTCTAGCAGAAAATAGACTCTGCATGTCTATCTGAAGTAGCTGCAAACCTCTAAGCAGTCTAATTGAAAAACAAAAGAGCAAACCAAATAATTCCAGAAGTTAGATACTGAGATTTTTGTGATTGAGCAATTTAAAGTACACTGTGGGGTCTTTTGTTTATGTGTTGGGGGTGTCTGCCTGTCTGTTGTCCGGATTAAAGGCAGGGCCTTGTGCGTGCTAGACAAGTCCTCTACTACTGGAATATAATCCTGACCCCTTAACATGGACTACTGTGGTTATAGTGGCACAAGAGCATCAAGCGTTGCTGTGATGTTTTCCTCACATTTCATAATGTATTCAATTATCAAAAAAAAAGTAACTTTAATTCAGTGGTGGTACTTAATTGAAGGCAAATTCTTGAGTATAACTTTGAAGAAAATTATCTTAAAATTGTAAAACTGTGCCTAGAGAGATGGCTCAATGGTGCTGCCCTTAGAGAGGACCAGAGTTTGGTTCCCAGCAGCCACATCAGGCTGCTACAACTGCTTGTAACTCTAGCTCCCTCTCCAGGCACATGCACATAATTACATATAAATAGATTTTTAACAACGTAGTAAGTCTTATGAAAAATTATAGGAGGATAGTCAGGGAAACACACACACACACACACACACACACACACACACACACAAAAAAAAAAAAAAAAAATGAACTTAGGCAGGTGCGATGGCCCAGCAGGCATAGGTGCTTCATTCCAAACATGGTGACCAGAGTTCAGTACCTGGGACCCATGTGGTAGAGGGGTAGGGCTGACTCCTTCAAGTTTTTCTCTGACCTTCACGTGTATGCTGTGGCATGTGTGCTCACCCAAAAAATAAATAGACATAGGAAAAGAAAATTGTAAATCTGTAAGGCAGCTGAGGGGTCCTCACCTTTGGGGTGACTGAATCAAATCAGGAAGCTTGTGAGTTTGAAGCCAGCCTGGACTACATAGTGTGAGTATCCCCCCCCACCCCAAATATGCATGTGCACACAAATACATTCTTTACATGTGTGAACTTGAGCCCAATTTGGGAACTAAGTTGTTTAGATTCTTAGCTGGTAGCCAAGTCCAGTTTACGGGTGTGTTTGAAAATTGAGCATGTCTGTGATGTTTTTCCTAGTTTTGTTTTTTCAATCCTGTCAACAAGTCAATATTAAGTTTTTATAGCGAACCTGTGTGTAATACAAGAAAGAGTTCAATGAATCCTTTGATTCATTCTTTTCTTCTCTTTTTTTCCTGCTGTGGTTCAATATTTTAGAATCTAGCTAGACCCAGGGGATCATAAATATAACCAGATAAAGTAAAGAAAAAAATGTTCATAGACACAATAAAAGCAACATAGCAGGACAAGGGAAGAAAGATCTTGTTAAAACTGTGAGATGGTTTTTTCAGTCAGTGTAGTTAGGAAGGGTACCTGTCTCTAGTAGAGAGGACAAGTGAGTGTAAGTCACACAAAGATGAAAATAGACGGGGTCAATACCAGGGGCAAAGAGCATGGATCTGGAGTACCTGGGTATTAATATATTAATATAAATTTAGGATATCTCCAATTGGTGCTTATTTGAATGAATAAAATTAAATTTAAATTCATTAATTTTTGTGAAGTTTTTTTCTCAAGACAGGGAAAGGAAATATTTTTAGGACAACAAAATAATTTCCTTTTCCTTATGTTTTTAGATGCTGTTAAATTTGCATAAGAAGAGTTGGATGGAAGGATTGACACTTGAAGACTACAGTGAACATTGTAAACACAATGAATCAGTGGTAAAAGAGATGTTGGAACTAGCCAAGAATTATAATAAGGTAAAAATCATATTTTTCCTTCATAACTTTAAAATGCATATAATTAGGTACCAAGTAGTTATATAAAATAAATAATTAAGAATAGACCTGTTTTGTAGGTTAGAAAATAAATACTTGATGTATAGGCAGTCTAGTCTCTTTCTAAAGCCTACCACCATTATGCAAATGCAGCCATAGAAAATATGTAAACAAGGCAACTGGATTCTTTTCACATAGGCTGCTGAGGAGCTAGCAAGATGTTTTAGTAGTTAAGAGACCTTGCTGTTCTTAGAACCTGAGTGCTTCCCAGCACCCATGTTACTCCAGCTCCAGAGGATTTGGCATGTGGCATACACATGTAAATACACATACATATAAATAAAAAATAAGCCAGGCATGGTGGTATACACCTTTAATCCCAGCACTGAGGAGGCAGAGGCAGGCAGATCTTTGAGTTTGAGGCCAGCCTGGTCTACAAAGCGAGTTCCAGGACAGCCAAGGCTAAACAGAGAAACCCTGTCTCCAAAAATTTAAAAAAAAAAAAAATTTTTTTTTCTTTGCTACATATAATTCATTTAATGAACTTTTACATTTTTCATTTAATCAGTACTTACTGAAAACCTACTATGTGCAAGGCACTGGGACATGCTAAAAAGTTAGACATTAAAAGTCCCTCCTGCCCAGAGAGCTTACTTTCTGTAAGAGAGCATAAACAAAGACAGCATAGTCCTTATAGTTAGAGCTATGGAAAAAGAGCAGTGACTAGGGGAGGCTGACTTTATATGGGGCCATTAAAAAATTGTGTTGTAAAAAAATTCATTATGCACAATCCCCTCAAAATATTTATATGGTACAATGTACGTGGTTATTGGGTTGGGGATATGGCTCAGTCTGTAAAGGCCTGAGTTGCACCCTACCCCATGAAAGGAAGCTTTGTGTGATGCTGCATAGGTAGAGACAGGCTTGCTGACCAATATTCGTAATTGCCAAGACACAGAGTCACCTAGTGTCCAGCAACAAATGAATATATGGTCTGTGTGTATGTGTCTGTGTGTGTGTGTTCACAACATAGTACTGTTCAGTCTTTAAAAAGAAAGAAATCTGTCGTTGCAACACAGTGAGCCTGGAAGATATGGTTAAATGGATAAACTAATAAAGATAATTCCTCACAAGTATGTGAAGTCTAAAAAGCCCAAACTCAGGAGTAGAAAGTATGAAATCATGGCTTTCAGAGTCTTGAAGCTGGTGGTAGGAGAGGCTGGGAAAAAGAAAAGGCATAGGATATATTTAGGAAACGGTATATGTGGCTAGAGTGTGTATGAGGAGTAAGAGGAAGTTACAGAGTTAGTTTTGATCAGAGGCATGGCGTACCTAGAGCCTGACCTTAGAAACAGTAAGAGGAGATTTGATTGGGAGTCACACTACATAACTGTGTTGTGTAGTGCAGTGGGAATGGAGGGAGGCATTACTGGTTGGATTCTGTGAAAAGAGGAGAATTGATGAATTTAACATTTCCTGCCTACGTGATTAAGAAGTATGTTGGTAGCAGTAACCTTTTCAGTGTAGATAGAAAAAGGAATGAAGAAAGTGTATTTTGTAAAAGCTGGACATTGAAAATGACAGGTCTCCTTGTGGTATTTTACCCATAGTTGGTTTTGGTGGACTCTCCCCATCCTGTACCCGAGCCTCCTGTGCCCTGCCGCTGCAGTGTTCCCTCTGTCCACTCGGATGTCACGTGTGCTCGTGCCCCTCCCTGTCCACTGCCTGCTGTGTTCCCTCTCACAGCTCCCTGTTAGTGGCCTATACCCAACCTCTGCTCTTGCAAAGATACACATGTGTAAAAATCCAAAGCTACAGTTTTTAAACAGTTTGAAATGTGGAATTAAAAATTAATAATGCTGAGCAGTAGTGGTGCCTGCCTTTAATCCCAGCACTGGGGAGGCAGAGGCATATGGATCTCTGAGTTTGAGGCTAGCCTGGTCTACAGAGCAAGTTCCAGGACAGCCAGGGCTACACAGGGAAACCCTATCTTGAAAAACAAACAAACAAAAAGAAAAGAAAATTAATGGTGAAGTCTGGAATTCAAGATTGAGGAGTCATAGTTAAGACTGATTATTGTAAGCCGGTCAGTGGTGGTGCACACCTTTAATCCCCAGCACTCAGGAGGCTGAAGCAGGTGGATCTCCCTGAGTTCCAGGACAGTCAAGGCTACACATAGAAACCCTGTCTCAAAAAACTAAAAACAAAACAAAAGACTGATGATTGTTATACCAGGAAGTAATATTTCTGTTTTTAAGTACTATAGCATATAAAAAAATACTATATAAGAGATAGTGTGTAAGCTTCACCAAATGTAAACAGCAAGTCATTTGAAAGAACTAAGCTTTGAAATAAAGGTAATGGGGTCTTCAAAACTTAATTCTAGCACTTAGGTTAGGTTTTGGCAAGCATACTCTAGAGTATAACATTTCAGCCGGAACCCCCGGTAAACAGTTTTTTTTTCCTCCTAGTGTTGCTTTCATGCTATGGGGATGATACAGAGAGAAAGAAGTAGTTTATCATTTAAGATAGTTAACCTTTTATTGTTTTTTTAAAAAAAGTTAGAATAAGTTGTTATTCAGCAGACTGTAGGAATGGTTTTTTTCTCTGTAACATTACATTTAAGTAAATTCATATTTCCTTCTGCCAGGAAATAACCTATTTATGGTTACTGCTGCCCATCCATAGAAGTTTTTTTTCCTATATTACAGTTTAAAAAATCTCTGTAGCACTAAAAATCTTGTAAGGTTTAGTTAAAAAATGAAAACAGTGTGTAAGCTGTGATATGATGAGTCCAATTTGGGAATGTAATTCCCTCTATGATTGAAAGAAAACGGTGAGGTTTTTATAGTAACACTTAAAATACACAAGGAAAGGCCCGTGCTACCACAGTTCTTCATGGCATTCTTTTTAATTGGTTGGTTTTTTAAACTAAGGTAATTATTGTTAGATGCCAGTCAGGTCCTAAAGTAAAAAGAGTTTGAAGATAATTAAATTCTTACGGTCTGAATTCCACATGGGAGTTCTGCTTGATTATTACTCATTTGTTTTTTCTAATTACTGAGCTGTAGCACCCGCATCATTGTGTTCCAAACCCCTCATCTATGGAGACTAAAATGCTGCTGCTAGATTTTAAAACTGCTAATGTTTCATTACATATTTGTAAATGAACCTATAGGTGAAAAAATGTATTGTAAAAATCATTTTAAGAATAACAGAAGCCAGGTGTGGTGGTGCACACTTTTAATCCCAGCACTCAAGAAGAAGAGGCAGGCAGATCTTGGTGAGTTCGAGGCCAGCCTGGTCTACAGAGCGAATTCCAGTATAGCCAGGGCTGTTACACAGAGAAACCTTGTCTGGAGAGAAACAAAACAAAACAAGACCCTGAAACAAAAATCTTGCCTTTTAAAGCATGTAGCTCTATAAATTCTAAGACCTGACAGTTTACTCTTTAGATGGGTTATTTTTATATTAATTCATATAAACTAAATATATTTGGTTTGCTACAGTATATTTATTAAGTAGAAAATTTTTGTGCTCATATAATTAGATAAGAAAAACAAGAAAACATCATTCAGTATTGAGGAAAATGAGTCAACTCATCATAATTTGAATGTAATATGATAAATTATTTGCAATCAAACAGAAACCCAGGAGAATAAAGAGATAACTTTAAGAACGGTTATGTCAAGAATGTTATAGGTGGTTGCAATGCTTTTTAAAGCAAATAGTCAAAAGAACTAGGAAAAATTGGTATTTAGCATGAAAAAGTTTCCACCTTATTAAAGAACAAAACCTAACATTAGATATAACTTTCAGTATTAAAAGTTTATGAAACATACTACCAGTGGGAGTAGTCTATAATATTTTACAGGTTGTATTTTATGTGTATGAGTATGTGTGTATATGCATAATGTGCATTACATATATGCGTGTTTACCATGTGCATGCCCAAGAAGGCCAGAAGAGGGCATTAGATCCCGTGGATCTGGAGGTACAGAAGGTTGTGAACTGTGTGTGTGCTGGGAACTGAAAATCCTCTGGAAGACTAGAAGGGCTTTTAACAGCTGAGTCATCTCTTCAGTCCCTTGGAAGTGATGTTCATTTTAGATATATGTATTATGTCAACATTGTTTTAGTAACATTGTCATCTTTAAGATAGGAAATAGGAAATTCTGTACTTAATATAACTCCTGATTTTTTTTAACTTCTAATGTCATGTTAACTCAAAATTGCAATTGCTTAAATGAAGTTCTGTCTCTTACACTTTAAGGCCAGTTTGAGACTTGAGAGTCAGATTGTGATTCCTTCTGTCTTTCTGCTCTACTTTCATTTTATTGGCATCCATCTCTTAAGTCATCTTAAGGTACAGTGCAGCTGCTAAACCTAAGTTTGATCCAGCTGGAGAAAAGGAAAACCAAAGGGATGAATCCTAACAGGAGCCTTTGTGTAGTCTAGCCAGCAAGTCTGAGTATCTCTTGTTGGCAGAACATGGCCCAGTGAGCACACCTGGCAGCAAGAAAGCTATGTAATGTAGTCTTGTGGCTGAGATCATTGATGCCTGTAGGAAAATCAGTTATGTTATAAAAGAAAGGAAAATGGATATTGGCAATAAGCAGAAACTACCAGAAACTTTCCCTCCCTCCCTCCCTCCCTCCCTCCCTCCCTCCCTCCCTCCCTCCCTCCCTCCCTCCCTTTCTTCCTTCCTTCCTTTTCTTCTGTTTTTTGGGCAAAGTCTCTCAACAGAGCCCTGCCTGGGACTTACTATCTAGAGGAAGCTGGCCTTGAACTCTCAGAGGTCCTCCTGCCTCTGCCTTCTAAATGCTAGGATCAAAGATGTGCGTCCACCATCCTAGGCTTACCAGAACCCCTTATATCTTTCAAAAAGCTGAATTGCAAGTTGCTGTTACACATGCCAATGTTTACATACTCATGTGATCTTTATTTTATATCCCTTATTTGATCTTATTATGCTTTAAAATTGGATTCCCTGTTAAGATTTTTTTTTTTCCAAAGGATCTATCTCTATTTGTGGTTGTCTGGTAAATCATGTATTTGCCTTTATTACTATTAGTGATATACCATCTAAAGAAATGAGTTTCCCTAGTTACAAATGTTGCTATGAGGTTGGGCAGTGCTGGCGCAAGCCGTTAATCCCATCATTTGGGAGGCAGAGGGAGGTGGATCTCTGTGAATTTGAGGCCAGCTTGGTCTGTCTATATAGTGAGTTCCAGGACAGCCAGAGCTACTTAGTGAGACACATATATATATACATACATACATACATACATACATACATACATACATATGCTGCAATTTAGTGGTGGTAGTAGTCAAAAGTTTTATTGTCCTTTATATTCAAGTCTCTTCTATCTTAGGAAGTTTTACAAATTGCTTTTGTTCATTTTGCTTTCCAAAATATATTTTGTAAAAATCATTTATTTAGACTTCCTACCTCTGTAATCCGTAGTGTTGTTTTAGTTGTATTCACTATGAAAAGTAAATTTAAAAATCACGAAAGAAATAAACACTTAGCAGTTACACAGAGGTTGTTTACTGGTGAAAACATAGTGTATACCATTCTAGCAGCTTTTTTGTCTTTTGTTACATTAAAAATAAATTGCTCTATTGATGTTGTTTGAACGCATGTACTTAAATGAAATTTTAGCATGTTCTAGAGTGAAGAATGTCAGTAAAGAAAAAAGAGTTATTCAGAGGTATATATGGAATAAGATATGTTAAAAACAGTGGTTAAGGGACGGTAGAGAAAACAGGTGTTGGAGTAATTAATTGTACAGGTGTTCAGAAAACTGGAGTTGTTCTGTGGGTATCTGTCAAAGAATGCTAGTGACATGCCAAAGGTCCAGGTCCAGTCTATATTAAAAGATAAGTAATGATGGAATTTGAGATGTTGTTCATTTGAAAATTTTGATCATTAGTAGAAAAAAAGAGAACAATGTTAATGGGTTTAGTAAAAGTCTCTTTAAGATAGAGGGTACATTTGAGGGGATTACGATCACATAACAGACCAAATTCCAAGAAATTCTTAGAACTGTGCAGACCGTGCATGATGGGATAGCCATCTGGGGGTCTTTGTTGATAAACTGTTAAAAACGTTTCTAGTGTGAATAGCCACAAACATTTTCAGTGCTTTTTTGTTGGTTGAGTAAACCGAAGAGCACGAATGCAAAAGCAAATTTTGAAGCCAAATCACAGAAGTTGCCATAAACACAGAAGTTCCCTAGTGAGGACACTGCCTGTGCCTGAATTTCATTTGTTTCTGCTGCTACCATTTCTTAATTTTTCCTGGGGACTAGCCAGATTAGAACTGTGAGTGAAGACAGACTGGGCTTGCCCAGATGGTAGATGAGATCTAGGTAACTTAGGTAGGGAGACAATCCTGAGGACTTGGATGGCATGACCTGGTCTGTCTTATACTGGAAGGGATGTGCTTACATCTCCTGTCGTGGGGGTTTGCAACCTTAGTGTATGCCTGAATCTGCAGCTGCTCCTCCTCTCCCAGATGGCACCCATGGCTGGGAGTACTTTTTACCATCTGCACTTCTCAAAGAGTTTGTGAACTCTCTTTAATTATTGGGGATGGAAAAACTAATTGGTAAAGTGGTTAAATGTTGTACAAGATTTTAAAATTTTTATCAGTGCTTTTTATATCCTATTTGTCCTTTCAAATAATATTAAAAAGCTTTAAGTGCTTTTGACTTTCATCTTTGTATATTTGCCATCTTTGATACTTGCATTAATTCAAGATATTCTCTAATGATTATTTATATGTGGATTGGTATTTTGAGCCAAATTCCAAAACTCTTGCCTCCTTCTAGTACTGTAGTAAGTACGGTTGTTGCCATGTGTGTAGAACAGTTAGCATTGAATGGGGATGGAGTACACACTTAGGAAAATTGTTCCATTCAGCTAACATGCTTTCAAGTCAGCAAGTACAGTGTCACAATTGTGAAAGTAATCTAGGAAGATAAACTATATTGCCTTTCAGTGCTATTTTTGTAAGACTTTGAAAAGTAGGAAAAGCAATTTCCTAGTTAGAAATACTTTCATAACTAGCGGAGACTAATAGAGTGACATCTGACTTCGAAAATGAACATATTCTCTGTCTGGGGAATTGTAGTTGGAATGTTGTGACTTTTATCTTTTCCTGCTTTCAGATTTGAGTGTAATTCCTAATATGTTACAAATAAGCACCCTCCAGTAACCAGCAGACACAAGAGATAGTCACCGTCTTTCCTCTTCAGGCAGGTTCTAGTGGCGAAAATTCTCTAGATAGTTTGTCCATTTATAAATTAGACACTTGCCATCTTTGCTCATTTTCAAGTTCTCTGTTTACAAAACTATTAAGAAGGTGTGAAATACAGCCAAACTTCCCAGTTTATGGGAAATGTCTGATGATTGCATTTCCTACATGTTCATTGTTCACACATGAAGAAATTTGGCAGCTGTGAGATTATTAAGTTTAGAGTGTCCAAATCTAATCCTCGCTGGGATTTTGGTTTTCTGTTTTCTGACATTACTGTTTCACCCCTTTTGTGGCAAATGCTGTGGTAGCATTTTTGGAGGTGGATGATCATGAAGTGTCTTCATCTTCTGTTTATCAGATGCCATGAATAAATTATAGACCACAAGTTCACCAAGGGCAGGTTCTGTCTTTAGGCTCTAATATACCCTCACTCTCTAAACGCAGACTTCTTCAGGTTGGAATGCTCTGTGAAGAGGTTTGTGGGATGCTGTTATTGAGATGGCAAGGTTGCAATTCTAGCCTGAATGTTCTAATTATTGTGAGGTTTTTTTGTTTTTTTACTAGAAAGCTTATGATAAGTCACAAAGAGTTCGTAGTTAACTCTATAGAAAATGATTTTCATGTGCTGTTCATTTGGCTTTTGATTTCTGTTATTAATTTTATGTTAAAAAACTTGAAATTATTTCTTTATGGTTACTTCATATGGAATTGTGAGGTTTTTTTCCTAATGTATATTGTAGAGATTTAAAGATGTATAGAGATTAATTTATGATGGCATGTATTAGATCAAAACTTAACAGATCTTTTGATCCTTAATGATATTAAATAGGTACTAGACACACACACAGGCTAGATTGGCAAAAGAAATAAAGGAGAAATGGGAACTTGAAGGGGGAAGCTATTGTGGGCCGGTGGGAGAGAAAAGGGGGAATTTAGTAGCAAAGAGGCTACCCCAGGCTCCTGTCTCTCCACCTCTTCAATGCCATTTAGTGATCCAGTGTGATATTGTCGGTATTGTTTATTTCTTACGTGTTTCTAAATGATGGTGGTAATAGTTTCGTAACCCTGAAGATTGTTCTGGATTAACAAAAGTGGATTTAAAAAAAAAAAATGTTTGAATTAAAAGTTTCCTCTGAATGAAAATTAGAATCACCTTTGCTTTGGTGGTTGTTCTTCCATGGGAAAAGCAGATAGAGAATTTGAAGTCTGTCCTTTGTGTTCCTTCACAGGCTGTGGAAGAAGAAGATAAGATGACACCTGAACAGCTGGCAATAAAGAATGTTGGCAAGCAGGTAAGGAGACTGTGATAGGTTAGACAGTGGCATGCCAGCCTGCTCTTGGAGCACTCAAACTATTGTAGGGATGAGAATTTTTTTCTTGTCTGTTTATACTACATCTTTTTTCTTTCATTTAAACATAGTAAAATTTAAAGGCCACTATATTTATTAGATATCAAATTCTCTTTGCTGTCTGTAGAGAGTAAATCGTAAATCTCTACCTATTACCTACTCTCCTTAGTGAAAATAGTATACTAAAAATAGAGGACACTTGAGTCCTGAGATAATTTTACTGTAGATGAGGTAAAATAAAAAGGATGGTAGGTTTATTTAACTAATAACCATTTTCTTAATGATACATTTATCAATAAGTAGGTAGTATTCCTGTAGATTTACTCCATATGTAACCATTTTTAAAGATCCGTTTTGTTACTGCATAGCTGATACCCTGAGAAAGTTTAGGATTCTATTGACTACACTGTGAGAGGGGTTTAAATAGTGATTCTTTTGCTTTTCTAAGATGAAATATATATTTAAACCTGGTTATCAGAGGATGAGGGAACACACCCAGCAATTAAAAGAATCTACAGATTAATTAGACTGTTTTTCTAAAGAATGTTGATTACATTTTTCCCCATTTCATGGAACATGGTTATCATATTGCTGATGTTGGCAGAATCTTGATATTTCAGATGCAAGACACTAAGCTGTCTTTGCTTTCAGCCATCCTACCATATGCTCTGATCCCATCACATCTCACAAGCTATGTAGGTTTGGGCCAGGACCATTCTTGGATGGGAAATCTCTAAGAATCACCCAGCTGCCACAAGGAATGTAGATAACTGATAAATGAGTTACCGATTCACTGTAAAACCAATTAATCCAGCAGAGTAGTAGGGGCAAAGGTCTGACTTTATCATAAATTATAAAGGAGGAACACAAATATGAGTACATTCTAATTATTACAGTTTAAAATTGAGTACCCTCAAACCAAACTAAAATAAAGTTCATCTTCATTTTCCGTTTGTATGGTATCAGCCTCGTTTTCATTTTCTACTGCTTATTTTCACCTAATATGTTAGATTACCATTTGGGAGCATTACCCTTTCTAGAACTCACTAAATAAATTACTTTCTGAGGCTATCGTTTTTATATATTTTCTTTAATGGCCCACAGGAAACTGAAAGGACTAAGTTAAAAGTGAAACTGGAAAACATGTAATTGATGAGGTTTAGAAAACATCAGGATCACCAGGTTGTGGTGGTGCACACCTTTAATCCCAGCATTTGGGAGGCCCAGGCAGCTGGATTTCTGTGAGTTTGAGGCCAGCCTGGTCTACAGAGAGAGAGCAAAAAAGAAAAAAGAAAAAGATGAAGAAAAAAAAAAAAAAAAAGAAATCATCATCAGAATCATGGTTTTTGTTTTGTTTGTTTTGTTTTAGACAGGGTCTCACTCTGTAGCACTGGTGCCCTAGAACTCACTATGTGGATCAGGCTGGCATCAAAGTTGCAGAGATTTCCTGCCTCTGCTTCCCCAGGTGCTGGGATTATAGGCCTGAGCAAGGTACCATGTTTTAAATGTGGTAACTAGGTCGTAGGCTTTCTTTTCTTCTGCTGGTCTTTCCTAGTGCCTTTACCTGGAATGTGTTCAGGGTTAACCCCTAAATAATAGTATTATAGTCTAGTCATTTGGATTCCTTGTTGGATTGTTCTCTCAGTTGTAAGAAATTGGTGTTGTGTGGAAATTATGGATAAGAAAAGCAGAGCTAAGAGTTACACAAGCCAGGGAAGAAGACTTGTGTAAAGTTATGAATCTTGGGTATTTTAAAACACATGTAAGAAAATAATACTTTAAAATCATTTATTGCATGTAATATTTATCTTCTTTTAAACTTTCAAATTTAGCTGAAATAACTTGTTTGTCCTTAAACATAAGTAAACATTTAATTTTTTAATTATAGTGCAATTTTGTTTCATTTTTAACCTGACTTATTTTAAAATGGATCTGATTAGGTTTAATAGTCATGCCTGTTTAAGTTCCAGTGATACAGTTTCTCAGAATCACTGGATGAAGCATTCTTAACATTTTAGAATTAGTCCAAATTAAATTTAAATTTTTCAGTTACTGTGCCTTTTGATCCAAGAATATTTCTGAATCATTTTCTGAAAATACTAAGATTTTACAGAATTCATGATGCTTTATTTAAGCATCATCAGACATTAAAATACGTTAATGACAGAGTGCACATACTACTCGGGCACATACACATGCATAAATGGACCTTTTTAAAATCAGGTGATTGTGAGTTTTACAAACTGTTAGCCTTTATGAAAATCTGGTACATATCTGTAACTAGCATTGATTGTACAAATCAGTCTTTTGTTGGGTAATTTTTTAGTTTCTTTTTAACAAATTTAGAAACCTCAAGAACGTAACAATGTATTGGAAAAGCTGAATGACAAAATATGTGTAAATTTAGGCATCATTACTAATTTAATCTGCTCTTGAAAAAAAGTTTACTGGTAATACAGCTATCTTTTTCTTCTTTTACTTTTTTTTTTCTTTTAGGATCCCAAACGTCATTTGGAAGAACATGTGGATGTGCTTATGACTTCAAATATTGTCCAGTGTTTGGCAGCAATGTTGGATACTGTTGTGTTTAAATAAAGCAACGTAGAGAGCTGTCAGTGACACTCTCAATGTATTTTCCTTCATTGTTCTAGTGCTCACAGTCACGGGCGCTCTGCAGGTGATGTGGTGGCCTGCCAGTCACCTGAGCCACCTTCCATCTCAGTTCTGCAGCGGCTTCTGCTTATTTAGTCAGGGTTCTGCAGACTCCAAAGTTGTTCAGGAATACATCAAAGTGGACACATTTTGTTAAGATCCCATTTACTATTTGAAAAAATCAGTAGCACAAATATATTTTGATTGTTGCTTACAAAATAAACTACATTTACAATCCATGTCTCCCGAGGTCTTTTTGGCACTGGGTGGAAGTGACAGAAGAGCATTTGACAGTGCTTTGGGAATCTCACACAAAGCTATGTTTCTCTTTGCGTTTTGAAATCTTCTAACACGTAAAACATCACTGTGATAACAGAACTTCACAAATTAATGATTGCCATTAGTGAGTAACCCAGATAAAATACTGAGTTTTTTTTTTAAAACCTTTCTTTCAAGCCAACATTATATATTCATATCTTAACATATTACACTTTCAGGATTTCAGAAAAGTACATTTAAAAGGTGGGCAATTTTATTTTAAACTATCACAATTTGAAGAGTATATTCTATGAACACTTTTGAAACTCTAGAAATTGGCTGCTGGAAACACCATGAGATTTTCATGTAACCCATCATAGAAAGTTTAAAAAAAATCCTAGTGTGAATTGAATATCATGAGTTTATAAATAATAGTTTTGTTTTCTTTCCTGAATTAACTTCAAAGTACTCAGTATTTGATATAATAGTATTGATTATTGGCAGTTCTCATAGCTTCTCACTTAAAGAAATAGTCATACCCCCTTTGTTAATACTTACTAAAAAACAATTTACTGAATACCCCAAGTAGTAGCTAACAGTATGGAGACAAAGATTTAATTCTACGTTGTATCCTTGTGAAAATACGGTGCAAGTGTTTCCAAGTCTTTGTGAAAGGAGGGTTCTATTGGGTAACTTTAGACTTCACCTACCTGGGGTGTCATGAATGCCATGCGTGGTATATCCAAATACTGTCCTAATTAAGCAGTTCTATCTGTGCACTTACCATCTGTTGAAATGATCAGAATCTGAAGGTAGGAGTGTCTTAAATTTTCCAGTACCTACCTACCTTACCTTCCTTCTTTCCTACCTACCTACCTTCCTGGTGGAATGATAAGTACTGGTTACTTTCCGCTTGTCCTATAGTTTTTTTCTTTTGGATGTAGTGATAGTATATTGTTAACTGCAACATTAAGTTATTGGGATTGCATCTAATCATTTAAAATAAAAATAAATGGAGGGTAGAATTTTCCCTTTTGACTAATTCACACTTACGGCATGTTTTTTTGTTTTATGTTTTTAGATACAGGGTTTTCACTCTTTATAATTAAGTTCAATGACAGTTTTCACATATCATTGGAGAACTAGTTGTGTGTGTTTGTGTGTGTGTGTTTTAAATAGTGTGCCCTCAAAAAAAAAAAAAAGCTTCAGTATTTCTAGGGCTGGACTCAGCATTCAGGTTGAGTTTCCCTGATTTTCACTTAGTTTCCTGTAAACACCCTAAGTTAAATGCTGTGACTAGGAAGGCTCACACTGCCCTGTCTTGCTCTTTGATCTTGGGGACTTTGATTTGGAATAGCCAATACCACTTCCTCCTGCCTGCTTCCTGTGGGAAACAGTATTCGTTTCAGAACTTTGGCACAATCCCTCTTACCAAAAATCATCTTTTCTTTTTTTAATATTTTTAAGTTGATCAAAATCAACGAATACCTTTGTCTAGTAATATATAACCATTTTACCAGCAGCCTGATACCCTAGGTATAGTTAGGCGTTGAAACAACTTGTTTAACATAAGCTAGATACCCCCCCCCCACACACACACACACAACACAAGTAGTGAGGAGCTAAAGCTTATCTAGTAACAACCCCTCTTGTTATTAGTGTAGAGATGTAACTCCACACTATTGAAACTGATTTGCCTGGACCAGTGTTAGGGAAGCTCATATATACAGTACAAGTCCCACCCTAGACTTCGGTTGAGAGCCCTCGTTTTCCTTGTGAATGTACACAGACTTCAGAGCAAAGCCTATATGTGAGGAACCACTGAATTTTGGGCTGATTATTGAAAGTGGGTCACAGTGCCTGTTCACCTCCAAATTCAGTTCCTTAAAAACCAGGGAATGCGAATATCTTTTCTACCCCCTTCACTCTTCGATGGTCACTTTGGCATTCCTTATGTTTTTGAGAGCCAGTATTTTTTGGAGGTGTCCAGGATGGCAAAAAGCTTCCAAAAACAAGTACGTACGAAAGTCTTCCTTTCATACATACTTGAGGCTCTGTGTCATGCTCGGGGGGGGGGGCGGGGGGGGCGGCAAGATGAGGTGAGAATCAGGAGGGAGAGGAGAGGCACTTGGTGACAGAAGCTAAAGATGCAAAGAACGCACAAGCAGCTTAAATGGGGCAAAAGTAGCAGCAAAGATTAAGGCAGGAAGACATCAGATACCATCACAGCTCTTCCTCACCACCACCAACCCCGTGCTCCAATGCCCAACAGCTAAAATCCTGCCTGTTCATGAAGCTTCCTGGCCAGGAGCTGAGGGTTGCTTTCAAAGGGAAACCGGGTCCGGCATTATTTTTCTCCCAGAAAATTGCTTCTACTTGATTGTGAGACATCTGATCATCAACCTGTCCGGCCTATGGCCACCAATGCTGGGCCTTGCCCCCGCGCCCTTCAGAGGCCGAAGCTGGTACCCTCTTGCAGCCACAGTGCCAGCTTCGGAGAAGTGGTACCGCACAGGCTCAGCACTAGCCGCTCACTGCACACTGAACGCCACCACATTCCCAATCTGTTAACTCTTCTCTGACCATACCCCAGTCCCACCCCACCTTCCCACCGCTGAACTCTGCTGCTCTGGCCGGGGGTATTCGGGAGGCTGGACTGAAGGCAGAGGCCCCCACCTGTGTGGCACGGGTGGCGTGTGAGCCTCTGGGATCCGAGCCTGGCATCGTCGCCTGGCCCTCTCTTAGTCTCCCGGAGACCGCTGCCTCTTGACCACCTTGCTGCCCCGAGCTGAGCGAAGCCCAGGGTTGACTCCGAATTCCTGCGCCTATCGCCTTCAGGGAGGAAAGCTACAGAGCAGGTTGGCTATGCGAGGCACACGCAGCAGCTCTGGGCTTGTAGATCTCAGGTGCTCTGGGCTTGAGGCCCGCGGCTGGCCTCCTGTGGAGCAGGTACTAGATCTTTTTCCCCTACACCCCTGAGTTGGTTGGGGCCTCGTGTTATTTGTGCCAAAATCTCTTTAAACCGGTTCTTTTCTCTAATCCTTTCAAATTTACTGGCATGGATTCTTTTCCTCTCCCTCTGGATTATGTAAACATTACACACACACACACACACACACACACACACACACACACACACACACACACAGAGTTCAGTAAGATCACTGCATTGACACCACTTCCACTCTGTCTCCCCAGATCAACGCTTCTAGCGAACCCATTTGCACTGGGGATTCAGCCCTCTCTTTTTCCTGGCGAGGCTTATGAACCTGTCACCAAGCCAGTGCCTCCGAAAGGAGGAAGTGCGGTGGGACTCAAAGGATACATGGCGCCCGCCCCCAGCTAGCTGCTCTTCAGATGATCTGCAACCAAGTTGGCTGATAAAATATTTAGTAACGACCCAGTAAACATGACTGCAAATACATTATAAAGCACTTCAGCGCGACGGCTTATGATTATTTCAAAACTTAAAAAGGAGATCATAGATTGTCACTGTTTCTGTACCCCAGCCGGAAACCGAACCTTTCGGAGGTGGGTTGATGGGTGGGTGAGCTGCTTCGCCTCCACTCTCCTCTCTCCAGCATAACGCTGAGGCTTTCAGCGGCGGCCGTTTGTTTATTTATTTATTTAGTCGTGTAGTTTAAAGGTGGGGGAGGGGGCGTCAAGGACACGCAGTACCTACTCACAAAGCACAGGCTCAGGTGTGTGTGCTTCTGTGTATTAACTGGAAAAGACAGACTTTGGAAGTTTTACAGGGCGAGAAGAGGCCACCGGCTCGCGCTTTGTATACTTTGCACTTGAAATCGTTACATTCAACTGAATATTTGGCTCATTCAGATTCGAAAAGTCTCCTAACATCATCGAATTCCCTCCTCCGCCCCTCCTCTCTTTAGAGAGGAGGAGGGGGGGTTAGGAAATGTTTAGTAAATTGCACATCTTTGAATCTTCCTAAAGCAGTGGTCACAAAGCTTAAAGGTGACATAACAGAGCTCACGTAAACCAACACACTTCCCCCCACCCCCCAAGCCAACAATAAAATCATCCCCTTCAATTTGCCATGATCGTCGCGACCAGGAGCCAGGTGATTATCCTAATTAATGTCTATCTAATTAAATTACTGTCAGCAGCTAACCAATGGCAGGAGCCGTTTCATCGGCTGCATAAGCAGCGAGATCAAAAGTGAGCCTTTTCTGATTGCTGCATAGTGTCAATTGGCCAATCTCTTCTCCCAGGGAAAAAAAAAAGTAAATCAAACCTTTGAGAAGCATTTGCTGGTTGAAGTGCTTTCTGTCTAGTGAGGGGTCTGTGGATTCCTAGTTTATGATAAACAGGACTTTAAAAACCAGGGACGGGAGGGCGAGCATTCAGGTTCTAGAGCTATGCAGCTGGAGCACTGCCTCTCTCCTTCTATCATGCTCTCCAAGAAATTTCTCAATGTGAGCAGCAGCTACCCACATTCGGGCGGATCTGAGCTTGTCTTGCACGATCATCCCATTATCTCGACCACTGACAACCTGGAGAGAAGTTCACCTTTGAAAAAAATTACCAGGGGGATGACGAATCAGTCAGATACAGACAATTTTCCTGACTCCAAGGACTCACCAGGGGACGTCCAGAGAAGTAAACTCTCTCCTGTCTTGGACGGGGTCTCTGAGCTTCGTCACAGTTTCGATGGCTCTGCTGCAGATCGTTACCTCCTCTCTCAGTCCAGCCAGCCACAGTCTGCGGCCACTGCTCCCAGTGCCATGTTTCCGTACCCGGGCCAGCACGGACCGGCGCATCCCGCCTTCTCCATCGGCAGCCCCAGTCGCTACATGGCCCACCACCCGGTTATCACCAACGGAGCTTACAACAGCCTGCTGTCCAACTCCTCGCCGCAAGGCTACCCCACGGCCGGCTACCCCTACCCACAGCAGTACGGCCACTCCTACCAAGGAGCTCCGTTCTACCAGTTCTCCTCCACCCAGCCCGGGTTGGTGCCGGGCAAGGCGCAGGTATACCTGTGCAACAGGCCACTTTGGCTGAAATTTCATCGGCATCAAACGGAGATGATCATCACTAAACAGGGAAGGTAATGCTACTTTCTTGGCGGCCGCTGTTCCAGGCGTGACCCTGGGCGGGAGCACCCAAGTTGTGACCGCCGGGCAGCGACGATGTGGGGTCGGGGAACGGAGTGGAAAGGCGCTCGGGTGCGCCCTGGAGTTGGCAGGTTTTGGAAAAGGGGAAAGTGGCAGGGATAATAACCACCGTGGTGATGTTGGTGGCGGGGAGCCTGCTGTACCAGTGCGGTCGGAGAGCCAGTCAGTGGCTGGAGCAAGACAGGAGCCGCGGCCGCTGCCAGGCGTTAGAGCAACTCGTCAAGGCTGGCCTGTGCCGACAGGTGGAGAAGCAGGTCGCCAACCCCGCTCTTCACCCCAGCACTGATACCTGCAGAGCATCCGCTGCTCTCTCCCCGACTTCGGCCTTGCGTCTTCCTGTCTCCTACTAACCCTTTTCTAGATCAGCAAATATTCGTTCAGACACACTGAGAGGACAAGTTTTGCTGGGCTATCTGGCGCCCCGCTTCTTGCATTTAATCTCTAACATTTATTTTCTTTTTTTTTTCTTTGTTTTATCTCCCTTCTTAATTTAAACAGGCGCATGTTTCCCTTTTTGAGTTTTAACATTTCTGGTCTCGATCCCACCGCTCATTACAATATTTTTGTGGATGTGATTTTGGCGGATCCCAATCACTGGAGGTTTCAAGGAGGCAAATGGGTTCCTTGTGGCAAAGCGGACACCAATGTGCAAGGCAAGTCCTTCCAATTAACACGTTTTCTTGACACTTATTTAGGTGAGAATGATTAATTAAAGCCTTTGTGGACTGGCTCGAGCGACTTTTAAAACGATCGGCCAATGACTTCCTAAAGAAGAGAGGGACAGGGGGACAGACTGAACAGCAAGAAAGGGGAGGATTATGCAAAAGCTATTTTAATCATTCCCACTTAATGGGAAGAAATCGCGGCTTAAAAAAAAAAGCCCAGCTAATGGTCCTCACAGTGAAGGTGTGTGTGTGTGTGTGTGTGTGTGTGTGTGTGTGTGTGTGTGTGTTATGTGGTACAGAGTTGGGACTGGACAGTAAACCTATTTTTATAATCCCCAGTTAATAGGAGAAAGTATGTCCCCCCCAAAGAAACAGCTAATGGGCTTCACTTTGTAGTAAGGGGTGTGCGTGGCGTGTGTGTGTGTGTGTGTGTGTGTGTGTGTGTGTGTGTGTGTGTGTGTGTTTCATGTGCTAAGGAGTTGGGACTGGGCAGTGCCCAGAGCATATGTAAACAAGCTATTTTTTTTTAATCAAGGAAACCGGGTCTATATGCATCCGGATTCCCCCAACACTGGGGCTCATTGGATGCGGCAAGAAATCTCTTTTGGAAAATTAAAACTAACCAACAACAAGGGAGCATCCAACAACAATGGGCAGGTCAGTCTCTCTCTCTCTCTCTCTCTCTCTCTCTCTCTCTCTCTCTCTCTCTCACACACACACACACACACACACACACACACACACACACACACACCCTTCTTTAGTTTACAGCAACACGAAAAACTGGGTAGGATTTGTTTCCATCAGTGAAGACTTCGAAAATAATTTCTACCTCCCAAAATTATATTTAATCCATTAAGTTGCTTTCTTTGCCTTCCGCCCGACCTCGTTCTGGAATTCGCCTTTCCAAACACAAATACTGATTCATTTTGAAAAAATAAACGAACAAGATTTGAGATTTGTAGGTTATGAAAAAATCTTTGTTCCTCTTCTAAGGAGGACTAGGGGAAGGGACTGGTGGTTGGCATTCTGGCTTCCCCAGTGCCCAGAGGATCTTGGCTCTCAGAGGTTCGGGCGGTGTGTGCTGGCCACCCAGTCACCGGGAGGCGAGTCCCATAAACCAGTCTGGGGCAGCGGGCTCCAGCTGGTCCAGCCCGGCGCAGAGCGAGCCCTGGGGCTGGTGCGAACAGGCAGGCGTTCAAAAGAGCTCTCCTTTCTCTTCCCCGGACAGATGGTGGTTTTACAGTCCCTTCACAAGTACCAGCCCCGTCTGCACGTGGTAGAAGTGAACGAGGACGGTACCGAGGACACCAGCCAGCCTGGCCGTGTCCAGACGTTCACTTTCCCGGAGACTCAGTTCATCGCTGTCACCGCCTACCAGAACACCGATGTAAGGAGGCTCGGGGCTGGGCTCGGGCAAGTGGCACCCCTTACCCTCCAGTCTTTCATCACTCTGCAGACTAGCCTTGGCCACAGCTGGCCGTACAGCATCATTTAGAATAGTGCTAGAGGCCGGCCAGGCCCTTCCCCCAAACAGCTAGCGGGTGGGGAAGCTCTGCCTGTGAGCTTGCAGCCCGGCTACCCTCCCACCTCCACCCCCCAGCGGTGGCCATGATTTCTAGGACCGATCCTTTTGGAGCTTTAGTTTGGTCCTTAAACTAGAACGATAAAACGTGCGCTTTCTTCCTTTCAAAAATCTCCCTTTCAGGAGATAGGCAGATCTACCCCGTGCATTTTATTAGCAAGCTATGAAATCTAAAATAAAATGTTTCTAAAATCTCAGAACTGGTGGCTAAAAGAAGAAGATTATTACTGTTCTGAGAGTTCCAAACAGGAAGGAGAGTACGTACATATTCGTAGATATGCAATGAGAAAACGCCAATTAAATCAAATTACAGGGACTAATGGAGTCTGCTAGCACAAACTAGAACTTTCGAAGTATTTACATGTTTGCAAAAACTGATTTTAGTAGCTGATGTGACTCTAGGAGTATAGAAGTTGTGTGTTTGGTCATGTAAGTAAAACTATCAGAAGTGAAATAATTATTTCAAATCAACCCAACTTTAAGATGCAGTTTACAGGGCTTTCTTTCTTTCTTTCTTTTTTTAATTGAGAGTCAGAATTGGCTCATTTAAAAAATATATACCTGTGTTTTAAACTCTTGAAAACACTGAAGAGTTAAAGATATTAAGCACTTTTGTAGTAGTAGTGCATTGCATGTAATCAGTATTTTTTCAATGACTATTTGAACCAACTTCTAGCACACAGGAGAGCTAACCGAAGTGCTAGTCGGCGTTACCCATTTTAAGCCGGTTCTCGGAACTTTCCCAATACTTCTTGCTTTTCCTCTCCTGCTAGTCTCTCAAAGTTTTGCTAAAGTACCTTGGCTCATTGATGACTCAGTAGACCCAAGCCCCTGTCAAGGACAGGTAACATAGTCTCAAACACGCAACCTTCCCATGCAGAAGGGGAGAGAGACCACAATCACTGTTTCTTCTCTTTTCTCAGATTACACAACTAAAAATAGACCACAACCCCTTTGCAAAAGGATTTCGAGATAATTATGACACGTAAGTAGTTTTCCATGTTCCTTCTCAGATAGCTGTTGAACTGGCCACTAGCTTAAGGGTCGATTGCTGTGTTGAAGGATTTTCAAAGTCAAGTGTGTGAGAAAATGGTTGGAGATTTCCCCTTCCTCTATCATATTGGTTCCTTCTCTGGTGACCTTGTGGTTTGCTATTTGTGTGATTTTGGTCAAAAGTTTTCTTTACTTATTTTTAGCTTTCTTTCAAATTCCAAAGTTACTGGCCGCCCCTGGGGTTGGCTGGCTGGTGGTGGCAGCGGCGGCGGCAGCTGCCCTGGTTCTCCTCAGTGCATGCTGTGTATGTGTGTGGCTGCAGACGCTCACCTCAGATAGGCTGTGTCTGAACCGGGGCAATTCTGACTGAAAGTGTGTGTGGCTCTGGCAGTCGTTACAGTCTCCTTGGCATGTGTGACTTTTATTTACTCATTTCCAAGTTTTGTGTGAGAGCATTTCCTGTGAAGTTTACTATGGACTGAATGAAAATGTGCATTCGCCAGGCGAGTTTATGAGCGGAACTTAACTTGCAGTCATTACAGGCTCTGGGTAGCACTGAGATGTGGTTGCATCTTATTTATAAGCTGCAGAAGAAAAATGTCTCCTCTTACTTTGGGCATCTATGGTTTAATTGAATGTGCTGGTTCCCTTTCTTCAGGCTCCCCTTACCTATCTCTAGGCCTTTCTCAGAGCAAGGCTGTCGTCTGGGGCAGCAGTAGGCACAGACTGAATTCTTTCTACATTTGTTCTGGAATTCTCACTCAGGGACTATAGCACCTAAGAGTTTTCAGACAGTGTTATATAGCAAAATGTAAAGTGGGATTGGGTGATTCGCCTACTTTTCCCCCTGACTCTAAAAGATAAAGGGAAATATGCACTTTAATCTCCTGGCTTTGGGATAGAGCTAGAGTGTTGTCTTTGACTGGGAACAGATCAAATGTGTGGAGGAAGAGACAGGAGCTCCTTTGCCCCAACCTCCAGACATCATCTCTCCTTTCAATGTTTTTATAACAAGTGGGAAAGTCATTGATATCTACTGGCTCTAACTTTCTTATGTGTCCCCCAAAAGCAATTCAAAGCAGTCCCCCAAAATTGTGAATATGATTCTCTAGAATAAAACTGCTTCAGGTCTCAAGAAATGAAAAAAGTTGGGCCCAATACAGTGGAAAGAATGTGGCCCAAGAGACTAGGGATGTTGGAAGAGAGTTGTATAGATTTTTGAGCTTTTAATTCTGTTAACATCTGTTCATAAGCATTTATTTTGCACAAATCAATTCAGTAATCCCAAGTGTTTGAGACCTGGATGGGCATCTAAACTGTATCTTTTTCAGATTGCTTTTTTTTTCTTTTAAAGAATATTGTGGTGGCAAACAGAAGACATTTGTACCTTGCTAATTATGTCCCCTTCCTGCCTCCCTCCACTTAAAAAAAAAAAATGAAGCTGGAATTAAATTTCAGGAGGGGATTATTTATTTATTTATTTAGTAAACAGAATGCACCGGAGCAGCCATAGTAACTCATCAGCCTGTGCTCTGGCTGCCTTCTGTCGGACAAGGCCTCCCTTTCTGAAACTGCAAGTGTGTTGTAGAAATCTTATCCGTTATAAAAAGTAATCCCTGGGTTTCTGGGGGATGAGAGGGAGTTGAGTAGATTTAACACTCTCCTCTTTAAGGTTAGTAATCTGGGCCTGGTTTGATTAGAGAGCAACGGGGTGGGGTGGGGTATGAGAGTTCAAAGGATCCTAGAAGGTTGCTTGGCCACACCCGGAGGAGTTTTCTCCCCATAGGATTAAGATCTGACAATACTGAGGCACCCCTTCAAAAACAGTGTGTCGACTAAAGATGCAAACACTTATGTGTGAGCTAAATACACAGTGAGGTATGTTTGTATGTGTATGAAGAAACACACCATCATCCAACTTCAGTTCTAATGAGATCACCTAGGCCTAGGGCCTAGAGTTAATCTTTATTTTATCTAACACAATTCCCGCACACACAATCTCTCTTGATTATTGGGCAAGTTCTCTAACTTTCCTTTGCCTCGGTTTCCTCATCGGGAAGGTGGAGTAATAGTTCCCAAGAGAATTGGTGTGGGCTAAAGAAATCTACCTGTGCTTATGTAAATAATTCCCATGTGCCCGGCCAAGCACATCTAAGCTCTGGAAGGCAGGGTTAGTTGCTTGGAGGAAGGTGTTAACTGTAAGTTTCCCCCAAAGGGTCTTTCTCCTCCTCTTTTGCTTTTTAGTAATGGACTAAAAGCTGGGTAGAGAAGACTAAAGTACACCTTTTTTTTTCCTAAAGAATTTTATTGATGAATGAGTGTTGCTTCCAAATAGTAATTTCTATTTTTTTTCCCTTGCATTGGTAGAATTTCGAGTTAAAAAGGGCGTACATAGGGGGAGGCAGCAGACAAAAGTACCTTAGAGGATTCCAGTGGCAAATCCTCTGGGGCGCTGAGGTGGGTGAAAGTCAGCCTTAGACGTTATTACCTGGACATGTCCGTCCCCACTCTCCCTACGCGGTTTTCCCCTCTGGAGATTTCTTAAGCTGCCTAGAAAAAGAAAAGGAATCGTCTGAACAACTCAATGGACACAGGAGGTCTTAAAAGGGTGGAGAGAGTAGGCCACTTGTTTAGAAATTTCACTCAGAAATTCACCAGAGAGGAAAGGCCCAACGGGCAAATAGCACCTCGGTGCCTGGATAACTGTCATACTGTGAGCACAACGCTGGATCAGTGGGTTGAGGCCCCCTCTTGGTCCCCGTGCACTTAGCGGGAAGATGGAAGACCCTCACTCTGCTTTGTGTCCGGCTCAGGTTCCAGCAGGGCAACTGTGACGGTTCCATCGTGGGGTAGGGAGGGTGCGGGTCTGTGATCTTCCGCTGTCTGCACCCTGTGTGTCAAGCGCAACTTCCAGACGGACGGTGTGCCGTGTGCGGGGTGGGCAAGACTAGAGGTGGCTTTCCCTCCAGGACCCTACTTTAGGGACCTCCGCGCCACCCCTCGGTTCTCCTCTCTTTCTCCCTTCCCCTCAGGATCTACACGGGCTGCGACATGGACCGCCTGACCCCCTCGCCCAACGACTCTCCGCGCTCGCAGATCGTGCCCGGCGCCCGCTACGCCATGGCCGGCTCTTTCCTGCAGGACCAGTTCGTGAGCAACTACGCCAAGGCCCGCTTCCACCCGGGCGCCGGCGCGGGCCCGGGCCCGGGGACGGACCGCAGCGTGCCGCACACCAACGGGCTGCTGTCCCCGCAGCAGGCCGAGGACCCGGGCGCGCCGTCGCCGCAGCGCTGGTTCGTGACGCCGGCCAACAACCGGCTGGACTTCGCCGCCTCGGCCTACGACACGGCCACGGACTTCGCGGGCAACGCGGCCACGCTGCTGTCGTACGCGGCGGCCGGCGTCAAGGCGCTGCCGCTGCAGGCCGCGGGCTGCACGGGCCGCCCGCTCGGCTACTACGCCGACCCCTCGGGCTGGGGCGCGCGCAGCCCCCCGCAGTACTGCGGCGCCAAGTCCGGCTCCGTGCTGCCCTGCTGGCCCAACAGCGCCGCGGCCGCCGCGCGCATGGCCGGCGCCAACCCCTACCTGGGCGAGGAGGCCGAGGGCCTGGCGGCCGAGCGCTCGCCCCTGGCGCCCGCCGCCGCCGCCGCCAACGCCGAGGACGCCAAGCCCAAGGACCTGTCCGACTCCAGCTGGATCGAGACGCCCTCCTCCATCAAGTCCATCGACTCGAGCGACTCGGGCATTTACGAGCAGGCCAAGCGGAGGCGGATCTCGCCCGCCGACACGCCGGTGTCCGAGAGCTCGTCCCCGCTCAAGAGCGAGGTGCTGGCCCAGCGGGACTGCGAGAAGAACTGCGCCAAGGACATAGGCGGCTACTACGGCTTCTACTCGCACAGCTAGGCCGCCCGGCCCGCGCCCCGCGCCCCCCTAGCCCTCCCCACGCCCCCCCAAGGCCCCTCTGCTCTGCCCCCCACGTCCTCCTCCCCAGGCCCGCTCTTGCGCACTCGCTCTTTCACCTGACCCTCGATGACCGTCTGCGAGGGGAAAAGTGCAGGTCTCCCGTGATGATTTTTTTTTTAACTCTGCTCTTTTCTTTTCTGCCACAGCCAGCTCTGCAGTTAGCGCACCGACCTTGAACCTGGGCTGTGAAACTTGTGGTTTTCCAACTTTTCTTCTGGGAAGTTATGATCCTCCCCGTCTTTTTTTTTTTTCCTTTTCTTTTTTTCTGTCCCCCCCCCCCACCCCTCACCTTCTCCTTTCTCTTGGAATGAAACTCTTCAACTTTAGGAGACCTGGGCAGTCCTGTCAGGCCGCA
Source organism: Peromyscus eremicus (assembly GCF_949786415.1). Classification (NCBI taxonomy): domain Eukaryota; kingdom Metazoa; phylum Chordata; class Mammalia; order Rodentia; family Cricetidae; genus Peromyscus; species Peromyscus eremicus. The sequence continues at coordinate 40,393,426 of NC_081419.1, forward strand.
GCGATCCCGACCCGCCTTGTCTTGGCCTCCCTATTAACCATAGGATGTTGACTCTAGAACCTGCACCCACCCAGCGCGTCCTTTCTTATACCCGAGTGGATGATGGATGGATGGATGGATGGATGGATGGATGGATGGTAGGGATGTTCATAATTTTAGTAGAACAAAGCCTGTGAAATGACTGTACATAGTGTTAATTTATTGTAACGAATGGCTAGTTTTTATTCTCATTGTCAAGGCACAAAACCAGTTCATGCTTAACTTTTTATTCCTCTTTTTTTTCTCCTTCCATTCTTTCTTTCTCTCCCCACCCCCCTCTTTGTTTTCTTGTGAGATATTAAAGATAGTCTAAGAGGCTCTGGAAACACGAGGCACTCCATAATGATGGCTCTCTCACTTCTCAGTTCATTGCATGCTATAACCACTGTGTGCCCCGGTGCACACAGCACAGCTAAGGAGAACCCACCTGACACCTGTAAAAGCCAGTTGTCCGCTCCTAGGCAAGTCAAGTGGCATGATACCTGCCTGCGAAGCAGGGTTAACTGGAGTTGTCTGTCCCCCCCCCCCTTCTAAATGGAATAGCTCCACATCAGCAATATTATTTTGCCTTATTTGTTTTTCCCCAAAGTGCCAAATCCATTACTGGTCTGTGCAGGTGCCAAATATGCTGACAAACTGTTTCTGAATATCTTTTCAGTCCCCACTCCACCTTTCTATGCTGTAAATCTTTGTAATGAATAATCTAATGATATAGATGACTGACTTGTTGGTAACTATAGTGTAGTCTAGTGAAGATGAACCGTGTGAGTTGTATATTTTACTGCATTTTAGTTTTGAAAGCGATTCCCCCCACCACTTAGAGACAGCTGAAATTGGACTTTCTTGGGAAAACACTAGCATTATTGCAAGTAAGACTGATCCCCCCAAGTCTTGTTATATTTGATAAGGAGCATTAATCCCCCTGGAAATAGATTAGTAGGATTTCTAATGTTGTGTAGCAAACTTATACTTTTTTGTACTTTAAAATCCATGTGAAATATGCATCATACACAATATTCAATCTAGATTCCAGTCCATGGGGGATTTTTCCTAATAGGAATTCAGGGTCTAAACGTGTGTATACTTTGGCTCTTCTGTAAATCAAATGTTGTGATTTTTATATTTGTTTTGTTTTGTCTGTGAATTGAATAATTTATACAAGTACACACTCCACTGAGAATCGTTTTGTTTTCTGCTCGTTTGTATCGTCTGTGTATAACAAGTAAAATAAACCTGGTAAAACGCTAACTATGGTGTTTGAGAGCAGTTTACAGTTTGCAAAAACTTATTCTAGGTTATGGCTTTGAAGGGTTAAGCAAGACTAGCCCCCTTCTCTCTGCTCTGGGAGTTTAATAGTAGCCACCCCCTACATCCCCTTAATCTTGTTTGGTAGCACCACTAAGGGCTGTTTTTTCTTATTTACAATTATTTAATTCTCTGAGTGTAGTTTTCTTTACTGCTGTATTTTTTTTTTCTAGGAAAATATGCGCACCTTCTTTCTCCTAGCTCTGCTTCTCTCCGAAGTTGAAGTGACAGGAAAAGGAGGGTCTTTAGATGAGTTAAGAATCCCTTTAAATTTCACACAGCAGCCTGTGAGGCATTAGGTGAGAGCTGGGCGCAATTTAAAGCAAGTCAAGACAAACTGTTGAGTGCGGCGCCGCCGAGAAAGTTGGCTTTACAAAGAGACCTTGGAGGTGATTGGCGAATCTTTATAAACGCCAACACCCGAAGGGCCTGCAGTTCTAGAGAGAGTGGCTTCAGGTATTCTTCCCGGTGGGGTGGCAAAAGACCCGCAGAACCAACTCGTGGAAGGGTGGATTTTAAGGACTGAGTTAAAAACTTGCTTTGGAGAGGGCCTAGGTAGTGAGGGGTCTTGCCTGGGGGCGTCTACTCTCTCTTCTATAGTGGAATCCTCGCCGCAGTTTTCCCCAGGCCAGGTCCCCACCCTTGAGAACAAATGGCGACGAGGAATTTCATGTGCAAGTTTGCCAGTCCGTCTTTACCTCATAGAGGCGACTTCTACACTTTTGTCTCCAAGGACAGGTGACTCCGGAAAGGGGCAGGCGCATGGTTCAACCTTCTCCTTTGGTCTGAGTTGGCCTGGGGTGGCAGAAGTAAATTTATCAGCACCTAGAGTTTGTCCCGTGTCCCCTTGGTGGTGTGACAGATGCAAAGAGGCTTCAAAAGTCCAATTAAAAAGAAAAGTCGAGGGGGAGATTGCACTGATTTCCCTTCCCTGGATAATCCCGCCGCTAGACGGCGTTCCGTGGAGTCTTGCGTGCCACGGAGAGGGAGAGAGAGAGAGAGGGGAAAAAAAAACAACAAACAAACAAGAAAAAAAACGATGACTGATTGTCCTTTGTTTTTCCTTTCCCCTCTCCTCACCTACGAAGTAAAGGCGACGACCCCGAGTACCAAACCCGGTGTGTGTGTTGGGAGAGGAGTGGAGCAGTGTGTTCCCGCGGCCATGCACCCACCCGGGGCTGCGCTCTGAGCCCGGCCCGCCTGCCCCGGCCCAGCCGCAGCACGTGCAGCCCCGGGCCGCGTGGACGCAGCGCCCGCCCGCTCGCCCGCTCCCGGGGTTGGGGGGCCAGGGCTCCGGGGCGCGAGGCCGCGGGCTGTGCGAGCACACTCGGACCCGAGGCCCGCTCGCGGGAGCGCGCCGCCCGCCCGCCCGCCTCCTCCCAGGCCCGGGTCCCGGGTCGGAGGCCCCGGGAAGTGGTGTCAAGTGCGTCCGTCAGCGAAGCCTTTAGAACCCGGGGAGAGCTTTCGCAGGAACGGAGCGCCTCGTGCCCAAAGCCGCGCTTTCGCTGCTCTTAGCAAGCTTCAAAAAAACACTGGGGAGGTCGTTTCCCTCGCAGCTCCGCCATCTGCTGTGTGGACTGAGTCAGCGTGAGGTAAAATCTGCAGCCACGCGCTCCTCCTCTCGGCGCTCCTCGCGGCGGCGGCGGCGGCGGCTGTGTGCTTTCTGGTCCCCTGGCAGCCCGAGCCGGGCTGGGCGGAGCGGAGGCCAGTTTGGCCCCGGGAGGTCCTGCCGGGGCCTCCACGTGCCCGCCCGCCCGCCCCAGGCCGCTCTCCCGGAGGACGCAGAGGCCTGGCGACCCCTCCCTGCCCTCGCAGCCCCCCCCCCCCAGGGCAGAGCGCGCCACCCTGGGCTCCCTTCGCCCGCTTCCCGCCCCTGGCCACCCGCGCCCGCCGTCCTGCGGGGCTCCAGCCTCTGGGCCCCCCTGCACAGGCCGTCGAGGGCCGGCTGCTGCTGCTGCTGCTGCTGCTGCTGCTGCTGCTGCTGCTGCTGCTGCTGCTGCTGCTGCTGGGCCCTGCAGGCGCCGCCGTCCGGAGGCCTAACCTGCCCGCCTCAGCCCGATGCCTTCCCGCGCCTGGCCTGCGGGAGCGGCGGGACCCAGGCTCGGCCTGCCCCCGGCTGGCTCGCACGGAGCCCAGGCCTAAGTGAGGCCTGGTGCGAGCCGCTCGGCCTGGGCCTCCACGTGCAGGCCAGTGGGCTGAGGGCAGACAGGGAGCGCAGGCCTTCGGAGTCAGGCTCCGGCCTCAGGCTTTCCTGCCCCCTGCCGCAAAGCCAGGCCTCAGCACTCAGTAAATAGCCTTCAGGGCCGCTCGCAGCAGCATTTTGTTAATTAATTAATTTATTTTTTAAGTATCAGCGGGAGCTCCCAGACCCATTTATTTCACCAATCGTATTATATTGTTCCCGATTTTTAAAACTGAAATGACGGGAGCTGTTAGCAATGAGGAAGTTAGGGCCTATGGAGAACTTAATAGCCTTATATCCTGAAGTTGTATTTTCTTACAGATCCAACTGTTCATAGTTCTTTGGTGACTACTCAGCTGTTTTGGGGGTTGATGCTATTTATCCTTTTAGCACTGAAGTTTTAGAGGATATTTTATTTTCCGTTTAGAATACCGGCTAGGAACAAAGCTTTACTAAAGGGAGGCCATATACATTCTTAAAAAAGTTTAAAACAAGTAATAGTCAGACAAGGTATGTTCATAAGCAGTTTTATAAAAACATTCATCTTGGTCTCAAGGGTTGTGTCTGAGTAGTCAGTCACAGTCATTTTGGACAAGGGGCAGAAAAAAAAAGTAGGACCTATGTTAAAACAAACGTCTAGATTCCCTCGAAAGAAACAGCAACAGTAGATAAGCTTAGGTATGAAGAGCACTCAATTCAGTTTTTAAAATATTTGATTTAGTATGGCAGCGAGTGTGTGGCTAATTTTAATATTTGAATGAGTACTATTGTAGCCTAATATGAAATGAGCACTTTTAAAGGTAGTTGAGACCTTTTAAGCCCTTCAAATCTTCTGTGTCACTGAAGTTAGATTTTCTTTTCCCAGATCAAGAGGATGTGAGTCTCTCTGAGAAGACAAACAGGCAAGAGTTCAGCAATTGCATTATACATAGTTTAGACCAACAGTTCTGAGAGTTGTGTGTCTTTCTGTTTTCCTTCTTTGCCTTGTGTATTAGGCTGTCACACTTGAAAGAAACCCCCACTGCGTTCACAATGAAGTAAACTTGATGGTGTACAAGTCACCGGTCTCATCTGAGCTGATTATATCTGCCTTGCGTGTATTTTACACCCACAGTATGGTTTACAGTGGTGTTCAAGGCTTGGCGTGAAAAATTTGATTTGAATAGTTCCATTAATCCAATGGGGGGGGGGTGGAAAGCATAGCTTAATAGACCTTCTACTGATAGCTCCCCTTCTTACTATGCTAACTCTGAAATAAATATATAATCTAGTATTAGGAACATGGCATTTAAAAGACCCTTGCTGGTAATATTTAATTTAATAAATAACTGTGACATTATTAGTCCAATGAGGCTGTGCCACAAGCTGATTCTTCCCGGTTGTTTGGCCTATTACTTGTCACTAGAATCCTTCTAAACATATCCTGCAATTTCTGCTTCAGTTTTTGTTTTAAAATTGTTTTGGCTTTCAAGTCTTCAAAATTATCTGCATGGTAGAGCTTTCATTGTGTGTACAGAGAGGCATTTGTACTTTGTATCATGGTACCCTTTCTTAGGAGGAGGCTGATGGAGAGCAGGATGGAAAGGCTTCTCTGAAGAGATGCTTCTGACTGTTGTAGCCAGTATAGTTAATGTCATTAGGGGGAAAAGTACAGGATTAAGTTTCAGGGTAACAGTTGGATCTGGATTTTGATGGTTAGATACTAAGTTTCAAGAAATGGTAAATTAATTAAACTTTCTGGTTGGAAAATAAATCTTGCTTATATCAGATTTATTATTTATATTATCAGTTTAGGCTTAGTATACTCCTTCTGCTAGAAAAAGTGTACTGTATGGGTGGAAGAGCTGTTTCAGTCCAGTCTTGACACTCAGGTGTCTGAAAAAAGGAAAAAGCCAACCATGCTGTTCTGAAACTACAGGGCCTTCCTAACGCACATCTGAACTTTCAGGATGTGCTTGTCATTTATTTTGCCCTTCCTACCACGAAAGAAAGGCATTTTCAATCTTAGAAAAATTCAGAAGCAATTTTTTGGTTCTCAGTTAATTCAGTTTCATCTTAAAAGTTCAAATTTAGCAAAGCACATGTTCCCTTGTTCCTGCCAAGTGTGATAAAAACTAGTCGGAAAATAAAACCATCGCAAACAAGTAGAGCGCTGCACTGCGCTGCACACTGCACTGCGCTGCACGCTGCATAGGGCACGTCATTGTGGGCACATGCAAATCTGCCTCGGGAAGTTTATAGGAACCCCACTATCTCAGGTAGATTTGAGTTGTGCTTTTTAAATAGCTTCTTTCACTATGATAAGCATACGCATGAACATTCAGACATTTGCAATCTTCTATCAACAAAAGTTATTCTTTCTAGAGTTCCAGAATTTCTTGCTCTGCACAGGAGATAATATTTTCTTGATTGCATCTGCAGTATGAATTAGTAAAGTCACCTGTCCCTCTTTGTAATACTGTTAGTTATGGACTACTTTATGAAATTCCAAATTTCATTTCTCTGTTTATAATATGAGTCTACCATATATACAGTAGCTTAATATTCGTGAACTTCAATGAATAAAATATACATGGGCCTTATGTAGATTAAGTTTAGGCCATCTGTAATTAGCACAATCGTTTTTTTGAGAATGTTCAGTTATCATGTATATTTCTGTTATTTCAAATGTCTTGCTCGATTGGGAATTTATGGAAGACAAAGCAGTATTTCTAATTAAAGTGTTTCCAAAGTGGCTTGTGTTTTTATAACTTCTTGTGGTTTTGAATAAAAAATTATAAGTTTGGATATAGTTTTGCCAAATAATAGCAATGTTTACTACTCAGAACCTTTCTTTTGAGAAAACAAAAACTATGAGAATTTATCCTTTCATGGTTTACTTAACATGGAATGCAACATATTTTATTCAAATAAAATCTTTTTCTACCTCTGTCTTAATTTGCTATTTCTTAAAATGACTGCATTGTTAATAATTGTTACAGCTCATTCACCTTTGGCATTCATTCTCTTAATTTATGCTCACATTCTGCTTTGTTCCTGTGGAGAAAGTCAAAGAAACATTCTGACTTCTTCCTCAGCAGACGTGTCCCTCCCCCCTCACCTCTGCTCTCTCTGACACTGGTTGGCCCTTGCTGCAGCTCTTGCCAACAGCTCTTTCTGGATCCTACTCTTTTTTTCTTTTGCTACCACCCTCAACCTGAGTCTTTATAAACTCTGTCCTGACTCATCAGTTTGCTTATTTAAGGTTAGAACTTTTACACTTTCCCCCAAAGCAATTTTAAGGTATGGGGACAAATATTAGATGGTTTATGTCCTTTTATTTAACCCCTCCTATTCTTAAAAAATATGCTTTTTCCTCTATATACTTGTATATTCATTTCATCAGTATATTCACTTTTCTATGTTCTGGTTTCTCTTTGTATTCGTGAAAGTACTATCTAATGTTTTTGTCTGTTACTGGTTTGGATTCTTTTTATATAGAACCTCTTTAGCTATGTGAGCCACTGCATTTATCCCTGATCTCTTTTGTACTTAGGATTCATCTGTCAATGCTTTCTTTGATCTTTTTCAGTTCAGCTTCCTCATTTGTGTGGACACTACTACAATCTTTCTTACGTGTTCACCAGTGCACTCGTAATTAAAGGCAAAGGCCTCGTTACCGTATAGTCTTATTCTCCTAGCTATTTTAAGTCATAATTAGCCCTTTTGTGACTTGATATCATAGATTTTGTAACTCCTTTACTTTCTCTTGCTAGCTTTTCTTTTCTGGCTTTCTTCGCTCTGCTTACTTGACCATTCATTCATCCATTTGTTAAAAAAAGTTTCTAAAGTTTTCTTTTCAGTGTGTATGGCCTCATATATGTCTCCCAGAAGGAAATTTACTAGTCATGTCCTGAGTGATATGGAAGCATAACAGTAAAGAAGAATATCTGGCAGTACTCTTCTTGTTTTATTTAAATAAATTTATTTATTTATTTATTTATTTTATTTATTTATTTTACGGCTCTGTTGAGGACAGTTGGATTGGCTGGTGGTGGTGGGCCTCAGGAGGTCTCAGGAAAGGGCGATTTAAAATCTTACACAGTACTCTTTAACCCCATCCTTGTTGATCCTGTCCTTCCTTGGTTTCCAAGTGGTGACAAATGACTATAATTTTTAAAGTGTTATTCTTCATGTGCTTTTTCAACTCATTGTCTTCACCTACTTGATGATTTTTCTTTTGGTCTGATATTTTAATTTATAGTCTACATTTTTCCTATTTGGCCTCCTTTGAAACTTCTGATTATAAAGGTCACATTTTCTTTATTCTTAATGAGGATTAAAATGGATTTTTAAAATTAATTTTTCTTTGTGCTAATTTAGCCCCTCTAAGGCAGCAATATGAAGTAGATCTCTTCCAAAAGGAAGAGATTTCATGACTATACAATTTTACATACTTATATATACATACATATATATCTTTTAAAATAAGAACATCATTATTAGTCCTTTTTCTATATAGTCATAAAAAGGGATGTATACACACACACACACACACACACACACACACACACGCATGATAACAAAAAAGGTCATGAAAAGTGAGTGAGGATTTTGGTACTACATGCATTTTATTTATTTATTTATTTTTTGCCTTAGAAATTACTATGCCCTCCTACCAGAGCCTACAATACCCTTTAACAATCAACAACTCTTATTTATGAAAATAATTACTCCTCCAAATTAGGATCAGAAGCCTTTACATTTATTATTGCTTAATTTGTACACAGTTTAATCTCCATTTGAGTAAGAAGCTGGTGAAAATTTACCATGTTAAGGAAATATTCATATAATACAACTGAAAATTTATAGTCTATGCCATGGAAATTTAGAATATAAGTTACTTATATTAAATTGGTTTCAAAATATAGAGTTCAAGGAAATTTGTTTCTTAGTGAGCTGTAGAAACAGTGAACACAAAGTAAGACATTGTATTGTTATTGTTGATTGTTGTTTTGAGATAGTATCTCACTATATAGCTCTGAATGGCCTGGAATTCACTGTGTAGATCAGGCTGGTCTTGAACTCACAGAGATGTGCCTCCCTTTACTTCCCAGGTTCTTGGGTTAGAGGTGTGCACCACCATGCCTGGCTGCAAAAAAGACACTTTATGATGATCTACACTATTTTCATTTGTAAAAGGAAATCTTTCAAATGCATTTCGGCTGTAATGAATTGGTCTATTTGTGGATTTCTGAGTTTTTTTTCTCCGAGACAAGGTTTCTCTGCATAGTCGTGGCTGTCCTGGAACTCACTCTCTAGACCAGGCTGCCCTTGAACTCAGAGATCCGCCTGCATCTGCCTCCTGAGTGCTGGGATTAAAGGCGTGTGTCACCACTGCCCGGAAATCTCTGACTTCTTAATGGAGTTCAAATTCAAATGTTATGAGCTAGGATAGAGTTACTACTAGAGAGTGGCTTCCAAAGTTTTAAAAACTGAAACACACAGGCAAAGTTTCAAAAAATATTATTTATCTTTACTACATAATTTACCTTAATATTTTAAAGTTACTTTCAATTTTATTGAAAAGAAAATTTTAGATATGACCTAGAAAATATATTTCATGATTCTCTTGGACAGTGGCTTTACATTTGAAAAACAAAGCAATACTGTTAATTTAACCAGCCAAGCATGTTCCCACTTTTCTTGTATCTTTTTATATAATTTTTTTTTCTAGAATGGTGGACTGTGTAAGAAAAATTGAGTGAATGACTTATTTAACAGTCTACTTGAGTACATGAAGACATAAAGGGTGATAGTATGTAATGATAGATTGTCCTTTTTTATCTTTTCTGTCATTAGAATCTTTAACCTTTTTTTATGTTTCTTAAGGGTTTTTGTTTTGAGACAGGGGCCTAGGCTGGCCTGGGACTCACAGAGCTCTGCCTGCCTCTGTTCCTGGGTGCTGGGGTTAAACTGTGCCCTACATGCCCCAGGCCCCACCTAGTCTTTATAGTCAGAAGAAGGGTTGATGGCTTGGTTCTAACTTGTCAGGTGGCAAATGGGATCTGTCCATTACAATCTCATAACTAAGGACTAGTATAATAGTAATTAGAAAGTAAAAATAATCTGATTGAAGAATGATCATTTACTTCAAACCTTTTCTTTCCATGTGGTGTGACTATTGAATCCAGAGCCTCTCAGATGCTAGCCAAGTGCTCTGTCACAGAGATATGTTCCCCAGCCCTTAAAAGTAACTATTTTCGTTTTTTTAAATGACATTTTTTACATTTACTTTGATTTTATGTGCATGACTATTTGCCTGCATGTATGTACATCATGTTAGTGCCTAGTGCCCTTGGAGTTCAGGAGTGGGAGGTTGAGGCCCTGGGATTGTACTTCGAGAGGATCACGAAGCACTATGTGGATGCTGGGCATCAAACCCAAGTCCCAGGGCGGGGGGTTGGGGGGGAGGTGGGGAGCAACAAGGGCTTTTCCACTGACCCAGCTCTCCAGCCCTAAATAACTATTTTCAAGTAATTTTGTCTTTTTTCTTTTTGTTTTAAAATCATGTATCATTATGGACATTTTTTAGAAGAAGCAGTTTATCTTCTTGAGAAAAGTGATCTAAAGTACAGTGTCTTCTCACTTTCTGCGTAGAAATCTTTGTCCTCCTTTAACTCTGTCTGAGAAAACAGAGTGACAAGTGGAGACTCTACAATTAGCTGTACAGCACCTTTTCTCTGGAAAAAAATGAAATCAGAGAGTGTTCTGGAAGTATTTTCTATTTGGTATCTGAGGTCATCCTCTAAATAACAGACACCGCATATCCAGAACAGTCCCACTGTATGGAGCAATGCAGAATCTAAGAGTGGGAATTCCGTTTAGGCAATATCTGGTATAGACCAGATTTTAATTCAGTTATAGAGGGAGCACCTCTTCATATGTCAGGGAGAACATTTCTTCTCATCAGTACAGGGCAGATGCAAGCTGCTTACTTACTCAGATGGCCTCATAGTTCACGGCATGTTCCCAAGTCATTTACTTTTAATGGTCACATCCATTTGAGACCATCACCCAGTGAAAAGAGCCAATAACTTACATATTTGAGAAGTTTATTCAAAATATTATTGTACAAATACCATAGAAACCTGCCTTTTTTATTTGTTCAGATTTAGAATGCCCTAAAAAATGAGGGATATTTGATATTATTTTTCCTAGTAAAAAGTTTATATTATGTGTGTCTGTATTTTGTATACTATTTGTATATGGGAGAGTTATAATTATAGGATGAAATAAGACATGTTTATTTGTTAAGAATATAATGTAGATTATGAAGCTTTACCAGCTTTAGGACTTAAAATGCCTAAATGCAACTCTAAAAGAAAAGGCTTAAGTATGAAAGAGAGAGAGAGAGAGAGAGAGAGAGAGAGAGAGAGAGAGAGAGAGAGAGAGATAGATTTCCCCCCAAGGTCATGCTCTGTAGCCCAAGGTGGTCTTGAGCTCTGTTCATCTGCTTCTGGTTGACAAGGACTAGGGTTACAGGAGTGCATCACTGTACCCGGCTTGATTTTTGTCATGCTCAACTAAGCTTCTGCAGTGTTCACAGATCTGCAGCTTCTAGGATTTAAAATTAAGAGAAGGAGCAGGAAGAAAAATTAAAACTATTGATCCTTATTTCTTAGATTCTTATTTCTACTACTCGCTTTTCTCAAATGCAGTATGTCATCTGTGCTGGAATTAAGTATTTATTAATGCTCAAGAAACTAGGCAGTCATGTGACCATGGCTTATTATAGCTCACTCCTAAATTTAGAAGTGTTCCCAGATTGAAAAATGGTAAAAGGATTAGAGAACAAATGCACAGTTTTCAGTTTATTCCTTATTTTGGGTTTAATTTTTAAAGCTAGATTTCATCATTCTAATCATATTATATCAATCCTTTAAAATAATGTGTTAGAATTTGAGACCCTTAGACTTTGTCTAAATTATACTTCTTTTGTTTGTTCACTTAGTATTATTCCTAGAAATTATATAAAGTCAAGTTTTTTATTACTGAGGCATTTCCTGTTTTTGAATTATCTGTATACATTGCTTCTCACTTCTTTCCATCTGCCAATCTTTTGATTATTTTATTTCTTAGTTTCACTTGTTAATAAAAAAGGGAAATTATGGTAAAAATGAAATCTGTTTATTAGTGAATGCAATTTGGCAAGAGAGAAGATACAAATATTTCTAAAATAAAATCTTTGGACTAATGGGTTTTATTTATGCTTGCTCTTTTTGCAGTTTAAACTATAATTAAATGAAAAGGTTTTAGTTTCTTTTTGGCAAACCAAAAGCAACACTGTGATAGTTTCCTTCGATGAGTATGTCTTTTCCTTCCTAATGAGTATGTCTTACCAAGGTGGACTGTTTAATATGCAAACACCTGAAGCAAACCTCAGAATTTCTCTGCTGTTATACAAAGGCTTTCCTGGCTAGACTTCAAACTAAGTGCCCCCCCCCCAGCCTCCTTCCCCCTTATGGGTTACTCATGGAGGGAGGAGTAATAGTAGACAGCATTACACCCGCTGGTTTGTTTTTTTTTTTTTTTTGCTTTCGTTCAGGTAATGGTGGTAGTGTGGTGCTCTAGTGAGGTTTATTATAGGTGAGATGAACTTTCTTCCTCTCCTTGTACTGCTTGTGTTTCCACAACTTAGAGAAACAAAATGTAGCTTCTCTTTACAGAATGATAAAAAACAGGAGATTTCCCCATTCAGTACAAACCAAAACAGCAAGAACTTCTCATGTAGGTTGGCTTACTATTTAATTTAGTGAGCCTTTGCAGATTGCTATGACGGAGACATGGATAAGACACCATGGAGACTTGAGGATGGAATGAATGCATTCTTCTCTGGTTTCTGAAAACATTGTTCAACACGATGGAAAATGGTAAAGTGATGAGTTCTGGAAGCACATGTGAGAAAACCCTTGGGAGTATAAGACCTTTATGACTGTGTCCAAATGAGGGAATCATGGAGACTTTGGATAGAGAAAAAGTCCTAAGGGAGGTGTGGAAGACGGAGAAGACAAAGTCTATTGAAGAATTCAGCAGTGAAAGGCTAGAGAGATGGCTCAGCAGTTAAAAGTACTGACTGCTCTTCAGGAGGACCTGGATTCAGTTCCCAACACCCACTTTGTGACTCACAACCACTTTGACTCCTGTTCCAAGGGATCAGACGCTCCCCCTGGCCTCCATGGGCACAGCACATACCCCTACATATAAACTTATATTTAAGAATAAAAGAAGAAAAAGAAATGTTGATGCTTGGAAAACAGAATGTGTCAGGAGACAAAAAACAGGGTAAGATTAGAAAGGCTTGGAAACTTCCATACTCTCACTTCCAATTAACAAGGTCCTGAGCTCTAATCTAATACTAAAAAAATAGGACTCTGGAGCCGGGCAGTGGTGGTGTATGCCCTTAATCCCAGCACTCAGGAGGCAGAGGCAGGCAGATTTCTGTGAGTTCGAGGCCAGCCTGGACTACAGAGTGAGTTCCAGGAAAGGCGCAAAGCTACACAGAGAAACCCTGTCTCAAAAAACAAACAAACAAACACAAAAAAAAACTCTGATCAATAACTGTGACTAAGATAGTCACAGAGATAACTGTGACTAAGCTGAAATGACTTTCAGTATATCCTCTTAGAAATGGTGTGTTTTCCTATACAACTTACATTTTCTACTTAATATACTTAGGCTCTATTTCCAGCCAGTACACACTATTTCATTCTTTTTAATATCTTTACCATTACGCTGTATGGACAAATCATACCTACCATAACTAGTTCTTTATGTACTTGTAGTTATTGTTAGGGTTTTGCTACTGTGAAAACAATACTTTGTCTATTTATCCACATTTTCTTGTATTAGCTATCAATAGGACAAGTTTCTGAAAGTGTAATTTCTGGTCTGTAAGCTGCACACATTTGCAGTTACTCTGTAAGTACATGAAGACTTGCTTCTACATTTTCTTACCAGCTCCAGTTATGTCAGTCTTGACATAATTAAAATCTTTATAGTATTGATAAATTTAGAAATTGGCATCTAAAATTGGGAGGTATCTACTAACTAGGGAACATATAACTGGGAATTTGTAATCCTGGGATGGGCTAACATAAGGAAAAACATGAAGGAATAATGTGAAATGCCTTTCTAGACTGTTAATTTTTCTGAAGAGTTTGGGAGGAATGGGGCCGGAGAGATGACTCAGCAGTTAAAAGTACCTGTTGCTCTTTCTTGTAGAGGACCCAGGTTCAGTCCCCAGTAGCCACATGGCAGCTCACAACTGTCTGTAACTCCAGTTCCAGGGGATCCGATGACCTCTTCTATCTTCTGTACTTACCAGGCATGCTTCCATATACATTAAAAAAAAGAATCTGGAAGAGTGCATATTATTTTCAGTTTAAAACAAACTAAAATTTGAAGGTAGAATATAGGAGCAATGTAATTTTTATTAATAACTGAGCATTTATTATATTAGAATGGTTTGTGTATGAAAACATTTTGCATATTAGAACTTAATATACAAATGCTTAACTAGGCATGGTGGTGCACGCCCTTAATCCCCGCACTCCAGAGGCAGAGGCAGGTGGATCTCTGTGAATTTGAGGCCAGCCTGGTCTACAGAGTGAGTTCCAGGACAAACAACTACAGAGTAAGACCCTGTCTCAAAACCAAAACCAAAACCAAACCAAAACCAAAAATCCCAAATGCTGTTATTATATTATCTAACAACCTGTTAGAAATATAAAAATCTCTTTCCACTGTTTAGTCATGCTACCAGTGTATAAGAAAAAGGAATGGAAAATCATTTATTCAGATTTTTTGATAGGATTATAATAAACTAAACTAATCAAAAGGCATCATTGTAGTTGGAAGTTTTCCTGTGACCCAGCGAGTCCACAACCACTCACACCCAAGTAAACACACAGAGGCTTATATTAATTAAAACTGCTCAGCCATTAGCTCAGGCTTACTACTGACTAGCTCTTACACTTAAACTCAGCCCATTTCATTTCTGTTAATCTATATGTCACCACGTGTTCTTTACCTGTGTGCTGTTACATGCTGCTCCCTGCTTATTATTATTCTCATTATCTGCTTATCCCACCTATACTTCCTGCCTGGCTTCTGGCCAATCAGTGTTCTATTTATCAACCAATCAGAGCAACACATATTCACAGCATACAGAACATCCCACAGCACATCATATAGTTGACTCATCTCTGTTCTTTCAGTTTGTAAGCAATCTGTTACATTGTCATAAATAATATAATTATAACTTATTAATTACATATTTTGTTTTAATTTTTTGTTTTGTGGGACAGTTTTTTTTCCTGCATAGCCCAGGCTAGCCTTGATTTTAGAGTTCTCTTGCCTTGGCCTTTTGAATGCTAGGTTTATAGGCTTGCATCTCTATACTCCCTCACATTTTGCTTTTAATAAAAATGTTACTTTTTAACCTTTAAGA
Organism: Peromyscus eremicus; assembly: GCF_949786415.1. Taxonomy (NCBI): domain Eukaryota; kingdom Metazoa; phylum Chordata; class Mammalia; order Rodentia; family Cricetidae; genus Peromyscus; species Peromyscus eremicus. The sequence continues at coordinate 40,408,443 of NC_081419.1, forward strand.
TAGCAGTTATTTTCTGTTACTACATACTGTATTATTTCCTAAGTGGCTGATGAACAGAGATGAATTCATTTCAAAGATACATTAAACAGGAAAGAGGCACTAGTAAACTGATCATGAATTTTTTGTTTGTCATTCCCAGTAAAGACAGGATTCTTCAGACTTGGGAAATTTTTGATAGTATTACTATTTCAGAATGCACTGGTATGCAGCTATGAAACAAGTATGAACCTACTCTTTGGAAGCCAGGGTAAGACCCTGGTTTTCTGTTCACTGAATTTCTCCCTCTGTTTTCACAATGACTCCTTATATTGGTCCACCTACATGTGTACTATGGGGAATACAGTACCGAAACATATTCTTCAGGTGCCTGCCTTAGAAGATACCAGGTCTGTTTCTGTACTGCCTAATCCATCAGTCCATGTTCTGTTTTATTCTAGGAAGGTAGTAAGGTCTGGATTTAATGTACACAATTCAAAAGATGCAAGGCTTTACTTTCCAGGCTGTTTGCTGAAGAGTACAGAACTTCACTTTCAGTTGTCTGTTTACATATATCTATTGCTTTATATGAGCTGGGTGAGCATAATAGTAAATTCAGCTACCTCTGTGGCTTGTGAAAAATCCACTTGTGATTCATGAATGCTTTGTCTATGAAAAAAATTGGAGATAGGGTCTTAAGTGGCCCACCTTGGCCTTAAGCTTGGTATGTAGCCAAAGCTGGCCTGATCTCCTGATCCTTCTGCCTCTACCTCCCAAGTGCTGGGATTATGAGTATGTGTCATCATGCCTGGCTTCTATGGATGAAAAAAATGTGGCTTTGAAGAAATTTTACACTTGCTAGAAGCTTTGGGGTTTTTCCTGAACCAAGATATTCATTCTGATAGAAGAGATAAATAGTAATTCTAAGATGTTTTGTTTTAAATAGTCAGTTTTTATAATCATGCTGTTGTTTAGATCTGTCCATTGAGGATGACATGTGACAAATGACTAGAGCCACTAATGCTAGTTTTATTTATTAAATATTACTTTTGAGGGGCTGCAGAGATGGCTCAGTGGTTAGGCGTTTTGGCTGTTCTTCCAGAGAAATGGAGCCCTCCTTAGCAACCAAATCACATAACTCATAAACACTTGTAAACGCTTGTGACTCCAGCTCCAGGGACACCTTCCTCTGGCTTTTATAGGCATCTACATATGTGGCAGGCATGTGCATGCGTGAACACACACAGCATGTGTGTATGCACACACACACAAACAAATTTTTGATGCTCAAATCTTTGAAGTATAAGCCTAGATACAAAAGATAGAAACTTAACAGAGATTTAATATTCTTATTTTTGTTGATATTTATTACTTCAAATTATTGTAGTATTTGTTAACACTAGGGCTCTCTATAACCTTGAATGTTCTGGGTAATCTTCAATGTAAGTCTGTGTTTCATTAAGCTGATAGCTTTCTTCTTTCTTTTTTCTTTTTCTTTTTTTCTTTTTCTTTTTTTTTTTGAGACAGGGTTTCTCCATGTAGCCTTGGCTGGCCTAGAACTCAGAGATTGTGCCTGCCTCTGTATCCCCAGTGCTAGGATTAAAGGCTGGCCACCATGCTGTGCTCTAATTAGCTTTATAATTTGGAATCTCACAAATCTCTTATGGATCTATTTTATTTTATTTTCAATGTTCTTTTGTATTTAACTAATTAAACAAAAAGATTGATTATTTTTTATTTTTTAGGGATTTTTGCAACTTAATATGGCTCTGATTAGCAGCATATGAATTCTCTGACCATTTAAATAATATTTTTCTTAAAGAAAATATTTATGAGATGCTAATAAACTATTAAGTGAACAAGTAATACAATATGTGACAATTTTTACACCCTTCCTGCGGTGTGTAAAATTTTAATACAAACTTGGTGTATACATGATAACAATTTACATGTTTATTTTACCATCTGGTAAAATGTGTAAATGATATTTTGAGAAGCACATTTCATATTCACTTTGACAACTTATTCTTGACAATATGTGCCTTATCTTACATATCCACCGGAAAGAACTTGGAAATTTTTGAAAAGAAAAATCCTGGAAAA